>NC_136263.1:95145184-95150184 GCF_964187855.1 Myxine glutinosa | reverse complement strand
AGCTCCTGGTGCTTTAATACCTCCCGCGTTGCTCTGCTCTTTGGCAATGACCGAGCGAGCTGACAAAATGCGTTTTTTTCTCCCCTGGTTTTCTGGCTTAACGTCCGGGGGCGTGCATGGCGGGCCGAATAACTTGACCCTCGGCCACCGCGTGGATCGCAGCGTAACCAAATTCGAAAGAATGTTCTCTATGTAAACACGGCTCTTGGAAGGATGGCGCTTATATTTTGGGCATAGTTATGGATCACACGAAATCGTACATCGCGCTGACTCGATGATGCAGCAATGTTATATATTCAATCTGTACCACCTCGGTCTATATTTGCGTGGAGAATCCTCATAATAACCGTCTGGAAAAACAATGTTGTGAAATATACAATGTGTTCATACAATGTGGAGACAAATTCATTCCCACCACAAGCAATGCCAGCTGGACAAAGATTTCAATAATAACTTGGGCTATCGATTTGTTCAGAGAGTTTTGTGCAGCAATTGTGTTTATATGACTCATCAAGCTCGAGGTCGCTTTGTTGTGTTTGTCTGAAGTTCTTTGATATATATATATATATATAGTCTTTATTTTTACTTGAGATTTGTCTGAAGGGGATAAATTACTAATTTTTATTTATTGGTGATCTATTGCGTACACACAGCACAATCCTGCGAGAACGCTCGCTGATCTCATATCGGAGATCAAATATACACGTGGTGTACGTCGTGCACCGTCACTGTTATAACTGGGCATACCTCTCATTTACAAATCTATACGTTGAGCCCAGAAATGTCATATGGGAGTACACAGAGTGCATATGCAGGTGTATGATGCCCACTGGGATATAGTTCTGCTTTTTCGATTTTCTATGAACACCTCCACCCCTCCCCACTCCGCAATACCCGGATGTCTGGTGTGCATCATGAGGTTTGTGCGTTACTAACAATCACTCATTCTTTTTTCCCATTTCCCAGATTTCTCACAATATGAGCTCTGCACACGCCAATTAAGCTCTGCATACCTGCCTTGTTTTTGTAGTTTTTCTCAACCTCAAGCATTTGCAAGTACATCCCCTCTCCGATTCATGTCCGATTAATTAAAGCACAGGCAAAAAAAAATACAGAGCACAGGAGACCTTGTCTTGTTTTTCCCTTGATGGGGGTCGAGCAGTGAGGGTGGACATGCACTATAGTAATAGTTGGCTAATGTAAAGCAGGGTCTGTGCGGAAAGAGTTTTAGACAGGTGAGCGAAGCGTTCAGATGGCAGTTTCTTCCAGCGAGCCCGATGTCGGCTCCCAAAAATACTTTTGGTATTCTTATTTTCTTTTAAAATCAACATTATATGTCTCGTTGGCATTATATCCTTGGATTCAAAATTATCTCGAGGTCAAGCTGCAGTTCCGCAGTATTGCAGACAAAGGACAGGACCTGCTGCGGACCTGGGTAAGAAACACTCCCGGGTTTAAAGAAAACCAAATTGCCATCTCGTCTTCACATTAAAAAGCAAAATAAATGAAGAAATAAATAAAATAACACTATTCCTCACAATTATATCACACACACATACACATATTTACACACACACACACACACACACACACACACACACACACACACACACACACACACACACACACACACACATACACACACACACACACACACACATACACACACAGCAACACAAAGTTATTTATGTACAAATCTCTATTGAATATAACAGGTGTGTAATGCTCTCAGACCATTGATTTGATGACAACCATTTATGTTACTCACTGCAGTACAGACATATATATATATATATATATATATATATATATATATATATATATATATATATATATATATATATATGTGTGTGTGTGTGTGTGTATGCGTGACGAAAACTTCAAAATTGATCACTTGGCGTTTTACATCACAAATATTTAGTGTTGTCTAGCAGGGCCATATATCATTACAGTATGTCCCATAAATATATTTTAGTTGTATATTACAGTGTCCCAGAACGCATATGACTTTGTGGAATTATCGCCACTTTAAATTTCCCACCGTAGGTGGGCCAAAATGGGCAGTCCGCCTGGAGGGAGGGCGGGATTGCCGATGCTTGTCCTTTTAAATCATGAGCGTCAAGCAACAAAGCAGCCTTTACCATTTTTAAAGTCTTTGGTATGACTCAGCCAGGGTTTCTACCACCGACCTCCAGACTCAGAGCGGAAGCTCGAACTATTACACCACTGAGGTTTGCATATGTATTGGGTGACACCTCTTTGCTTCTGTGTTCAAAGGTTCATGCTTTGTGAGGAATGCAACCACTTCCATTGAAATAAGTATTTACACTCCATATGCAGCATGAAACTTAACATACAAAGGGTCCGCAGTCTCTGTGGGATTACAGAGGGGTCACATGCTCCTGTATGACCTTAAACAAGGAAATGATGACATTTAGATCATCATGGCCGTGTAACACTCCCTAGTTGATTTTTGATTCTGCTCTAAACAACAATCCTTTTGGTGTTTTAAAACAACATTAGAAATAAATTAATAAATATATACTATACACACACACACACACACACACACAGATATATATATATATATGTATATGCAGTCGTGGACTAAAATATTGGCACCCTTGCACTTTTTTCAAATAACTCACAATTTTCTTGAAAAAGAAGTTTAAATTGACAAAAGTATTTGGTCTCTACAATTCTTTATTTCACTGTTAATATTACAGAACATTTGTTTTTGATTTAGATCTTAATATATTATTTTACATCAGAAAATAAAAAGAAATAGCCTTGACAAAATTAATGACATCCCAGACTTAATAATTGGTAGCACAGCCTATGGAAAACTAACCGCAGTCAAGCGCTTCCTACAGCCATGAATGGGCTTCCTACACCTCTCCACTGGCAGTTTGGCCCACTCTTCTTGTGCAAACTGCTCCAGTTCTCCCAGATTTGAAGGGTGCCTTCTTCCAACTGCTGTTTTCAGATCTCCCCACAGGTGTTCAATGTGATTTAAATCTGGACTCATTGCTGGCCACTTCAGGACAGTCCAGCGTTTTGTCTTGAACCATTCCTCGGGTTTTTTTTTTGAAGTGTGTTTGGGGTCATTATCCTGATGCAAGACCCATGACCTTCAACGGAGACACAGCTTTCTGAAACTAGATTGAACATTGCGCTCCAAAATGCCTTGGTAATCTCCTGATGTCAGGATGCCATGCACACATTCAAGGCACCCAGTGTTAGAGGCAGCACAGAAACCCCAAAACATTACTAAAACTCCCCCATGTTTGATTATAAGGAAGGTGTTCTTTTATTTGAAGGCTTCATTTTGTTTTCTATAAACAAAGAGATGATGTGCCAACCTAAAGCTCTAATTTGGTCTCATATGTCCACAGGACATTCTCCCATAAGGATTTTGGCTTGTTCAGGAGTGTTTCGGCAAACTCCAGTCGGGCTTTCTTAAGTCTCTCTCTCAGCAGTGGGGTCCTCCTGGGTCTCCCACCATAGTACCCCATTTCATTGAGTTGACGACAGATGTTGCGAGTTGAAACTGTCGTACCTTGTGTCAGAAGGTCAGCTTGAATCTGTTTGGCAGTTGATCGAGGTGCTTTCTCCACCATTCAAACGATCATTCGCTGCAATCTTCATTGAAGTTTTCTCTTGCGGCCATGTCCAGGCCGTTGACTACAGTGCCATGGGCCGTAAACTTCCTGATAACATTGTGTACGGTGGACACAGGAACATCAAGGTCTCTAGAGATGGACTTGTAGCCTTTACATTGTCCATGCTTGGCTACAATCTTGTGTCTGACCTCCTCAGACAATTCTCTGGTTTTCTTTCTTTTGTCCATGCTCATTGTGGTACACACAGTGACACAAAACAGCAGACTGACTCCTTTTCTCTATTCAAACTGGTTAAATGAGTGATTTTTATATTTCAGGCACCTGCAACTCACCACAGGTGAATTCAATTCCAAAGTAAGGGAGAATCACCTGCTTGAAATCTAATTATTTCTAACAACTTCTAAAAGGTGCCAATAATATTGTCCGGGCCATTTTAGGATTTCTGTGTGGAATAAGCTAAGATTTAGTAATTTTTTTCAGCTTTTTTTGTTTTGTTCCACAGCAAACCAAAGAAACACATATGTGGACACCAAAATATTATTTAATTTCAACAATTTTCTGAAAGAAATGGTGCATTATGTGAAAAAAGTGCAAGGGTGCCAATATTTTTGGCCACCACTGTATATATATATATATATATATATATATATATATATATATATATATATATATATATACGTATATATATATATATATGTGTGTGTGTGCATGCCACACAGGCATGCACGCCCCGGATGAGTGTTGCTACACGCGCATGCTACGGATGGCCCTGAATGGGATATGGAGAGATCATGTCAGAAATTACATACTGTATATAGGATTACCACGTGTCTCTCGAAAGATCAGGACTCGGAGGCTACCGAGATCAGGATGGCAGGACACTGCATACAGTATAAGGACCTAGCATTTAGTAAGCTGGTGCTCTGGGAACCGGAGCATGGACAGGCCTTTAGAGGGGGGCGTCACTTGACATACGTTGACCAGGTGAGGCGGAACACAGGACTTGCGACCACTGCAGAAATCAGGTCGAGTGTGGAGTATCGTGGAGTCTAGCACGCCATCATAGCCCGAGGAGACTCGACATGATTGATGATTGATAAGGTATATCTATACACACACATGCAAAGTAGTAGATAACCCGGTTCCACCAGGCTATTGTAAACCAATTAGTTTGCAATAGAGTGTGGAATATCTCGGGAGTTTGACAGGAATATCGTTTGACAGCATAATGGCAGGGGCTCATGGAAATTCATTTGGGTATTTAATGGTCTTCAGGGTCTTTTGTGTCTTTGGAATCCTCCGTTTTTTAAGTTCTCGGAGTCTTTTGGGTCTTTTAGGTTTTCGGGGTATTCAAGGGTCTTCGGGGTTTTTTGAGTA
>NC_136263.1:95032684-95140184 GCF_964187855.1 Myxine glutinosa | reverse complement strand
TTTACATTTGCCAATTCCGACCAATTCGATTCGACCAATTCGACCAATTCGACCAATCGACCAATTCCATTCGACCAATTCGACCATTCGACCATTCGACCAATCGCTTCGATCGACCATTCGATCGATTCGATTCGATTCGATTCATCGAATTCGATTCGATTGACCATTCGACCAATTCGATTTGCCAATCAATTTGACCGACCTTTGCTTGTGTGGAACGGACTGTGAAAACGATGCGGACTATATTGTCGGATACGACACACAGGACAGTGATGACGAACTCTAAATGGCATATTCTGTAATCGTGTATGTTTGATGCCATTGACTGCCTGTGTATATTTTGTCATTGACTGCCTGTGTAGATGTGAAGTTATACTGACTGCATGTGTATATATGATTTTGCTGACTGCCTGTGTATGTTTGGTGATATGAATTATTGTGACACATTTTGATGTTATTAACTGCCTGTACAAAATGATAACATGTATTTGATTATGCAACTTATCGCGAATATAAAGACAGTATTTTGCAATTCAAAACCTTTGATTCGTGTCTTACCATTCCCCATAGCACTAATTTGATACTTTCATTTGATTCCTTGTCCCTGAAAATATAGGTTTAGTATATTTTTAAAAGTTTTTAGGGTAATTAGAGGCAGAAATAGAACGAAATATGTATTTTACAGTGGCCATTTTGAAAATCCAAAATGGCCGCCATACAGATATCTCTCCAAATGTAAACATTGATTTTTACTTTCCTTATGCTATAACCTTTCCAAAAATGTATGGGTTTGCTAATCTACCATGATTTTGAACGAAATATAATTTATTGACATAGTGAACCTGACTATCCCCTCCTCGTCAGCACGCCACTCAGTTCCCGAAACTTGTTTTGCACAAAGCAAAATTTTGCACAAAAAAGAGAACCATGTGTCCCATGATGTCACATAAATAAATCACATGAACAATAATCACATGTTCAGTTGTTTATGGCAGAAAAGAATGCTACGCTTTCTCGTACCACAATTTCTAACCTCAAATTTTCAACTCTGGAGTGCAAAATAGACATGATGGGCTAAATGTCCTCCTCATTTCCTTCTTTAAAGTGGAACCCAAATACTCAGACCACCTCGATGTTAAGCAATCCCTTGATACCCTACAAAATACATAGATATGATGTGTCTTTTTCCAGTTCTTGATTGACAAGGTTGGTAATTTTGTGATTAAAAGTCGAAATCTTATTCTTCACAATTATCTGTGACGTCACACCAGGAATTTGACTGCCAAATCCGTACTGTCTATGGGTTACATCGCGGTGCGACTTAACTCAAAGATTGTCATCCTGGGTCAGCCTGCGACAGTGGGACAAAGCATTCGTTGCTCATTTGGTCAGCAGTGTCTGTGCTGTGTCCGTGCTACGTCGTGACTATACTGTATCTGTGCTGTGTCTGTGTTATGTCCTTGCTGTGTCTGTGCTACATAGTGTCCATGCTACGTCGTCTCTATACTTTGTCTGTGTTGTGTCCGCGTCGTGTCTGTACTGTGTTATGACCATGCTGTGTTGTGTCCGTGCTATGATGTGCCATATTTCTTCTCGAGGAATATAACTGATTAATCAATGAATTACAAAATTCCTGATAAACCATCAGTTGAACGGAAAAACAAAACCTACCAATCTGTTGCGTGACCAGCATTTTTATCTGCACTACTAACACTGCCATCTTCACTAACATCATCTTCGGCTGAATTGCTCGCAAAAGGCTCAAAACGATATTGCTCCACAATTCCCCCGAAAGTGTTTCCATCACTAATTTTGTCTCCAATAGTTTCTTCAAAATCCCACTGATCCGTTTCAACATACTGAGAACTTTCAGAGTTGCTAATGACAAAAGAATCAGAATCGGAATCAGAATCCGAGCTCGAAATACACTGTTCTCTATGTAAAACCGCCATTTGGATCAAGGTGAGTTCATCATGTGACGTCACTGGCGAAATCGAAAATCGACACTTTAGGGATTTTTTCGACTTTTTATGATTGAAAAAAAAGTTTAAAAAATAACCCCCTTAAAATTAGACCATGATTAATGATTTTCAATGGTTTTCAGAATTTTTCTTATGCGTTTGGGTTTCCGTTTAAGGTCGTACAGGAGTATGCGACCGCTCATTGCACTCAGTGTAGTCCGAAGGAGACTGTAACCTTTATATGTTAATTTCCCTGCTGCGTATGGAATGTAAATTAATATTTATATGCAATTGGTTGGATTCCTGAGGAACTATTGTTTTTTTATAGCACAAACCACTGAGGAGGCTAATGGTTTTTAAATTTGATAACGGTCAGAATTCACGAATGATGTGATACATGCTTTTATTGGCTACCCAGCTTTGCCCATCCCCACTTTTGGGTATATAGGGGGATTTTGAGGCAATTTTTATCACACTTCAGAAAGGTTAGTGGATACACGTGGCCTGTCAAATGTTGTTAACAAAAACACAAAAACGTCAAATAATTGTTTGTTCAATTAAAGGTAGGAGAACCCACCATGGATTTGATATGTTTACATATATATTTGTATATATACAGTCACGTGAAAAAGTAAGTACACCCCATGTAAAGTTTTGACTTTTTCAACATATTTCAACATACAGCTATTTGATCTTCATTTCAACAATATTGATAGATAAAGGTGATATAATATAACAAATATCATGAAACATTTACATTTTGTACTCCATTGAATAATTTAAATAAACATAAATGCAAATTTCGCTGGTGGAAAGAGTAAGTACACCCCGACATTTATCACGACTTCAAATACCTAAAATTAGAATCAGGTGCACCAGCTCAGGTGCAACTGATTAGAACATCGTTAGAGAGGATCTTGGAGGAACCTGTCTTATTTAAACCTCAGATATTTAGTTTGGTTTGCTCTTTGTTGTTGAAGTGTGTGGCGTCACCATGCCTAGATCAAAAGAGCTCTCTGAGGCCTTCAGAAAGAAGGTTATAGATGCCGACGAATCTGGAAGCGATTTAAAAAGATCTCCAAACAATTTGAAATCAATCATTCGACTGTCCAGAAGATCATCTACAAGTGGAGAAGATTCCAAACAACTGCCAACTTGTTCAGGCCAGGCCGCCCCACTCCGCCCCAGCAAGTTCAGCCAGAGAGCAGACTGTAAGATGCTGAAAGAAGTCTCTAAGAACCCCAGAATGTCATCACGGGACCTACAGGTAGCTGTTGCCACTGTTGATGTCAAAGTGCACGAGTCTACCATTAGAAAGAGGCTGCACAAATTTGATCTACATGGGAGGTGTGCCAGGAGGAAACATTTGCTGTCCAGAAAGAACATCAGGGAAAGACAAAAGTTTGCCAATGAACACCTAGGCAAAGACCAGCACTTCTGGAACAATGTGCTCTGGACAGATGAGTCAAAGGTAGAGCTATTTGGCCACAGTACCAGAAGACATGTTTGGCGAAAACCAAAGACAGCATTTGACCACAAGAACCTGATACCAACTGTAAAGCATGGTGGTGGAAATATTGTGGTTTGAGGCAGCTTTGCTGCATCAGGGCCTGGGCAGCTCACCATCATAGATTCCACGATGAATTCTTCATTGTACCAGAGGGTGCTTGAGGATAATGTGAGGCAATCTGTCAGAAAGTTGAAGCTCAACCGAAGGTGGACCTTGCAACATGACAATGACCCTAAACATACCAGTAAATCCACCAAGGAATGGCTGAAAAGAAAGAAATGGAGGGTTCTGGAATGGTCAAGTCAAAGCCCGGATCTAAATCCCATCGAGATGTTGTGGGGGGATTTGAAACGAGCTGTGCATGCAAGAAACACCTCAAACATCGCACAGCTGAAATAATTCTGCATGGAGGAGTGGGCAAAAATTTCTCCCAGTCGATGTCAGAGACTGGCAGACAATTATAAGAAATGCCTACTTGAGGTTGTTTCTGCCAAAGGGGGCAATACCACCTATTAGAGCCAAGGGTGTAGTTACTTTTTCCACATGTGAAATTTGCATTTATGTTTATTTAAATTATACAATGGACTACAAAATGTAAATGTTTCATGATATTTGTTATATTATATCACCTTTATCTGTCAATATTGTTGAAATAAAGATCAATTAGCTGTATGTTGAAATATGTGGAAAAAGTCAAAACTTTACATGGGGTGCACTTACTTTTTCATGTGACTGTGTGTGTGTATACATATATATATATATATATATATATATGTGTGTATATGTGTATATGTATATATATATATATATATATATATATATATATATATATATATATATATATATATATATATATATATATATACATACAGTGCGTATCAAAAAAAAGGTAATCCGAATTCAAGGGGTTAATATGCAAAGGTTATTTATTTTAACAATTTACTTGTGGTTTACTAATTAAGAGGAGATCCTCAGCTTTCCATTGATACCTTCCATGCATCATGGCTGTCACACATGACCGAGTACATGTTCATTGAAAATGACAAGTTCAAATCGCATATTTACAAGTTTGGCTAATCAATTCAAGTCAGGATAATTGGTGCAAAATGAATGACAGATGTGAACTTTTCTCAGGAATGATTGGCCTTTATGCACCCACACCTTCAACATCATTGGGACTTCCGCTTCCGGTCTTGCTGGCGAGGTTTCGTTTATTCACAGCTCTCCACGCTCTCCATCGAAATCGAAGTTAAATAATTGTTCCCATTTGTATTTTCGTGATAACTGTATTTATTTCATGGTGTTGTACGTATACGTATAGTGTGTCCCGAGGAAGATTTTCGGTGCAAATCTTTCATACCTGTGTAGAAAATCGTGTTAATTTGTGTCGTGTCTTTTGAGGCCTTGTACAGTGTCCAACCTTGAGGCTTTGTTTTTCTCTCAGCGGTCCGTCTTTTGTGCTCCAATAACTTTCGTTCTCTGTTTTCCCAGTCTTTTCACCCCATAGCCTACTTCGTTGTTTAAAATCTCAACGAAAAATAAAACAAAAAAACAAAAAAAACATTTCCTTCTCTGTTCTTATTTGTTGTTCTCAGTCGTTTATTCGTTCTTATTCGTTCGTTCGTTCTTCGACCACGTGTTTCTCCCCCATTTCCCCAGATAGTTTTCACTGTTAAACTTTAAAATGTTTACACTTTCCCCTCAAGTTCTGTATTCCGTCGTATATTATAACACCTTTTTCTTCTTCTTCTTCTTTAAAAGGCTGCTTTCGACTTGCTCACCAAATCTATTCATCCCCCCAAAAAATTCCCTCTCTTACAGTGCCTCTTTTCTCCATTCCCTAAACGCTCCTCCACTCCATCCTCCCTCCAGCGTCCTTAAATGTATTTTTGACTCGAAGGTCACAAGAAACTCATTTTGCAATAAATGTTCGTTTCCCATTAATCGTACACTTTCTAAAATCCAATCTCACCCCTCCCCTCCAAATCTTCCCCATAACCCCTCCCCTCCAAATCTTCCCCATCACCCCTCCCCTCCAAATCTTCCCCATCACCCAGCCCTTTCAAATCTTCCCCCTTGCCCCTCCCCTCCAAATCCTCCCCATCACCCATCCCTTTCAAACTCCCCCCTTGCCCCTTCCCTCCTAAACTCTCCCCACACCCCTCCCCTCTAAGACTCCCCCTCGCCCCTCCCCTCCTAGACTCCCCCATCACCCCTCCCCTCCAAATCTCCCCCACATCCCATCCCTTTGAAATCCCTCCCCTTGTCCCTTCCCTCCTAAACTCCCCCATCGCCCCTCTCCTTCAAATCTACCCACCCTCAGTTCTTCTCAATTTCCCCCCTCTCACTCCCCCTCCTCAAAGCATCCTCCCCGCTTCGTCCCACTTCCAACTCTCACCTCCATCTCCCCCAACCTTCTGCCTCGCTCTTCCCCCTCCTCAAATAACACCTCATTGTGCCTCACCCAATCACCATCAAACCTTTTGTCCGCCCCATCTTTCCCTTTCTCCGAGCTATTCTGAAATCTCTGACACAACTTCAACAGCTCTCCCTACCTCTTCCACCTCTTCCACATCTTACCTGACCCCTCCTCCCCCCTGTTCTGTATCCGATGCTCCCCCTTCCTCTTCATTAACGGTATGGACCTCAAACATCCGGGGCCTTCGTTCAAACTTAACTGATCTATCCATACAGGTTGCTTCTGACAAACCAGACGTGATCTGCTTAATAGAAACTTTCCTCCTTCATGATGTCTCTGATTCCTTAGTATCTCTCCCGGGTTACTCCCTCCTCCGGTATGATAGACCTGGGCCTCGTCCTGGAGGTGGGGTTGCTATTTTTTTTTATCAAAAACTCTCTTCCTCACTCGCCCTGCACTGCACTCTCTCCACCTCACCCCCAGGAATACCTCTGGCTACGGCTTCCCCTTTGCTCCCACCTCTTGTTCATATGTGTGTTGTACCATCCACCAAACAGTGATGACTCCATCTACATCTCGCTGTCTGACAATATGGACCAACTTCTATCGACTCATCCCAACTCTCTCTTCCTCATATGTGGTGATTTCAATTGTCACCATGCCAGGTGGCTGGGTGTGGGTACCCCTCTCACCAGCCATGGCTCCTCAGCAAAGGACTTCTGCGACTCACTGGGACTGACACAATCTGTCAATTTCCCGACCCGGATCTCAGTCAACGCAGCATCTTCTCTTCTGGACTTGGTTATGACTAACTTCCCTGAAAATGTCTGCTGCTCTTCTTCTGGTCCAATCGGCTCATCTGATCGTGTGCTTGTTAAAGTGGACAATTCTCTGACCATTCTCAGGGAGCCTGCTCAGCGTTGACGAGTCTGGCATTTCACTCAGGCCAACTGGCACGGTCTTCAAGCAGCCATCAATCATCTGGACTGGTCTCCCATCTCTACCACCTCTGACATCAACTCATCCTGGGAATTCTTCCAAAGTAAATTGCTCTCTCTCATGCACAGATTTATCCCATCTCGTCTTCAGTTGTCATACGCTTCCTCCCATCCATGGTACACGGAATCTTGTGGTGAGGCTGTTGCCCAGAAACAACTTGCCTTCGTCTCCTGGAAAGCAAATCCAACGGAAGGAAATCTCATTTCCTTTCAGAAAGCCCGAAACAAGTATGTGTCCACCCTCAGGAGAGCCAGGAAACAATATCTCTCCGTTCTCAAGACCGAACTCTCTTATCTGTCTCCCTCTTCCAAATCCTGGTGGCGTCTGGTCAAATCTGTTTCTGGTGTTTGTTCTCCCTCCATCCCCTCCCTTACCTCAAACGGCTACACAGCTGACTCCGCACATGAAAAAGCTGAATGCCTCAACTCTGTGTTTGCCTCTAAATCTTGTGTCCCAAACCCATCCTCTCTGTACCCACCGTAGCCAGTCATACCCAGCTGCTCCTGGACTCCGTGTCCTTTCCTCCTGACAAGGTGGAAAAGTTTCTGTCAACCCTCGACTCTGATTCTGCAACTGGACATGACGGCATCAGCCCACGGGTCCTAAAATCCAGTTCTTCTGCTCTTTCACTCCCTCTCTCTGATCTCTTCACCCTCTCTTTTGCTCAAGGTCAACTGCCATCTGCTTGGAAATCAGCCAACATCACCGCTTTGCACAAAAAATGTGCAAAAACAGATCCTAGCAACTATAGACCAATCAGCCTTCTCCCAATTATCAGCAAAGTCATGGAATCCATCCTTGTTTCGGATATGAAATCATTCCTCGTCTCCAATGGCTTGATCTCTGATCATCAATTTGGTTTCAGACCAGGTCACTCGACTCTGGACATGCTGCTTCTGCTGTCTCAACAATGGATTGAGGTCCTCAATGCCAAACAGGAAATTAGAGCTGTCTCCCTCGACATATCAAGTGCCTTCGATACGGTCTGGCACCCCGCTCTGCTCACCAAATCCTCCTCCTTTGGTGTCCATGGAAATCTCCACGCATGGCTGACGGACTTCTCTCTAGTCGTAGTCAACATGTGGCCCTAAATGGGTTTCTCTCATCTCCTCTTCCTGTTCAGGCTGGAGTTCCCCAAGGCAGTGTTCTGGGCCCTGTGCTTTTTCTGGTCTTCATCAATGATCTCTCTGACTCTCTTGAAAATCCTCTCTATCTCTTTGCTGATGACTCCACTCTCTGCCACTCCATTCCTCATCCCTCAGATCGGCAGTATGCAGCCTCCTCACTCTCTGCAGACCTGGACAAAATCACAGACTGGGCAAACAAGTGGAACATGTCTTTGAATCCTGACAAATCTCACACTCTTACAATGTCTCTCCGAAAAGACCGACTGGACAACCCTCCCATCTACTTTCTGAATAATCCTCTCCAAGAAGTTCTGTCACTCAAGCTTTTGGGTCTCACTATCTGCCATGATCTTTCCTGGGAAAACCACATTTCCAAGCTGGCCTCCAAAGCCAGTCGCCGACTGGGCATCCTCCGTCGTGCGAAGTCCTTCCTTGGCACACCTGAGCTCCTCACCACATACAAGGCTTTCATCCGCAGCTCAATGGAGTACTGCTCTCCCCTCTGGGCTGGTGCTCCTGCCTCACACCTAGCTCGTCTTCACGCTGTTGAAGCCAAAGCATTCAGAATCATTGGAATCTCCCGCGATGACGCTATCTCCGAGGGCCTTTCACTTACTCACCACAGGCAGGTTGGTGGTCCTTCCGTCTTCTACCGACTCCTCTCCGGCTTTGCTCCCCCAGCTCTCTCTGGGCTCTGTCCCCAAAATATTCCTACAGGTCGCACAAGATCTGCCTGCAACCCTCTTATGGTTAAACTGCCAAAATCAAGACTCTCTGCTCACCTTCACTTCTTCGTTCCTCTTTTCTCCCGCCTCTGGAACAAACTCCCTCACTCTCTTCAATCCTACTCCTCCCTCCAGGTCTTTAAAACGGCTGTTCACCACCATCTCTTATCTTCCCCAATCCAAAACCCTGATCTTTTCTACCCCCGCTAATTTCACCCCAAATCCACTTTTTGAGGTGCTGACACTCTTTCCTGGAAGTCCTTGGTGTCCTTGCGTTTTATACCTATCCTGCCCCCCCCCCCAGGTCCTCTCCCTCCCACACATCTCCCGATGTCCTTGCTCTCAAATGTTGTGTTTGTGTGCTTCCTCCCCTTCTCTCCCCATCTTGTCGACCGCTCCCCTTTTTATATACTTTGTTTGCTTGTTTGTTTGATTTGTTTGTTTGATAAATGTTCGCTCTTTCACGAGCCTCGACTCTGTATACAAAAAACAAACAAACAAAAAAAAAACATGTCCACCTCCCCTTTCAACACAACGCTCACAGTGGCGGAGCATGCCCTGAACTGCTCGTCTCACCATAGCCGGGTCATTGCGCAAAGCATCCACTTCATGTCGAATATGGCCCTGCAATTCATCAAGATCACGGGGAGGAGTTACGAACACCCTGTTCTTTAAATGTCCCCAAAGGAAATAATCACATGGTGTGAGGTCAGGTGATCTTGGCGGCCGTTCCACTGCATGGTTGAGGGCGATGACTCGGTCTCCAAAGAGTTCCCTCAGTCGATCTCGGACAGTGATAAGACGATGTTCTGGGGCGCCGTCTTGGGCCCACCAGAGATATCTGAAGACACCACGAACCTGTCACTCAAAGTTCTCCTCCAACTGCGGTAAAACTTCATCATTGATCATTTGCAGATACCTGTTACCATTGACATTCCTTTGAAAGAAAAATGGTCCGATCATCTGACCACTTCCACAAAGTCCCAACCAAACAGTCCACTTTTGTCGATTTATGTTGGTGTCAAAATTAAATTCCGGGGGTTGTCCTGTCGGTGCATATTCAAGAACATTATGGGTATTGACCTTGCCGTCCATGGTGAAAGCAGCTTCGTCGCCGATAACGAGATACCGCAGGAAATTGACATCTGCTTCGCAACGTGCTATCAACCATCTGGCAAGCACCAGCCTCCTGGCAAAATCCCCTGGCGTAAATTGATGCCGGATGTGAATCCGATATGGATGTTGGTGGAGGTCCAGTCTTGTGATTTGGTTGAATGTTGCCGAAGGCAATCCCGTCCCATTTTGTCTTGCACTGGTATCCCGAGGATGCTCCAAAACTTGCTGCCTTACTGCTGCAATGTTCATTTCCGATCGCCCAGTGCGCCTCCTACCAGAATTCTCCTTGTTGCGGTTGAGGCTCATGATACACTCTTGGTATTTTCCAACATTCGCCCAGATGGTTTTGGCTGCTGGAGGCTCCCGTTCTGGGAAACGTTCCCTGAAAGCATCATGAGTTCGCTGCAAACCTCCAGTTTGGTGAAAGGTTGTAACCACGAAGGTCTGCTGTTCAGTCGTAAGTTGAACAATCTTTTCAATGACTCAGACTGTCTCTAAACCCATACACTGTAGGCCCATCTTAAATACCCATCTTAAACAAAGGATGACACAACCGACGATTACCAGACCAGCTTAACAATTTTACATAATCAACTTGGCAGTCGACAAGTAATGCGTCCATTTAAAACTGTCTTGCACCGATTAGCCAAACTTGTAAAAATGCGATTTGAACTTGTCATTTTCAATGAGCATGTACTCGGTCATGTGAGACAGCAATGATGCATGAAAGGCATCAATGGAAAGCTGAGGATCTCCTCATAATTGATAAACCACATGCAAATTGTCAAACTAAATAACTTTTGCATATTAACCCCTTGAATTTGGATTACCTTTTTTTTGATACGCACTGTGTATATATATATATATATATATATATATATATATATATATATATATATATATATATATATATATATATATATACATATATATATATATATATATATATATGTATATATCTATGCATGTAGAAACAGTCATGTGAAAAAGTAAGTACACCCCATGTAAAGTTTTGACTTTTTCAACATATTTCAACATACAGCTATTTGATCTTCATTTCAACAACATTGAGAGATAAAGGTGATATAATATAACAAATATTATGAAACATTTACATTTTGTAGTCCATTGTATAATTTAAATAAACATAAATGCAAATTTCGCATGTGGAAAAAGTAAGTACACCCTTGGCTCTTATAGGTGGTATTGCCCCCTTTGGCAGAAACAACCTCAAGTAGGCATTTCTTATAACTGTATGCCAGTCTCTGACATCGACTGGGAGAAATTTTTGCCCTCTCCTCCATGCAGAATTCTTTCAGCTGTGCGATGTTTGAGGGGTTTCTTGCATTCACAGCTCGTTTCAAATCCCCCCACAACATCTCGATGGGATTTAGATCTGGGCTTTGACTTGGCCATTCCAGAACCCTCCATTTCTTTCTTTTCAGCCATTCCTTGGTGGATTTACTGTTATGTTTAGGGTCATTGTCATGTTGCAAGGTCCACCCTCGGTTGAGCTTCAACTTTCTGACAGATGGCCTCGCATTATCCTCAAGCACCCTCTGGTACAATGAAGAATTCATAGTGGATTCTATGATGGTGAGCTGCCCAGGCCCTGATGCAGCAAAGCTGCCCCAAACCATAATATTTCCACCACCATGCTTTACAGTTGGTATCAGGTTCTTGTGGTCAAATGCTATCTTTGGTTTTCGCGAAACACGTCTTGTGGTACTGTGGCCAAATAGCTCTACCATTGACTCATCTGTCCAGAGCACATTGTTCCAGAATTGCTGGTCTTTGCCTAGGTGTTCATTGGCAAACTTTAGTCTTTCCCTGATGTTCTTTCTGGACAGCAAAGGTTTCCTCCTGGCACACCTCCCATGTCGATCAAATTTGTGCAGACTCTTTCTAATGGTAGACTCATGCACTTTGACATAAACGGTGGCAAGAGCTACCTGCAGGTCCCGTAATGACATTCTGGGGTTGTTAGAGACTTCTTTCAGCATCTTGCGGTCTGCTCTCTGGCTGAACTTGCTGGGGCGGCCTGGCCTGAACAAGTTGGCAGATGTTTGGAATCTTCTCCACTTGTAGATGATCTTCTGGACAGTTGAATGATTGATTTCAAATTGTTTGGAGATCTTTTTAAATCCGTTCCCAGACTCAAAGGCATCTATAACCTTCTTTCTGAAGGCCTCAGAGAGCTCTTTTGATCTAGGCATGGTGACGCCGCACACTTCAACAACAAAGAGCAAACCAAACTAAATGTCTGAGGTTTAAATAAGACAGGTTCCTCCAAGATCCTCTCTGACGATGTTCTAATCATTTGCACCTGAGCTGGTGCACCTGATTCTAATTTTAGGTATTTGAAGTAGTGATAAATGTAGGGGTGTACTTACTTTTTCCACATGTGAAATTTGCATTCATGTTTATTTAAATTATACAATGGACTACAAAATGTAAATGTTTCATGATATTTGTTATATTATATCACCTTTATCTATCAATATGGTTGAAATGAAGATCAAATAGCTGTATATTGAAATATGTTGAAAAAGTCAAAACTTTACATGTGGTGTACTTACTTTTTCACGTGACTGTATATATATATATATATATATATATATATATATATATATATATATATATATATATATATATATATATATATATATATATATATATATATATATATATATATGGAGCATTCAGAAAGTATTCAGATCCCTTCACTTTTTTCACATTTTGTTATGTTGCAGCATTATGCTGAAATCGTTTAAATTCATTTTTTCCCTCATCAATCTGCACTCAATACCCCATAATGACAAAGAGAAAACAGGATTTTAGAAAGTTTTGCAAATTTATTAAAAAGAAAAAACTGAAATATCACATTGACATAAGTATTCAGACCCTTTGCTATGACACTTGAAATTTAGCTGAGGTGCCTCCCATTTCTCTTGATCATCTTTGAGATGTTTCTACACCTTGATTGGAGTCCACCTGTGGTAAATTAAATTGATTGGACATGATTTGGAAAGGCACACACCTGTCTATATAAGATCTCACAGCTGACAATGCATATCAGACCAAAAACCAAGCCATGAGGTCGAAGGAAATGCCTGCAGAGTCAGAGACAGGATTGTGTCGAGGCACAGATATGGGGAAGCCTACAAAAAAATGTCTGCTGCATTGAAGGTTCCCAAGGGCACAGTGGCCTCCATAATTGTTAAATGGAAGAAGTTTGGAACAACCAGGACCCTTCCTGGAGCTGGCCACCCGGCCAAACTGAGCAATCGGGGGAGAAGGGCCTTGGTAATCGGAGCCGGCGGCTTTATTCCTCCATGAGCAATAAAAGCGGCTGCGAGGGACTGCTTGAGAGAGACGAGTGAGAAGGTACAGATGAGAAGAGAAGGAGCTGGAGTGCGCTACGAACTGGCATCTCCCCCATCTTGTTCAAGAGAGAGAGCGTTGGCATGAGCCATTGATTACATACGGAGCATCCCAGTCCCACCGCTATATGCAATGTCCGCTCGCGGTCAACGATACGCACTCGCTGCCTGCCAGGGTTTTCCCGCCACGACGCGAGTCGACTCCTGGAGCCGGACCTCGACGCCTACCGTCTGCCTGGGCCTTCTCATTCCTTCCAGTCATTCCTGCCTGCTATTCCCCTTTCGTGTAAGTCTGTGTGTTTGTCCTGGGCGTTGATAATTAAGACTGTTTTAAGGTTTGCCCTGTGTATCTGCTTTTTCTTACTTGTAAATGCCCTTCTTTCGTTTCCTCTTTTAGTATTGATATAAACCTGTGTTCTTCCTTTACCCTTTTTGGTTCTTTGGCTCATCCGGTCATTTTAGTCCCTTCTTCCCATTGAGTACCTGTGGCACGATTTGGCCAACTGCTTTAAATCGGGTTAGTCAATTGCTAACGGCTTGAATCGCGGATTGCTAAACCGCTCGGCAAATACCATCTTGTCCGTGGTTCGAGCGGTACTTGTCTCCCTGCTTTGCGGAGGGATTGGTAAAGGTATTCGGGAGAACACCTTGACCAATAACCATGACCAATTTCACCCCGCAAAGGAGCATTATAAGTACCAGGACTAGAGACGGCCAGCTTAACAGGCCAAGGGAATTAAGCCCCCCCCCCCCCTTGCTAAGGGGAGTGCCGTCTCTGAGATCCGTAACAGTATATATATGTGCAATTGTCATTGTCATGGTTCCCTTTTTGAGGCAATGTTTTTATGGCCGGATGCCCTTCCTGACGCCAACCCTTTTAGTCGCCTCTTATGACATGCAGGGATACGGTGTACCTATTCTAAACTGGGGTACACACCGGTATATATATATATATATATATATATATATATATATATATATACATATATATATATATATACATATATATATATATATATATATACATATATATATATATATATATATATATATATATATATATATATATATATATATATATATATATATATATATATATATATATATATATATATATATATACAGGGTGAATCAAAAGTAGCGCCGGCGCCCGATTTCTGTTTTTTCGGCTGTCAGATTCTTTCTGGGATGTCATGTTGTTGATAATTAATTGTCTTGCAGAGCTCAAGCTTTTGGGTCTCACTATTTGCCATGATCTTTCCTGGGAAAACCACATTTCAAATCTGGCCTCCAAAGCCAGTCGCCGACTAGGCATCCTCCGTCGTGCGAAGTCCTTCCTTGGCACACCTGAGCTCCTCACCACATACAAGGCTTTCATCCGCAGCTCTATGGAATACTGCTCTCCCCTCTGGTCTGGTGCTCCTGCCTCACACCTAGCCCGTCTTCACGCTGTTGAAACCAAAGCGTTCAGAATCATTGGAATCTCCCGCGATGAAGCTAACTCCAAGGGCCTTTCACTCACTCACTGCAGGCAGGTTGGTGGTCTTTCCGTCTTCTACCGACTCCTCTCTGGCCTTGCCCCCCCAGCCCTCTCTGGGCTCTGTCCCCCAAATATTCCTACAGGTCGCACAAGATCTGCCTGCAACCCTCTTATGGTTAAACTGCCAAAATCAAGACTTTCTGCTCACCTTCACTCCTTCATTCCTCTTTTATCCCGCCTCTGGAACAAACTCCCTCACTCTCTTCAATCCCACTCCACCCTCCAGGTCTTTAAAACAGCTATTCACCACCATCTCTTATCCTCCCCCATCCAAAACCTTGATCTTTTCTACCCCCGCTAATTTCGGTCCCCTTTTGTTTTATACTTCACCCCCCCCTCCCTTCCCACGCCTCCTGCCCCCAAGCCCTCTCCCTCCCACACTTCTCCCTGCTCTCAAATGTTGTGGTTGTGTGCTTCCCCTTCTCTCCCCATCTTGTCTTCCGTTCCCTCTTTTTGTATATTTTGTTTGTCTGGTTGATTTGTTTGTGAAATAAATGTTAGCTCTTTCACGAGCCCCCGATTCAGTATACAGTATTCAGTATTCAGTACCGATTCAGTATACAAAAAAATAATAATTAAAAAAAAAAAAATTCTTAATTTATTTATTTTTGTTTTTGTTTTGCAGGTTATTGCTGAGAGTTTGGAAAGTTACTGAATTTGCACCAAATTGAACCATGAATTACCTTTCAATGAATCAACGCATTGCGGCCGTGAAACATTACTACAACTGTAATGAACAACCAACGATGGCGGCACGCCGTTTGGCACACAAATTCGATATTAACGCACCCCAGGGAAGAAACATACGATTGATTGTCGAGAAATTTGAAGAAACAGGGTCGTTAGCCACTGCAAAGATGTCCGGTCGTCCGAAAACGGCAACGAATGTTGCTAAGGCTGAATAAGCCATCAGGAGACTGGAACAAAGTCCGCAAAAGTCAACTCGCCGTTTATCTGCAGAGTTGGAAGTGAGCCAATCAAGTGTTATCCGTATCCTTCACCAGAAAAACTGGAAACATTACATTCCACGCTTACTGCATGCCCTTCATGATGGAGATGACGACCGCCGTCTTCATTTTTGCGAAGAGTTCTTAGCTAAACTTGACGAAGAGGACACAATGCTAGACAACATCTGATGGTCAGATGAGGCATGTTTTAAGCTTAACGGCACAATTAACAGACACAATTGTGTCTACTGGGCTGCGGAGAACCCAAGAGTGACAGTTGAGAAGGAGGTAAATTTACCTGGCGTGACAGTTTGGGCAGCCATATCTCCATTAGGGATAATTGGACCATTTTTCTTTGAGGGATCTGTCACTGCAGAAATTTACCTGGATATGCTGCAAACCTCCTTTTGGCCCAGGGTACAAGATCAGGACTGTTATTTCCAGCAAGATGGAGCTCCACCTCCTTATGGACGTCATGTTCGTCAGTGGCTTGATGAAAACTTTTCCGGAAAGTGGATCGGCCGCCGCGGTCCGATTGAGTGGCCGGCACGCTCCCCAGACCTTAAACCTCCAGATTTCTTTCTTTGGGGGCTCATGAAAGACCTTGATTATCGTGAAAAGCCTCGTACCATTCAGGAATTGAAGGCTCAAATCACTGCAAAGTTTGAGGAAATTGATATCGAACTCTGCAAGCGTGTGTGCCACTCTGTGCCTGCTTGGCTGCAATTGTGCATCGATCACGAGGAAGGGCACTTTGAAAATTGCAAGTAAAACAGCTTGGTACACTTCCGTAATACTTTTCCCCCGAATAAATGGTTAGATAAACATGTCATTCATTTATTTCTACCTTTTTGTACACTAATACAAATGGCAAACAAACAATCAACTGACAGATATATATATACAGAATACAGAAATATATATACAGAAATCGGGCGCTACTTTTGACTCACCCTGTATATATGTATATATATATATATATATATATATATATATATATATATATATATATATATATATATATATATATATATATATATATATATATATATATATATATATATATATAATATACATATATATTCACTGTTGATGCACAATGTTATCCTCCCTACATGTGCCACATTTTTATGCATAGTACACATTTTATATATCAAGAATACGTTATAAAGAGTACAAATTAAATAATTAAGCATAGTTTTATTTATGACACAGCACACAGGTTCTATACATGTGCAGTGGATAACATGAAGCATCATTTTTGTGAATTTATGCTATTATAAACTTACAGACACCAATCAAATACTTCTATTGCTCTTCTGGAAAGCTTAATATATGTAATTTTCTTAAAAAGCTAATAGCACGGAAAATTTAAACTGTGGTTCTATTGAGTGCACTAATTACAATCTGCATGATTTATCTAATGACCTAAGAGAAAGCCCGCCCATTATATAATACCATAATTATATGATACATGCATTTTTGCATGATAGCTTACTCAATAGATTAAGCTGACAATTCCAGTACCCAGTGCCCTCCATAGGTATTGGAACAGTGAAGTCAAATTTGTTATTACAATTACACCAGTTCCCTATGGGACGACAGGAAGGGTCATGTTATTATCCTCTCTGGGGTATATAGATTAGAGTAGATCTAGGCATTAGTCCGTAGTCTGTGGTCGACGCGATAAACATATAATGCATCAAGAAGCACGGGTTTCCTCCCTTTCACTTTTGTGAAAAACTTTTCACTTTAGTTTCATTTTAGTATGATTGTTATATACTCAAGGAATGTGGATTTGAGATCAAACAATAAATATATGAGGAAAGAGTACAGTAGCTCAACTTTTGTGGGGGCCGAGGTGGTGGAATTGCCGTTATCCACCGTCAAGACATCAAGACCAGCCTCATCCCCATCGCCTCATCCTCATCATTTGAACACCTGGCTTTTAAACTCTCTGGTCGCATGCAGTCAGTCATGGCTGTCGTCTACCGCCCTCCCAAACCACACCCATCATTCCTGTCTGACTTCTCCTACTTTCTGACCCAGCTATGTTCCCTCTCCCCCTCAATCCTCCTCCTTGGTGATTTCAATATCCACATGGACTCCACTGACTCCACAATAACCACTGACTTCACTGATTTACTCACCTGTGAATTATTATTATTATTATTTCTTGTTATTTCAATGCATATATGTTTTACCATTGTAGAACAATAGCACTTTTAATGTTCAGTCTTCCCATTTTAGGTAAGCATAAGTATTTGAACAGATCAACTAAAGTAAATTAAAGTAGTATAATAGTTAGTATTTGGTTGCATATCCCTTGCATGCAATAACTACATCAAGCCTGTGACCCATCAACATCACTAAACTCTTGGTAACTTCTTTTGCGATGCTTTGCCAAGTTTTTACTGCAGCCATTTTCAGTTGTTGTTTGTTTTGGGGGGGTTCTGATTTTAGTCTCCTCTTCAGCAAGTAAAACGCATGCTGCATTGGATTCAAATCAGGAGATCGACTTGGCCAGTCTAAAACCCTCCACTTTTCCCCCCTGATGAACTCATTGGTTGCATTAGCTGGGTGTATTGGGTCATTGTCTTGCTGCATGTTGAAGTGCCACCCAATGTGTTTGGAGACATTTTGTTGTACATAGGCAGACAAAATGTTTCTATACACTTCCAAATTCATTCTGCTGATGCCATCATTCGTTACATCATCAATAAAGATGAGTGAGCCAGTTGCAGAGGCAGCCATGCAAGCCCAAGCCATGTGACACAATCTCCACCATGATTCACAGATGAAATAGTATGCTTTTAATCATATGCAGTTCCTTCCAATTCTCCACACTTTCGCCTTTCCATCACCTTGGTAAAGGTTTATCTTGGTCTCTTCTGTGCATAAGACTTTGTTCTAAACCCTATTGGATCACCTCTGCACTTCTTAGCAAATTCTAATCTGTCCGTTGTATTTTTTGTGCTGGTGAGAGGTTTGCATATTTTGGTATAGCCTTAATTAATAATCAATAGTAATAATTGTTATTCTGCTGTCGAAATATTCTGTGAACATACTACTGTGCATTCCGGAGGTTGTTGGTGATGTCACTGACAGTTGTTTTAGGGTTTTTCTGCACAGCTGTGATGATTTTTCTCTCTGTAGTGATATTCCTTGGCCAACCTGGTCATTGTCTATTTCTCAGTACACTTGCGTTTTCTTTCTTTTTCAAGATATTCCGAATTGTTGTATTTGCTACACACAATTTTTGTGCTAGTGTTCTAATTTAATTATTTTGTTCCTTCAGCTTCCAAATTGCTTGCTTTTCTTTCATAGACAGTTACTTGGTCTTCATGTTGGTATTTTGCCTACTGACTCCAAAGGCAGACTCCCAAAGTAAAAGCAAAGGCTAAAACCAAGAAGAGACATTCACAGCTATTTTTTGTGTGAACAATCAATGGAACAAGAAACACCTCTCAGTCATCTGTTCCAATATTTATGCTTCGAAAGTATAGATTATAATATATATATACATATACATATATATACATATACGTACATACATATATACATATACATATGCTGTAAATATATATATATATTATATATACATGCCTGGTGTTGGCTTAACGGTGGTTAAGGTGCCTGGCTGGGTCAGGATTAGAAGGTCTGCATTCAAGCCCCTGTCAGGCAGTTGAATTAACAGCAGGTGGGTTGACTCAGCCTGTCATCCTTCCTTCTAAGATCAGCAAAATGAGTACCACATAGACTGAGCCATTTGAGTATCCTGCGTCGGAGTGGTGACGTCCTGGATTGTTCCCAATAGCCAAGAAACTGCTTCAGCAGCACTTTGCATCTGAAGATGCAAAAAGAAGTGTTCATCAGCATCATTGTATGTATATATATATATATATATATATATATATATATATATACTAGTATATATACACACACACACACACACACACACACACACACACACACATATCACCAAATAATACGGTCCGTCAATCCGTCCATCAGTCTGTCCGGTGGAAGCCGTCAAGCTGTGATTATGTGTCTATTAATACCGCACTGTTTGAACGCCGTTTGCTTCCTGTCTATTAATTATTTACATCTTTTAATTACGTATTGTTGGAATATTCCTTTCGACCCCATGGACTGCTGATATCGCTTAGACCCTTGAAGACCCTTTAAGTCCTTCAAGACCCTTAAGACCACCAAGACCATGAAGTACCAAAACAACCCGAATACCCCGAAGATCCTTCAAGACTCAAAAGACCCAGAGGATCTAAAATAACCAGGAGACCCCAAAGACTCAAAAGACCTAAAATACCCCAAATACCCAAAATACCTCAAATACCCTTGAAGACCCAGAGGATCCAAAAGACCTCAAAGACCCCAAAGATCTAAAAGACCTAAAGCCTCAAAAGACCACAAACACCCAAAATACCTAAAAGACCCTTAAAGACAACGCCGAGCCATATGACCATGAAGACATCAAAGACCCAAAAGATCCCGAAGACCCAAAATGCCCCAAAGATGCAAAAGATCCGAAATGCCCAAAAGTCCCAAAAGACCCTTAAGACCCAAAATATCCCAAAAATACCGAAGACCCAAAATACCCAAAATAAACTGAAGACCCTTAAAGACCCAGAATAACCAAAAGACCCCGAAGACCCCCAATACCCATAAGACCACTTTTATCCTTTAAGACCCGTTCAATACGTTAGACACCTTGAGATCCCTTCACCCTTCCAACCTTCTATACCCTTTAATCCTTTACACCCCTTAAGTCCCTCTCAACCCCTTACACCCTTCAGACCGATTACACAGCTTGGGCCCGTCATGATTTAGAGCTTTACACCACTTGAACCTTTTTGATTACAAGTCAATAATATCACCAATATTCCAAATTAATTTGTACAAAATAAATGTTTGTGTTATGATTGGTGTAAATCATGACAACCCAGCAGCTCAGGTACAGTCAGGTCATCATCCTCAGTTGAAACAAGCTCGTGCCTCTGCGACGATGTGTGGTGCGGCAAGCGTAGCGAGCCAAGCCACACTAGTATATATGTATATACGTGTGTATACACGTATAAATATATACGACATATATATTTGCCCCGACTGCCCAATTTGAAATGACAGATATATTTTGTTCCAATAATTAAGCTTCAAGTTCTGGGAGTCACATTGCTTCTCCAAATGTGTGGAGGTGTCGTGAAGTGAAACTTCAAGTCATATGAGATAAAGATATGAGCGCACGACTAAGCAAGATGTATATGAGGAAATGTAGGTACCTTCCATATATTTAATCGAAGATCGGATTATTACAACTTTAGCAAAACACCAAAAATATTGTTGTTTAGAGCAGTAGCAAAAATCAACTCGGGAGTGTAACACGGTCATGATGGGCTAAATGTCCTCCTCATTTCCTTGTTTAAGGACGTACAGAAGCATGCGACCTCTCCTTGCACTCACTCAGTGTCGTCCGAAGGATAGTGTACCCTTTGTATGTTAATTTCCATGCTGTATATGGAATATAAATGTTTATATGCAATTGTTTGAATTCCTGACAAAGCATTAACCATTGAAAACGGAAGGGCAGAGGTGCCAGCCAAGCTCTGCCCCTCACCCCACCTCGGAGGCGACTAATGCATCCTGCTCGATCAGCCAAAGCGTCGTTATTTCATGTTTTACATCAGTTTGAGTATGAAATTGAAACGTTTTATTGTGACGTTTACCTTCCACTTGGAAAATAACGCAGTACTGCAAATTTTGAGGAAATTGTCCCAGGGCTTTGGATACGTGTAAGGAACAAAAGAAACCAATAGCCTCGTGCTTACACACACACACACACACACACACACACACACACACACACACACACACACACACACACACATATATATACTTAGATAGTGTGTTAGTCATTATTGCTATTACTACTGCTGCTTCTACTACTACTACTAATACTACTACTACTACTCCTACTACTACCACTACCACTACTGATTTGATTTGATGGACCACACACTTTACAGAGCATTGATGCTGCCAAGGTTCTTGGCAAGGGTTATATTGATAGGTTTGTAATTGCATTCTCAGCATTGTTCTCTCCGCACTCTATTTTTAGTAACTCTATTTCGCACTCTATTTTAATACTTTTAAGTGCCGAGCATCAAGCAAGGAAGCAGCACATATCACTTTTCAAGTCTTTGGTATGACTCGGCCAGTGTTTGCACCACCGAACTCCCAGACGCAGAGCGGACGCCCTTACCGTTTCACCACTGAGTCGGGTCTTTTGGGCCAAGTCTTTCAGGAATCACCTGGCTATGCCTGACGGTCAACTCAAGATGGCAGGGATTTGCAATTTGTTCTAGGGTGTCGGTGATAACTCGTTTAACCCTTTGCACGAGATCACATGAATTTTTTCGTTTCCTCCGACATCAGTAATGGCAGACGGGTCATTCAGCTTAACCTTCTTCCAACAGACGGTGCACTTTGTGATGCAAAACACTGACTGCGAGGCACCAACCTAGACTAAACAGCTAAAGGTAAGTGCTCTACCTCTGCACCACCATGTCAGAGTAAAGTTTTGATCCAATGGAATCGATGAATATATTGTGTTATTGAACAGCAGATTATTTGTATAATTCATTTATATGCCCACCTTTGGCGAACACCATCCAGGTCGAACTTTTGCTCCGGTGAAATCATATGTTTGCAATGGATCTTGTTTGTGCAAACATTCGTTTCCCTGGATGTGAAAGTAAAACCCTCGCTGGGAGAAATGTGTAACATTGGATGGAAATTACATACTATAGAATATAGATTAAGACTAACATCTGTGCATGATGTAAAATATTATTTGAGAGAACTTCTGCCGAACTCTTGCTGTTGAAACCAAAGCGTTCAGAATCATTGGAATCTCCCGCGATGAAGCTAACTCCAAGGGCCTTTCACTCACTCACCGCAGGCAGGTTGGTGGTCTTTCCGGCTTCTACCGACTCCTCTCTGGCCTTGCCCCCCCCAGCTCTCTCTGGGCTCTGTCCCGCAAATATTCCTACAGGTCGCACAAGATCTGCCTGCAACCCTCTTATGGTTAAACTGCCAAAATCAAGACCCTCTGCTCACCTTCACTCCTTCATTCCTCTTTTCTCCCGCCTCTGGAACAAACTCCCTCACTCTCTTCAATCCCACTCCACCCTCCAGGTCTTTAAAACAGCTGTTCACCACCATCTCTTATCTTCCCCCATCCAAAACCTTGATCTTTTCTACTCCCGCTAATTTCACCCCAAATCCACTTTTTTGAAATACCAACTTCTGCCCTGGAAGTCCTTGGTGTCCTTGTGTTTTATACTTCTCCCACGCCCCCCCCCCCCCCTTCCCACGCCTCCTCCCCCCAAGCCCTCTCCCTCCCACACATCTCCCTGCTCTCAAATGTTATGTTTGTGTGCTTCCCATTCTCTCCCCATCTTGTCTTCCGCTCCCTCTTTTTATATATTTTGCCTGTCTGGTTGATTTGTTTGTGAAATAAATGTTAGCTCTTTCACGAGCCTCGATTCAGTATACAAAAAAAAAAAAAAAAAAAAACTCACGAAAGACTTTTAAGCCCTAATTGTTGGCAAAAGGTGTGATGACCTCGAGCTAATGCCAACGAACATTCACACAAAATACAATCACTTCCATTAATTACCTATTTAGTTATTTAATTATTACTTATTACTTATTCAATTATTATTTATTACTTATTACTTAGTTAATTCTTATTTATTACTTTTACTTATTTAATTATTTTTTAAAAACTTATTTAATTTATTTTTTATTTAATTTTAACTTATTTAACTTATTTAATTTAATTAATTAACTTATTTAATTAATTAATTTAACCAAAACCCTGGTATTGGGCTAGCGGCTAGGGTGCCGGCTTAGGATCCTAGGATCCTGGGTTTGAATCCCGGTCGATTGCTGAATTAACGCCAGGGGGGTTGACTCAGCCTGTCATACCTTCCGAGGTCGGCTAATTGAGTACCAGTTCACTGGTAATTCCCTGTTTGTCGTTAAAGGCGGCAAAAAGGGTTGGCGTCAGGAAGGGCATCCGGCCGTAAAACATTGCTTCAAAAAGGGGACCAAAAAACAACAACAACCACGGTGCCCGAAAAAGGCCAACCCCCGCTTGTGGGGAAAAATGGCCTCTAAAGGTGGTTTTTTTTATTTAAAAAAATACTTATTTAATTAATATTTATTACTTATTACTTATTTAATTATTATTTATTACTTATTATTTATGACTTAATTACTTATTTAATTATTATTTATTACTTATTATTTATTACTTATTTAATTATTATTTATTATTTATTACTTATTATTTATTACTTAATTACTTATTTCATTATTATGTATTACTTATTATTTATTACTTAATTACTTATTTCATCATTATTTATTACTTATTTAATTATTATTTATTACTTATTTCATTATTATTTATTACTTATTTACTTATTTAATTATTATTTATTATTTATTATTTATTACTTAATTACTTATTTCATTATTATTTATTACTTATTACTTAATTACTTATTTCATTATTACTTATTACTTATTTCATTATTATTTATTACTTATTACTTAATTACTTATTTCATTATTATTTATTACTTATCATTTAATACTTAATTACTTATTTCATTATTATTTTGTCGGCTAAAAGAATGCAGAGGTAGTCAGTGCACTTACATATGAGTTGCCTTGCCACGTGGGTTGGATTCCCATCGTGATTACAAAAGGTCAGATTGGTGTTTCGTAGGTAGGCGATGCATCAATGATATGCCGTACTTCGAATGAACGTTAAACCGGTGACCCGCCTGTTACCATTAGCTCTTGGACATTAAAGATCCCACAGTGTTTTTCAATTAAATGAGTTATGGTCAGCACCCTGAGCCAGTTAGAAAAAGTCCTTCTGAAACGACCATCAGTTGAATATCAAGCCAGGCCAGCCGGTTCCTGAAAGAGTTGGGCCAATGTATCTCCTGCGGCCGACCCCACATGAATGTGCATGGGATTGATCTGGCTGTGAAATAAGTAGTAGAGGTAATTATTCGTTTGTTTGTTTCTTTTTGTAACCAAACTATAAAGCTAAAGTGGTGATTGACCATACACTGTGATCAAAGATGAGCGAAACTGAAGACATGTGATCCTTCCCGATGAATTCAGGTTTAAATGATCCGGCAGCGATGAATTACGCAGTTTGTTTTGAAGATGGAGAGAATCATTGTATCCCAGTTAATGTAAGTTTGCAATGAAGACTGGAATAAGATCAGTGCAAGTATTGCAATTTCTATTCAAATTTGTTGCTACCCTGATTGCTGGTACATACGAAGAGATGGAATACAATCCACCGTGCCGTTCTCTCAAAAATCATGGCTCAACAGTTGGAAACTTTCTTTCCAGCAAGACAATAATCCCAACAAAGCACCAAAGGTGGCAACGTGCTATCTTTCCAGTAAAAACACCCAAGGAACACATAAGCATGGCTTCGCGCGAGGTTAAGAATTGAACATTGTTGATGCTGTCTGTAATTATGAAGGACTGAGCATGTCAAGAAGGATCCAAGTAGCTCGGCTGAATTGTGGAAACGAATAATACAGCACAAAGTATAATGCAGCACATTTGGAGCAGTAGTCTAAAAGATTGTATATTTGATAAACTGTATAGCAGTAGGACAACAATTATGGGTATGGCCTTGTGTCATCAAACAAAGGCTTGAGAAACAAAGACCCAAGGAACTTCGACATAGGCGGAGGCCATTAGGCAATAAAGCCTGCGCAGCCCTGCCAATATACAAGTTCATTGTGCAAATGGAATGGTCGAATAGCCTTGAGGTATGCACAGCCTTGGTTGGACTCTCGACTCTAAGCTGTCGTTCTGGTGTTTCACGTGCAGGGCGACTGGCCCTCGGATGGATATTCAACAGTTCAACAGGGTGTCTCTTCTGCCAGCATTAGTTAGACCGTGGACGCTAAAGATCCCATTGTGTCCTTTACGAAGAGTAGGCGAGCTATCACTGGAACCCTGGCTAAATTACAAATGCCTCCACACACTCAGTCGAGTATCGTGCGTCGGAGTGTCGAACAATCAAGGATTGTAACCCTAGCCAAGAAACTGCTTAGGCAAAACTGATACTCTGTATAGAGTATTCTACATGATGATGTTAATGATGATGTTTGTACAACGTCCAATTGTCTGCCAAAGGCAGACCCAAACATGTCTGGCCAGATGTCCAGTCCAAAAGAAAGAACTTATGTTCACTTTTATTTTATCATCTTCAATCGAAATAATTGATATTGGGCAATGCAACGATATATATATATATATATATATATATATATATATATATATGTATATATATATATATATATATATATATATATATATATATATATATATACAGTATATATATATATATATATATATATATATATATATATATATATATATATATATATATATATGTGGGTACAAGATATCATTGTTTGTGTACCTTGCAGTGTTGCCTAGAGGTATGCAAACTGAACTGTCTAGCCTAGGTTTGAATCTCGGCCCAGCTATAAACTTTTGTCCTGGTGTTCCTCATGCAGGTTGAGGCGTTAGTGTATGTACCTTCCCTCGGTTGGACTCACAGTGGTCTTTCTGAGGACTGAGTTATCGCTGGCACCCTGAATATATTCTTAGTTTCTGCCAGCCTGAGTCAAAAGTCACGCTTGGTAAACCGACCCGTAAAAGACCCGGGCCATAACCATTCACCCACGAACTTCACAAGTGGGTGGGAATAATTGAGGCCATTCAATTTAAAGAAGTGCTAAGTAGTCGTAGATATGTTGTGATGAATCATTGTTTTTGACTTCTATATTTGGATCACATTCACACTAAATGTGTTTCCCTAATTATTTCCATTACCACATGTAGATGAGTGATGATCAGTAATTAAGCTTCACAATAGTTAATACAGCTGCGATAATAGGTTAATTACGCTGTTCTTCCTTCTGATGTTAACCATTATTTTCAATCACCTGCATTTTTGGGCGCTCCATGCTGTGTGGGATTTAAATTGTTTTATTGTGTTTGACACACAATTTGGATTTTTATATATCATTATTGTCATTATTATTATAAATAATATTATTATTTGTAATATATTTATTTTGTACTCTATGTTTATGCAAAACCCTGCATGTGAAACACCAGGATGATGTATAGCTCAGCTATGTCCCAAGTATTTTCGTGTTTTCCAGGCCTGAATATCAGGGCGAAATATCCTGCAGTAACTTTACTTTATCTTGTGCTGTTCATCTTCTGTGTTCACTCATATTTTCCGGTCAATTTCGTAACCTTGCGCTGTTTTTGGACATAGAGCGTACGGGACTATCATTGGCGTGCTGGATAGGCCGACATCAGGAGGAGTTCGCTTGCATGTTTTCGCAAACATTTGCCTAAATTATGGTGATTATGTAGTGCGACTAAACGACAACGCGTGTATTCATGATGGGCTCTGTAATGGCACGTGGCTGTGTAAACACGTCGCTTTGGTCTCTACTCTGTGGTGCGAATGCCAGTTGATGATTCTGCTTCCAGTTGAGACTTATGCTCCGCGGTGGAGGTGGCAAAGTGCATCGAATTCGTCCGCACACCGCCACATATTAGCACAACTGATTTACAGCTGTTACACCATAAATTCATGAACACTTACTGCAAATGAAATTAAATAACATGGAGTTTCTCTCAGGGGCCGATCACTCCGAGCGTCCGCAACCAGCTGTGGATCCTGATAAGGCGAGCCAGCCATTCTACACTGCGTGTCTGTGCGAGCAGCACGAGGCGAGACGGGCCAGAACGCAGGGCAGCCGGATGGACCGCCTATCGGGAGCACATTGAACCGGCTTGGGCTCGGGGCTCGAGGAAGGGAAAAAGCAAGACGGACAAGAGCCTCGACAGGAATGTGAGCACATCATGCAAGGCCTCAGGGGATACTCTCATGGAGCACTGTCATTGTCATATATATATATAAATATATATATATATAATGGTATATATATACACACCACACACACACACACACATATATATACACACACATGCACTTCTCCCAGCTCTCCACTTTTTGTGTTTTACTTTCCCAGAAGTGGCGCTCGAGCGCTGGCTGGCGGCCAGACCCGCTCACAGGAAACCATCTGCTGTGGGACGCTCGGCGCCTCCGCCCTGCCAGTCCGCCTCGTCGCCTCTCACCGACCCTCCATGAGATTTTTGGAGGAGACACACCCCTCCCCCTCCCCTTTTCCCACCTCCTTCAAAACCAATGCGGTACTGCTCTACTCTCCAGATTCCATCACAAACCCTGCAGTTTCCCGCCCTTATTTGCTCACGTTCTGAACAATAGCCGATGCTTCGTTCATCCATGCTCCTGAGGGCGCTTTTAGCTTGTTCTCTCCCCTCTGGGTTATTGGCGGCCATTGGCGAGGGAGCAAAGAGCAAAGGCGGGGTGAGGTGGTAGAGGATGCATTCTCCCGACCCGTTTCGACCTCCCGGAGCGACTCGTCGTGGCAATCGGACCGCACGCACCGAGCGTGCTCAGAATGCCGATGCGAACGAGAACGCACCAGCATGGTCACGTCGGTGCATGTGGTGCGGGACCCGCCAAGACCCATAAGCACCACAAGCTAGACATTGTAGCGTCGTGACCTACCATGGGATTTAAATGTGAGGAAAAGACAAAGAGAGCTCCTTTCACCTGATGTCAAATAATTGAAGCTGTGATAGAGTCGATCGATTCCCACCTTCCCAACGACCGGACAAGCACACGCACCTGGTGTCCCAGTCAAGCTCAATATACAAAACGAAATGTGGATCAGACATATCGACCTGTTACCTGTACACACAATGTGGTGCAACAACACATCTATTCAGATCTTATATAAGGAGAAGTTGTCTGTATTTCATAATTATAACATTGTCCAATTCCGCAAGCATGGGTCCAGGGTATTCATCTGAAGGCATTTAAACGAAATTAATTATATACCCGCATACCATTCTCGGCTTTGTATTGCTAAACGGCCATCTTTATATGTATTCTCTGTATTAAATTAGCGGTAATAAAAGCCTCATGTGCCGAAAGACTCCGACACTCTATAGGGACGGTGTACCCTTTTTCCCATTTGGTGCCAAGAATGCGCTCGGCAACAGGCAACGTATGCGTCACGGCGGGTCCGGGCCAAGGCCATGCGGGGGCCGCCCAGGGGCCCAGGGGCGGCCCGTAAAATGCTTTACAAACTCCAGTGCGTGACGAAGAACCGTAAGATTGCTTTACATCTACCACACGGCTAAAAACAAGGCCGATTTTATTGGCGTTTTAATTATATATTTTTTAATCATGGGTTATTAAAGGTTTTCTTTTTTTCAAATTACAATGTGAGTTTATTATAACTGTGTTATTATGGTATCGCGTCTGAAAACACCTGTATGTTCTGCTAAAAATGCAGGTGCCCTGCTGTTAAAAGTTTCACTGCACCTATTATGAAAAATTACATGCTTACAATGTGTCTCAATGAAACGTATACAGATTTTAATATTTCAGTAAAATTCATCAAATACAGGGAGAGTACCGATGTTGAGTGTTACTAATATTTTACAGGTGGCATTAGCATGTGATGGAATGATTACATGTCATCAGTCAGCTATTACCCATAAGGCAGTGTAGAAAAATAAATTATTGTCTTTGACATATAAAGTCTGTACACATTTTCTTGAGACACACACACACACACACACACACACACACACACACACACACACACACTACATATATATGTATATAAAAATAAATAAATATAAATATATATATATATATATATATATATATATATATGTAGGCCTACATGATGAACATACAGTATATTAGTCAGGTCAGCCTCTTTATTGACGGCCACTGGTACCATGTAACCAAGTGCTACCCACCGCATGGTCGGGTAGTTGGCAACTAAACCGAATACCCTCACTGGCTTGCCAGTGGGGAGGGTGACTGTGACACCCTGCGGGACTAAATACAATACCTGTTAAAGGGCAGATGAGCTCCCTTAGTGAGTGAACGACCATCCAGTAAGGAGATGGTGCCTCGTAAAAAACATCCATGTGGTTGGAATGGTTTTAAAGGTAGTAGGTTGTAGGCATCAACCGCTCAGGGTAGTACTACTGTTCTGACTTAGGAGCGTTAAAGTGGTGCCCGGAACCATCTTACACTCTCCGTGTCAGGATTGCTGGTCTTACTTTCTGTCTCACTCAAACAACAGCTACCTGGTTAGTTTAGCTTTAATCTCTCTTTCTCACAAACAACACACACTTTTCATCAGACACTTTTCAAACTCATTTTCGCTCCTCACCTTTACATTCTCTCTCTTTTACTTCTCTTTCCTCACATTTATCGATGCAGCTATTTTTTTAAGGTCTAGCCTCGATGAGGACTATATAGGCCGTGATTGTAGCCTTCAACATAAAAAAAATTATATTTACATATTTGTGTATAAATAATTATATGTATATATATATATATATATATGTGTAAATATAAATATATATAGACATTTATTGAGGCTGTAATGCAATACTGTATATATATATATACTGTATATATATATATATATATATATATATGTATATATATATATGTATATATATATATATATATATATATATATATATATATATATATATATATATATATATATATATATATATACCTATACATACATCAGTTGGATCACCCAATAAAGATGAGGGTAATTCGACTTTCATAAACCATCAGGAAGATTGATGTTTAAGGTGGTAACAAAAATTAACCTGGCGAGTGTACCATTGCAATGTTGGGCCAAATGGCCAAATTTCCTTGTTTGAGGCCTTAACGATTGTGCAAAGACACCTTACACTCAGTGCAGTGCCTTGGACACTGTGGATCCTTTGTATATTACTTGCCATTCTGTATTCAGAATATAAATATTTAACTGCAAGTGGTTTCATTTCCGACACAGAATCACCTTCAAACACGGAAGCGTGGAGGCACAAGCCAAGCTCACCCCCTCTCCGTGCCGAAGAGGACACCCCACCAGTGACGTCCGATCAACCAAAACATTGTTATTGTTTGTTTTAAGTTCAATTTGCTGAAGAATTGAAAGTTTTATCGTGATATAATGTGGTTCAGCAAATTCGGGGTAATTGACCCAGGTATAGAATTATATATAAATCAAAGAATACAAGTTACTCTTATACAGGCATAAGTCACCTTTATACAACAAGTGCTTCACACAGAAACCAGTTACTCTTATACATACAGTCATCCCTCCGTATTCCCGAGTTCTCATTTCGCAAATTCCAAGTGCAGTATTCATGGATTGGTAAATGTATACCAATTCATAATTCGCGACCCATCGACTTCCAGTATTCACGAGTTTGCGAGCCCCCATAACTCTACCCCCAAGTTACCTCCCACCCCCACCGAGGTGTGTGGATGTTGATACTGTACAGTATTGTATGTATTTTGTCTGTGCAGCGTGGGTATGCCAACCCAGGCACCCGCCATGTCCTTCCTTCTCTCAGCAGTTCCCTAACCTCAAACACCTTGCTGCGCCTCTCATGAACCATATATATATATCATCTCATGAATGCGCTGCTATCATGAACGTGCTATTTTTCCACTTATCAATTGCCATTATTCATGGGCTCTCAGCATAGGATGAGTGGGGAAGGTGAGTCTGCTGGAAAGAAGCGGAAGAAAGTGATGAGTTTGAGTGAAATATTGAACAGGTAAAAGTGCATCCACAGTGGGCATGAATCATCCTTCTGACTTTCCCTCCACAACCACCATCGTCACCACATCATCATCATAATCATCATCAAACGTAAATAAAAACACTGTTCTGTTCTGAAACAGTTGGTTCAACGGTTTTTGTTTTTGATTTATGGTTTAAATTTGAATGGCACAAGTTGTTCCAGAATGGCATTGATTGGTGGTGTCGGTGTCCCCACCCCCTTTTTCCCCTATATAAGGGAGGGTATAGAGTTGTTTTACGTTACTCTTGAGAAAGGTCAGTGGATGCACGGCACGTTTATCCGTGTTGCTGATCGAAATGTCGAGCAGTTATTTATTTGCTCATTAAAGGTTGGAGAACTCAAAATGGATTCATATATATATATATATATATATATATATATATATATATATATATATATATATATATATATATATATATATATACACATACAGCAAGTTTCCAATATTCATCGTGGATGCGTTCCTAGAAAACGTGACTTTATTCAAAATGATGTTGTTATACAAAATAATATATATGGACCACGAACCAATAAATTTCACATTCGTCTGCCAACTTCAGTTGAACGTCAGGCATGGACAGCTGGTTTGTGAAGGAGTTGGGCAAAAACAATTACCGTACTGCAAAACTGAATGTTCCTGTACCCAGTCAATGGCGAGACTGCAAATGGCAAATCCCCCTCACATCATTTCCTTTAATCGCAATCTCTCCATATTTTCATTCAAACAGCATAATTCCAATCACAAATTAATACTATAGCATTAATGTAACAAAATACAATGTTCCAAACACTCGTGAGGTAAATGAATATGGACTCCGATCTGAAGTGATAACCAATACAGACTAATCTGCTGGCGAGAAAGGGTAGATATGAAATGTTTTGTGTGGATCGAAAATCAAAATCATAATTGTGTTGAGAAATTTATGAAACTTCCCACCCACCTTAAGATGGATAAAAGTGGTATAGTTCGGGTGGAAACCACAGTTGTATTGAGATATTACCAAACCAGTGAATGTACATGAATATGTGTTTACTTCAAGATTGGGAGCAGCTTTGAATGGATGAAAACTCAAAATCATAATTGTATTGAGGAGTTTATGAGACTTCCACCTACTTTACGACACCCGCTGACATCCCAAAACGTTCCACAGGTTTGGTATGGCTAGCACCAAAACTGAGGGAGTAGTTCAGGGACGGACGGATGGACGGACAGACAGACACTCCAATTTTATAATATGTACGTCGTACTAGGTCTTTGGGTGGCCCAGCCAAAGCCCAGACTTGTATCCCATTGAGAATCTGTGGAAAGACTTGAAGATTGCTGTTCACCGACGTTCCCACTCCAATTTGACAGAGCTTGAGCAAATCTGCAAGGAAGAATGAGACAAACTCCCCAAATCCAGATATGCAAAGCTGATACAGACATACTTGATGTAAACTAATTTCACAAGACATAGCTGATGTAAACTAATTTAACATATTCATTAATTTGCAAGTTTAATTGTGTTTTTTTTGTAATTTGCATTAATGTAAGTGGTGTTGATTACTTCAATAATTTATTATTATTTACCCTACAATAGCCTGGTGTTGGCTTAGCGGTTAGGGTGCCAGCTTGGATCCTAGGATCTTGGGTTCGTAATCCCGGTTGATCGCTGAATTAACGCCAGGGGGGTTAGACTTAGCCTGTTCATCCTTCCGAGGTCGGCAAATTGAGTACCAGCTCGCTGGTAATTCCATGTGTGTCGCAAAAGGTGACTAACAGGGTTGGCGGCAGGAAGGGCATCTGGCCATAAAACATTGCTTCAAAAAGGGGACCCCGGTGCCCAAAAAAAGGCCAACCCCTGCTCTGCGGGGAAAAATGGCCTCTAAAGGTGGTTCTATTTACCCTACAAAAATCCACAGACTGTTTCTTGAATATTTTATTTGTGCTAAATGTACATTACCAACACATCCTATATAATAATACACTTAGGGAAAGGGCGGACACAAATTATTGACTACAACAACAACAACATGCATTTTAAGGCCATTTTGCCTGCTAGAGCGGGGGTTAGCCTTGCAGTCCCCATGACAATCTTCTCCATTTTGCCCTATTTTCTGCCTCTCCCCTTGTTAACCCCCTTGCCCGCATTTCTTCTTCCACCACCTTTAGCCAAGTCTTTCTCGGTATTCCCCTTCCTCTACTTCCTTCTACATTCATTTCCATCATTCTTCTCAACCAGTCACTTTCATCCTTCCTCATTCCTCAAATACCGTTGTACACACAAATTATTGACTGATACTATAAAATGACTGGTCTTGTTATTTACTGAAGTAGTTTGTTTCATGGGTTCTGTTTTTATAACGGCTGTTAATTTACAATGCTAAACGCATATGACTGTCATCACTGATAATTCGATGAATATACCCGAAAGTATGGAATAACCCAAACTTTTGCTTCCCGAGGTTTGATACACAAAATGCTGCTACAATTGAACTTTGTTTGCCAGATTAATCTTTATTTGTTTGAATTCATGTGTCCGTGTTAGCATACGTCTCAAATAAAGTAAGCGATATAAAGAGAATGTGGGTCGTTGTTAAATAGTGAAATACCCGTTAAGGGTTCCGTGTGGTGGTGAACTCATGGACTGGGGTTGGGGGGATGAGGCGGTGTTCCAAAGGTCCTCGGATCGAGGTGCTCACAATATAGCTGAAGAAGTGCCTACTTTTTACAATTTTTGTTGTTTAAGTATATATCATTATAGTAAAAGGAAAGTTGTTATAAAATAATTATATATACTTGTATTTTGAAAAATGTTGGCCTTTCCTGGATTATTATATTTCATTCTGAAAACATTTTTATGTCCCTCTTATTTCTACTCTCATTCTCTCATTTGCAAATCCTACAGCTGCATATCACAAAAGGTTGATCATTAAATAGGTGGCCTGACATTAAATGCCAATGGTTGACATTAAGGAAACCTGTTTTTCTGCATCGGTTCTCTTACACCATGATTACGACTTTAGCTGAAGAATCACCATATTTTATTTTTATTTTTCCATATATTTTTCCAGGGACCCCAGTAATCAACCCTCCTAGTATTTCTGACGCAGATTTTGTTCAGGTAAATGACGATGCACCTGAGCTGAAAAGAAGGATTACACGGGCCATGGGTGCCGAGCAGAAATGTTTTTTTCTACAATCAAAAAGTGATAAATGTTTGCACCTGCAGTATCAGGAGTGATGACAGTGTACACGTTGGGTGGGAAAACAGGTGGAGCGTTCACTGTTCCGTTGCGCAATGACGTCGAGACAATATAGGTCAAAAGGGAACAATGACGAGAGAGACAGAAAGAGAAACAGAGACGTCTTGTCGGGTGAACTTGACTTTTAGTGGATCCACCATTTCAGTTGAGCTAATGAAATAAAACCCACAAACTATTTGACAAGTGAGCTAAAAGATAAATTAATTATCCCCACCTTGTGAGGTCGTCCGGGAAACGTTTTTGGCCTGATTCGTGGATTGGCTGGCCAGGCTTGACATTCGACTGCAGGGTTGCAGGAATTTGTCATTTGTTCAGGGTGCCGATGATAATTCTCAAACTCTTTACAAAAAACACAGTGGGGATATTTAACTTCCACCAACGACCAGTGCAGGTAGATGGGTGCATCCTCCAGCTTAATGTTCTTCAGATTGATAGCACACACATAATTGATACCTCACCCATGCAAAACACCAGGGTGACAGTTTGTAGATGGGCCAACATTCAAACACACACTAGATAGGTCAAAGGTGAGGGTACGTACATTTAAACACACACTAGATAGGTCAGAGGTGAGGGTACGTACATTTAAACACATGCTAGATAGGTGAAAGGTGGGGGTATGTACATTTAAACACATGCTAGATAGGTGAAAGGTGAGGGTACGTATATTTAAACACACACTAGATATGTCAAAGGTGAGGGTACATACATTTAAACGCACACTAGATAGGTCAGAGGTGAGGGTACGTACATTTAAACACATGCAAGATAGGTGAAAGGTGAGGGTATGTACATTTACACACATGCTAGATAGGTGAAAGGTGAGGGTACATTACATTCAAACACACACTAGATAGGTCAAAGGTGAGGGTACGTACATTTAAACACACACTAGATAGGTCAGAGGTGAGGGTACGTACATTTAAACACATGCTAGATATGTCAAAGGTGAGGGTACATACATTTAAAGACACGCTAGATAGGTCAGAGGTGAGGGTACATACATTTAAACACACACTAGATAGGTCAAAGGTGAGGGTACGTACATTTAAACACACACTAGATATGTCAAAGGTGAGGGTCCATATATTTAAACGCACACTAGATAGGTCAGAGGTGAGGGTACGTACATTTAATCACATGCTAGATAGGTGAAAGGTGAGGGTACGTACATTTAAACACATGCTAGATTGGTGAAAGGTGAGGGTATGTACATTTAAACACATGCTAGATAGGTCAAAGGTGAGGGTACGTATATTTAAACACACGCTAGACAGGTAAAAGGTGAGGGTACGTACATTTAAACACATGCTAGTTAGGTGAAAGGTGAGGGTACATTCATTTAAACACACACTAGATAGGTCAAAGGTGAGGGTATGTACATTTAAACACATGCTAGATAGGTCAAAGGTGAGGGTACGTATATTTAAACACATGCTAGTTAGGTGAAAGGTGAGGGTACGTACATTTAAACACATGCTAGTTAGGTGAAAGGTGAGGGTACATTCATTTAAACACACACTAGATAGGTCAAATGTGAGGGTACGTATATTCAAACACACACTCGTCTAGATATCTCAAAGGTGAGGGTACGTACCTTTAAAATATACTGCCAACCCTCATTTCAACCTTCATGTCGGCTCAAATAAAGGTAATTTGTAAGACCCGCATTCCTGTAAAATATGTCATTGGAATTTCAATTTTAGCGAATCAAAGGTCGATAAATGTCAGGACTTGTACAGGTACACAGGCTACCGCAATATTTGAACAGGTATTGCCGGTATCAGGCCTGGGGGAGTCACTGTTTTCTTTACTCATTGTTGAAGACTCAGCAAAGAGGTTGTAAATGTAAATTGATCACATGCAGGATAAGGACATGAGGAGACATCAATGTCTTTTTAGCAAACTCACCTTTGACCTGCAGTCTAGTCCCGTTTCATTTATCGAGCAGACGATATACTGTTATCCGGGTGTTTTGCACGAGGCTCAGGATTGGGTCAAAGAGGTTACGCCGTGTAGCTCCCTCATCCTGGGAATATCACACAGTATCCTTTCAAAAAGAGCAGGTCGTTTGTGTACTGGTGGTGTTCGTTAAATTGCAAATTCCTTAATTTATCGGGGAGGGCGGGATTTCTCTCGGAGTCTCGGGGAATCGAAGTAAATTTATTCATTAATTACAAGAACATTAGGGGACAATGGACAAAAAACAGTGTATAGGATGCAGACTTGGTGTCCCAGCGTCATGATAGTCAGGTTCACTATGTTAACAAATATAATTTCGTTCAACATTTTGGGAGATTAGCAAACCTGTACATTTTTGGAATCATCAGAGCATAGAGAATCCGAAAATCAATGCTGGCATTTGCACAGACACCTGCATGGCCGCCATTTTGGAGTTTCAAAATGGCCGCCATAAAATACATATTTTGCGCTATCTCAGCTTCTAGTCAACCTAGAAACTTAATTAAATATGCTAATCCTATGTTTTCTGGGTCAAGGAATCCAATAAAGGCCTCAAAATAGTGCTCAGGATTATAGAAAAGCAACAAACAAAGGTAATTGAAAACCATTGTCTTTATATTTGTGATATAACTGTATTACCTGATATTGCAAGTCCTTTGAAGTTATAGGTATGGGTTTATAAAGCAAGAAAGCAGCCTTGTTAGTATCAGATTGAACTATAAGTCCTATACACAGGATCTACTAGGTCTATACCGTTCAGAAATATGCTTTTACAGATCTTCATCACTGTCCTGAGTGTCATTTTCGCAAAGGTGTCTACGCAAATGTAAACATTAATTTTTGGATTCCTCATGCTCTGAATATTCCAAAAATGCATAGTTTTGCTAATCTCCAAAAATTTTAAACGAAAAAACATAGTGAACCTGACTATGATGTGGGCTCAGACAGATACACCAACCACAGACAAATTGTGTTTTAAGGGATTTGAATCTATGGGGTGCAGAATATTTCACGCAATTGATGCAAAGATTGTTATGATTAATTCATAGTGACATGTTCAAATATACTGAGATCTTAACACCAGCCTCCTCCCTCCGACTTCCTGTTTTGAAGATGCGTGAAATCTCTTTCATTCCCCTCCAGCCTTTTTGAGGTTTATTCGTGTAGGGCATGATGATTGTTTTTTGTTCTCCTTCTTTTCCCTTTATAAGGGATGAGGTCCAATGGCAACAAGCTCTTGCCCTACCTTGACCACAATACTCCTCCACTCCTCTCTGTCCTCAGCCAACTCTCTCCACTCTCCAACCACCCCCAACTTACTGATATCCCTCCTCACATAATCCTCCCATCTCAACCATGGTCTACCTCTTTTCCTCCTACCCTGTTCCTTCAATCAATCCGCTCTCTTTGCCATTGTCTCTTCTGCCATCCACACCTAGTGCCCAGCCAATCTCAGCCGGCATTTCACCAATCTCCCGGCAAGCTCTTCTGCACACCAATCTTCAGTTTATCCATTCTCCTTCTATCCACCCTCTTCAGTCCCACAATCCTCCTGACTCAGTTATTCTCTAAAATCTTCAGCCTCTGTTGGTGTTTCTGTCAATGCCACCATCTCCAGACCATAAAGGTAGGCCGGCGTTACACACGATATCAGAACCTTCCCTTTCAATCTCCTTGAATTTTTTTTGTCTGCCATTACACCCTCCACCCTTATCTACGCATATTTACCCACTTCAAACCTCATCCACATCTCTGACTTACCATACCCGGTTGCTACCCCCCAGATACTCAAACCTATTTCCTTATCTGATATCCTTCCCCTCTAACCTGATATTTATTTATTTTCTCTGCTGCCCGAACCACATCACCTCCATCTTCCCCATGCTCATTATCAGCCCATGTTCCTCAAATACCTCCTTCCACTCCCCCAGTACTTCCTGCATCTTCCGCCCACTCTCCACCACAACAGCAAGATCGTCCACATAAAATATCCTCTCCATACTACCCCTCATTTTCACCTTCATGCTTACCTGCTACATGACCATGATAAATAGGAGTGGGCTGAGAGAGCTTCCCTGCCTCAAACTCCTTCTATCCACCCTCTTTATTATTATCTTAAATAAATTAGCAATCAACATTGAGATACAAGTGAGAATATTAATGGATGGACATAATTGGAAACAACTCGCGGTTGTATGGCAAAGGCTATATTTGTTCCACTATTTTCTACTGGTGAAGCCATTCTTTAAATGGATTCACTTATTCTCAACCTGTTGCGGGGTCCGTTTCGGGGAATGTTTTTGCCCCAAGACTTTCACGAAATTGATGGCTGGGCCTGATATTTTGCTGAATGTGACATGAATTTGGTTTTTATCTAGGGCACTGGCGATAGCTATCCGACTCTTCACAAAAGGCATCGTCGGATGTTTAATGTACACCAACAAGTAGTGCGGGTAGATGGGTCCTCTGGCTTGAGCTCCATACGACGCACGGCACACACATTTATGCATCACCCCCCAAGCGAAACACCAAACAGCACCTTGTTCAGGTGTAACCAGACAAGAAAGATCAAGTGACTTGGGAGTGTTATTTTTGGTTGGTACAAAAATCAAAATCATACTAACTCTTTTGAACACGCATTTCGCCCCAGTCAGTGGGTGGGGAAGGAGTGGGTGGGGAGGGTGCACCACATACCTGGGGAGAGGGGCACTTCTTTTGATCGCTTCATGGAAAGGACACACGTGAACAATGTCAGACCTAGGAATGTCATGGTGAGAATATGTTTCGTTCTTTTGTTGTTGAACAGAACAATAGTCTTATTTTGACCTCTATGGCACTCTCAGACTAGGGAAGGACCTGGAAATATTTTCGTGGGGTTGTGGGCATGGGAGGTGGAGGAGGGGAGGGGGGGGCATTCCCGTGAGAGGGGCCATGTTTATTGTGTGTCCAGTCTATTTCTCGCATTGCAAATAATGGTAGATTCTCAAAAGCAAAGCATAAGGAAAACTGCATTCAGATAGTGATAATAGTACAATTATACTCCAATTAATCAGTCGTAGAACCTGCGTTAATTATCAATCATTGAATATGACCTGCGGTAATGATCAATCATTGAAAACCACCTGCGATAATTATCAATCATTGAAAACCACCTGCGATAATTATCAATCATTGAAAACCACCTGCGATAATTATCAATCATTGAATATGACCTGCGTTAATTATCAATCATTGAATATGACCTACGTTAATTATCAATCATTGAATATGACCTGCGTTAATTATCAATCATTGACTATGACCTGTGTTAATTATCAATCATTGAATATGACCTATGTTAATTATCAATCATTGAATATGACCTGTGTTAATTATCAATCATTGACTATGGCCTGTGTTAATTTATCAATCATTGAATACGACCTACGTTAATTATCAATCATTGAATATGACCTACATTAATTATCAGTCATTGAATACGACCTGCGCTAATTAATCAATCATTGAATATGACCTGCGTTAATTATCAATCATTGAATATGACCTACGTTAATTATCAATCATTGAATATGACCTGCGTTAATTATCAATCATTGAATATGACCTGCGTTAATTATCAATCATTGAATATGACCTACATTAATTATCAGTCATTGAATACGACCTGCGCTAATTAATCAATCATTGAATATGACCTGCGTTAATTATCAATCATTGAATATGACCTACGTTAATTATCAATCATTGAATATGACCTACGTTAATTATCAGTCATTGAATACGACCTGCGCTAATTAATCAATCATTGAATATGACCTGCGTTAATTATCAATCATTGAATACGACCTGCGTTAATTATCAATCATTGAATACGACCTACGTTAATTATCAATCATTGAATATAACCTGCGTTAATTATCAATCATTGACGAGGACCTGTGTTAATTATCAATCATTGAATACGACCTGCATTAATTATCAATCATTGAATATGACCTGCGTTAATTATCAGTCATTGAATACGACCTGCGTTAATTAATCAATCATTGAATATGACCTGCGTTAATTATCAATCATTGACTATGACCTGCGTTAATTATCAATCATTGAATACGACCTGCATTAATTATCAATCATTGAATATGACCTGCGTTAATTATATATCAATCATTGAATACGACCTGCGTTAATTAATCAATCATTGATTTCGACCTACATTAATTATCAATCATTGAATACGACCTGCATTAATTATCAATCATTGAATATGACCTGCGTTAATTATATATCAATCATTGAATACGACCTGCGTTAATTAATCAATCATTGAATACGACCTGCGTTAATTATCAATCATTGAATATGACCTGTGTTAATTATCAGTCATTGAATACGACCTGCATTAATTATCAATCATTGAAAACCACCTGCGATAATTATCAATCATTGAATACGACCTGCATTAATTATCAATCATTGAAAACCACCTGCGATAATTATCAATCATTGAATATGACCTGCGTTAATTATCAGTCATTGAATATGACCTACGTTAATAATTATCAATCATTGAATATGACCTGCGTTAATTAATCAATCATTGAATACGACCTGCATTAATTATCAATCATTGAATATGACCTGTGTTAATTATCAATCATTGAATACGACCTACGTTAATTATCAATCATTGAATATGACCTGTGTTAATTATCAATCATTGAATACGACCTACGTTAATTATCAATCATTGACTATGACCTGCGTTAATTATCAGTCATTGAATATGACCTACGTTAATTATCAATCATTGAATACGACCTGCGTTAATTATTATCAATCATTGAATATGACCTGTGTTAATTATCAATCATTGAATACGACCTGCGTTAATTATTATCAATCATTGAATATGACCTGTGTTAATTATCAATCATTGAATATGACCTGTGTTAATTATCAATCGTTGAATATGACCTGCGTTAATTATCAATCATTGAATATGACCTGTGTTAATTATCAATCATTGAATAGGACCTGTGTTAATTATCAATCATTGAATACGACCTGCGTTAATTATTATCAATCATTGAATATGACCTGTGTTAATTATCAATCATTGAATATGACCTGTGTTAATTATCAATCGTTGAATATGACCTGCGTTAATTATCAATCATTGAATATGACCTGTGTTAATTATCAATCATTGAATAGGACCTACGTTAATTTATCAATCATTGAATATGACCTGTGTTAATTTATCAATCATTGAATACGACCTGTGTTAATAATTATCAATCATTGAATATGACCTGCGTTAATTAATCAATCATTGAATATGACCTGTGTTAATTATAATCAATCATTGAATACAATCTGCATTAATTACCAGTGGTTGAATGGGATCTGCTATATTTATCAATGTGTCGTTAATTAATCAGTTCTTGAATATGACCTGTGTTAATTAATTATCAGTCATTGTATCATTAATTAACAGTCATTGAATACAACCTGCATTGTTTATTAGTCATTGAATGCACCTGCATTAATTAATCAGTCATTGACTGCACCTGCATTAATTATCAGTCATTTAATACAACCTGCGACCCCATTTTCCACGATCAGCAGAAACAAATCAACACCTATGGATGGAGGCAAAGCCTCGCACTCAGTGAAATTAATTTGGATAGAGTCTTATACATGGGTTGAACATTGACTTTCGCCATTTTTGCCCACTCAGCATGACCCCTCCAAGCTTGGCACTTGGGCATAAATAGCTGTTGAACAAATCAGCACATATAAGAAGTTCGAGTTAATCTATCCGGCACAATATTTGCAGGTAAGCAAATCACTTACATTTTCTTGTGTTCAGTTTAATTATTATAATTTTTTTGTATGCATAGTTCAGGCTCATGGAATAGCTGGCACGCTGAATGGATCAGGATGTAACAAACAAAAACGGGATGCAAAACATAAATGCACGGAGAAGGAAACTTCAAGGAGGAAAAACTGTCAAATTAGGAGGGATTTTGGTGGAGTTAACGACAGTAGAAAATATCATGGTTTTGGATTTGGGTGGATCGGAGATGGCGGTGAACAGCTGTCTTGAAGACCTGGGGAGGGTTGAGATTGAAGAGGATGTGGAGGTTAATTCCACAAGTGGGGAGATGGAGGAACAAATGAGTGGAGGTGAGCAGTGATTCTGGAATCACTCTACGTAGTCCTTTTATATTAGTCTATCATTCTAGGTAGTCCGCTTTATTTACAGGATCAAAGGCTCATAGTGGAGATGTTACATACACATCTCACAAAAATAAACAAGCAAATTGATACACGAAACACAACACAGGACTGTTAGACAAGACAAAAACAGCCAATGACCTTGAGGGAAGTGCCGTCACTTCCTGGGGCACTCTGGGTACCAGCGATGTCGTCACAACAATGATGCCACCTTTCTCACCGCAATCAGATGGGCATTTCCTAAGGAGGAATTTATTTCTCCCTATGGATGCCAACCTATGGGGATGGTTCCACCTTTCTTGCCAACCTATGGGGATTATCCGTGCAAATCCTTTTAAATGCTGAGCATCAAGCAAGGAAGCAGCACATACCATTTTGAAAGTCTTTGGTATGATTCTGTTGGTGTTTGAACCGCCGACCTCCCAGACTCAGAGGGGACGCTATAACCATTACATCACCAGGTCTGGTTTCATACATCATGGGCACATCAACATATTACGTACTCTATGTTTTGACGATTATATACCCCCTGTCACCGCCAACGCCCCCGCCCGCTTTATGCTTTCTACCACTCGCCCAAAGACCACCGTACAATAATTGCATAATTCTTCACCTGCCAAACTAGAAAGGAAGACATGAGACCATTCATGTTTATGAATATTCACCATGAATAACAAATAGTGTTTTTAACAACCTGAAAAAGCTTTTTGTTCATTTAATTAAAGTCAGGCTTTATTTTAGTAAAGGAATAACTGAAGCCCAATGCCCAACCCTCAGGGCTGGAATAAAGAGGAAAATCCTGAAGCCAACCTGCTTGCCTAGTTGCCATTCACAGTAGGGCAAAAACGTAATTAAGGTGAACGTTTCTAAAGAAGTTACCGCAGGCTCCAACACACCCCACCTGTCTGTAACACTGGTCTAACCACGAGGGTATATAGTACATAATATATGGACTAAATACTACCTCGACTGCATGGAAGTTACTGAGCTCAATATATTCACTTTAGTGATGGAAAGGTCTTGTCATTGCTCTTAACCCGACGATTGATGCAGGTCGTTCTTTGAAAGGACATCATTATTATGATTTCAGGAAAAAACATTATGCATGTAACATACTGTTTGAGTGGTTAGATTGTATAAAGTAGAATGAGTGTTCCTGGGTGTGAGGGGACAAAACTACTTGGCTCATATATATCATGGTAATGGTGCAGAGGTGCAAAAGCCAGAAGCTCAAATGGACTTTGGATTCCATGTGATACCTGGAAATGGTGACCCTCATATAGTACACAGATATACCCCTGCCAGATCGAATGCGTATTTATTTGCTTTAGCGCTATACAAAATAAATGAATTATTATTATTATTATTAATATGCTACATATTTGTAAAGGCGATGATGCTCTTTCAGGTCATTTTCGCTTCCTATCTTTGAAAATGTGTGGTTAGCATCCTTTGAAATGTCTTGGCCAATCAAATAGAAATGTACTGCTGACGCTCGTGCGCAAGTTGATGTCTGGAACACCTCTGTCTTGAAGACCAGCTGTCTTGAAGCTGTCTTGAAGACCTGGAGAGGGTTGAGATTGAAGAGGATGTGGAGGTTAATTCCACAAGCGGGGAGATGGAGGAACAAATGAGTGGAGGTGAGCAGTGATTCTGGAATCACTCTAGGTAGTCCTTTAATTAGAAGAGTCTATCATTCTAGGTAGTCCGCTTTATTTACAGGATCAAAGGCTCATAGTGGAGATGTTACACACACATCTCACAAAAATAAACAAGCAAATTGATACACGAAACACAACACAGGACTGTTAGACAAGACAAACACAACCAATGAGCTTGAGGGAAGTGCCATCACTTCCTGGAGCACTCTGGGTACCAGCGATGTCGTCACAACAATGATGCCACCTTTCTCACCGCACTCAGAGGGGCATTTCCTAGGGAACAAACCTATCTTACCAGTAAATATTATAAAATATATTCTAAATTATAAAGACGTCTATATTTGTACAAGTTAAATATATACCACCTTTAGAGGCCATTTTTCCCCACAGAGCGGGGGTTGGCCTTTTTCAGGCACCGTGGTCCCCTTTTTGAAGAAATGTTTTATGGCCGGATGCCCTTCCTGCCACCAACCCTGTTAGCTGCCTCTTGCTACACACAGGGAATTACCAGCGAGCTGGTACTCAATTTGCCGACATAGGAAGGCTATGACAGGCTGAGTCAACCCCCCTGGCATTAATTCAGTGATCGACCAGGATTTTGAACCCAGGATCCTCGGATCCCAAACCTGCACCCTAACCGCGAAGCCAACACCAGGTTTATGTGTGCAAGTTAAATATCTACCACCTTTAGAGGCCATTTTTCCCCACAGAGCGGGGGTTGGCCTTTTTCAGGCACCGTGGTCCCCTTTTTGAAGAAATGTTTTATGGCCGGATGCCCTTCCTGCTACCAACCCTGTTAGCTGCCTCTTGCTACACACAGGGAATTACCAGCGAGCTGGTACTCAATTTGCCGACATAGGAAGGCTATGACAGGCTGAGTCAACCCCCCTGGCATTAATTCAGTGATCGACCAGGATTTCGAACCCAGGATCCTCGGATCCCAAACCTGCACCCTAACCGCGAAGCCAACACCAGGTTTATGTGTGCAAGTTAAATATCTGACTAATAAATTAATTTGTGTAGGAATTACAGTAATTGCTTTTGGTTTCACGCTGTTGAAACCAAATCTTTCAGAATCATTGGAATCTCCCGCGATGAAGCTATCTCCGAGGGCCTTTCACTCACCCACCGCAGACAGGTAGGTGGTCTTTGTGTCTTCTACCGACTCCTCTCCGGCCTTGCTCCCCCAGCTCTATCTGTGCTCTGTCCCCCAAATATTCCTACAGGTCGCACAAGAACTGCCAGCAACCCTCTTACGGTTAAACTGCCAAAATCTAGGCTCTCTGCTCACCTTCACTCTTTCATTCCTCTTTTCTCCCGCCTCTGGAACAAACTCCCCCACTCCCTTCAATCCCACTCCTCCCTCCAGGTCTTTAAAACAGCTGTTCACCACCATCTCTTATCTTTCCCCATCCAAAACCTTGATCTTTTCTACCCCCGCTAATTCACCCCAGATCCACTTTGTTTGAAATTCCAACTTCTTTCCTGGAAGTCCTTGCAGTGTCCATATGTTTTATACCTCTCCCACCCCCTCCCCTTCCCATGCCTCCCCACCCAAACCCCCCCAAAGCCCTCTCCCTCCCACAGATCTCTCGATGTCCCTGCTCTCAAATGTTGTTTGTTTCCTTCCCCCTCTCTCCCCATCTTGTCTACTGCTCCCCATGTTATATGTTTTATGTGTTGGTTTGTCTTTCTGTGTGATTAATGTTAGCTCTTTCACGAGCCTCGATCTTGTATACAAAAATATATATATATATATTTTTTGAAAGAGTTAATATTTATAGTTAAATCCTATTGATATTGTCTTGATATTTTAACACCTGGAGATATTAACTCCTCCGTCATTTTAGGGCCAAGCCCCAGATAAGAAAGGTGGCGAGTTAATCTCTGCGTCCATAAGTTAACTGAATTTAGTTATTGATGATAACCGAATTCCGTTGAAAGAGGCCCATCACAGAAACCTTAAGAGGAACTTGGTCAGTTTGTCAGTTCAAAGGTCTCGGCAGGTCACTGCTTCAAAGAATGATGCTACTGAAAGCCAAAAGGAAGTCAAGCCAGAGTAAGAAGCATTCCTCCGAAACAAGAAAATGTAAGATCGGAACCTGTCTGTAAAAATATTGAGAGAAGTGGGGAAATTCACACAGGCTAACAAGGAGACGACAAACTACGATTTGGATCAACTTGGACTGAGTGAGATCTGATGGCAAGGCTTTGGATTGGTAAAGATTGGAGATAGAGAGACAATTTCATATTCATACAGAGAAGCAGAGGTATTCTTAAAATTTGCTGAAATGTTTATCCTCGATTTGGAAATAGCTATTGTCGTTAACAAACTTTGTGATTTTATTTGGAATCGCCTCGTGTTGTAGTTTTAGGCCTAGGTGCTCAATGTACTGATGGTAGGATATACTTTAATGTGTGTTTTATATCCTCCATTACATGCTTCTCCCCTACTTAATGAGAGCTTTAATTATTTAAATTATAGTGTGGAATTTTTGACTACAATGTGGAAAAAAAAATCATGTTGGCAAACACTTCGCTTTCCCACAACCATTAATGATACTTATCTAATCAATGGTAAGTTAAGTGGTATCTATTGCCCAAAATGGAGGAGTTGGTTTTCTTTTAAGTCCATGTACATACAAGGCACTAAACATTGCAACTTTCCATGGAAACCCACAAACTAGTCATTTCCTGTTGTAGTCCTACTAACTCTAGAGATGCTCAGATGTCCTTCAATTTTTACAAGGAACTAACAGGAATAATTAAGGAAATACCCAAACAACTTGATGTTGTTTTCTGGAGACGTGAACGGATAAATAGGTATGAATGATGCAAAAAGATCAGTTTACTATAAAGAAACAAACAGAAAAGGATTGTTTCTCCTTGATTTAATAGAAGAATGTGGGCTTCTGGCATTGAATACCAGATATCAAAAGCAAATGGGCAAATTATGGACATTTACTAACTGAGGAGGGATTGACTTTATCTACTATATAAGAGAGATGTCTGTCTGTCTGTGTGTCGCCATTTTTTCTCAGAGACGGCTGAACGGATCTTCGTCATATTTTCAGAGGTTCATCAGAGAGTGCCTGGGAGTGTTTTAGGCAAATAATAATAATAATAATAATAATAATAATAAAATTGAAAAAAAAAACATCCTTTTTTGGAGTTTAAAAAAATCGCTCAATAGTGCCTAAGCTTTTAAAAATGAATGACAGTTATATACAAGTACACATTCGCATAAATAAATACAAAACACTCACCAGACATTTGAACACAAATAAATCGAACAATTCCAGAAGTATACGAAGTTGGTAGTACGGCTTCTTCTTCTTCCTGATCGGCATCACACTTAACTCAGAAACGTGAGCCACATTCACCCACCAGCATATACATGAACCCCCTTCCTCACCTGTCTCCCACCCTCCTCTCCCCTTCCCCCCTCCCTTTCCCCCCTTCCTCCTCTCCCTCCCTCCTCCCCTTCCCCCTCTCCCCCCCTTCCCCCCTGCCCCTTTCCTCCCCTTCCTCCCTTCTCCCCCCTCCCCCTCCCCCCTCCTCTCCCCCCTCCTCTCCCCCCTCCCCCTTCCTCTCCCCCCTCCTCTCCCCCTCCCCTCCCCTCCTCCCCCCCACCCGGCAAGGCCAGGTGCTTCTGCTAGTCACCAATAAATGCAAAAACAGTGCGTTAAACTGTGGAGCATATAACACATTCTTCCAAATAAGTTCAGATCACAGAAAAGTGTCAGCAAATATTCGCCTACGTTTGTGTGCCAATAAAAAAACGCAATGGCAAAAGAGTATGTTATGACTGGAGCAACCTTGGAGACAAAAACATTGTAAAAGCTTACACGATTGAAGTTAGAAACAGGTTTGAATCACTTGGTGAAACTAATGTAAATGACCCTGCTGACTTAATTTACAGTGAAATCGTAATTGCTCACAAAAACTCTGCCGAGAAATATTTTCCCAAAAAGGAAAAGCAGAAGTGTTTTTTCCCCGTGGGAAAATGAGGAAGTCAAAGATAAGAGAGACACTCTTATACAGTTACACGAGGAACAAAAAACGAGGTTAACACCTGAGAACAGTACAAGGCTAGAAGAGGCAAAGAATAACCAAAAACTGCTGCTGAGCAACAAAAGAGGTGACCCGTATGGGCCACAGTTAATGATGTCACTGGTAGAAAGTCCGCTAAGGGTGAACAACTCAAGGGTGAAAACAATAACGAACGAATGCGAAAGTGGAAGAAACACTTATCAAATTTACTTGGACAAAGACTTGTCACACGTAATCACCAACAGGTGCAAACAATGGTCGACAAAATCTCACCAATGGAATCTGGTGATTTTACACTCGATTAATTGAGAAAACTACGAAAACATTTTCAAATAGCAAAGCAAGTGGACTGGATAACATCCCTGATGAAGTTTGGAAAAGCAGAGATTCGGCCAGTCAGCTACTTCAAGAATGCAATAAGATTTTAGCAGCTGATAAAGGACTGATGTGGTCAAAAAGTGCCATTACTCCAATTTCTAAAAAAAGGTGATCTGAGTTTACCTGAGAACTATCAAGAGATCAGCTAAACTCCAGTGGCCACTGGAATGTTTAACAGGATGATCTTGAACAGAATCAGGACACATGTGGACCTAGTCGTGAGGAAAGATCAAAATGGTTTCATCCGGGGAGATCAACAGTTTCTCAGATTCTCTCACAGCGAAGGCTCATGGAAGACATTAAAATGAAAATGTATCAGTAGTGACAATTGTTGTGGGTTTAAAAAAAGCATTTAATTTCATTAATAGTAAGAATATGTTCTTGATTTTGAAAGCATGTGGTGTACTGTACCAGATAAAATAGTAAAGGCAGTGGAGATAATTTACAATAACGCTGAAGCTCAAATAATTACACTCGATGGCGAGACAGAATTCTTCCAGATATTCAACGGAGTTCTCCAAAGTGACACATAAACACCATTTTTAGCCGCGTCGCAGACGCTGCTAATAGAGTGCCCTCTGCTGTTGTTGTTCTTCTTCTTGTTCTTCTTCTTGTTCTTGTTCTTGCAGAGAAGACAAAACCTCAAAGCTCCACCCATTCTGGGAACCATAGCTCCACCCATTTTGGGAGAGGCTTCATATAAACAAATATCCACCATTTTATTAACTCACATAGCTTTGAGGCCTGTTTTGTAGGCCCGTGGTGTCTTCCTCTCTCACACAGTTTTATTTCAAATCAAATTCGATATATCATTTCATTTTTCACAGTCGCTAACATAGTTTTAGACTCGGTTGAAAAAAAACGGGAAGAAAATCCGATGAAAGTTGCCCTTTATAGAACGAAATGAATTCTCAAAGGCCTGTAACTTCAAGTCCATTGAGATATATTTTTTTACAATCACGGCATGGTCAGTCATACACCGCCCGAAATAACAGACGGGAAAATGCCGAGATATATTAAAAATTCGTCCATTTGATGACAATCGTCACGATGAAATATTTAATTTATACGTCGTCACAATAATGTGGAGAGAGGAGCATAGCTTCGTTCACGTGTCGCTACACACGAGAAATTGCCGAGATATATTTTTTTTACAATCACGGCATGGTCAGTCATACACCGCCTGAAATAACAGACGGGAAAATGCCGAGATATATTAAAAATTCGTCCATTTGATGACAATCGTCACGATGAAATATTTAATTTATACGTCGTCACAATAATGTGGAGAGAGGAGCATAGCTTCGTTCACGTGTCGCCACACACGGGAAATTGCTGAGATATATATTTTTTTATATCGCGGCATGGTCAGTCATACACCGCCTGAAATAACAGACGGGAAAATGCCGAGATATATTAAAAATTCGTCGCCACACATGGGAAATTGCCGAGATATATTTTCACTTTGCACAAAAATAACATCAGGTAATCGAATCAATAGGAATGTCCTGTGCCTATAACATCGACGTTATAGGCACAGCTGCATCGAGGCATTGTGTAACATCGATGCGGCTTTTGTTTTAATTAAAACTTTTTGTACTTGTTATTAACCATAAACAGCGACTGTGTGATGAGAACAGCAGTAAGTGACCATGAACCTCTGGACTTCACACTAACAAAACAAAGAAGCAGATTTCCTTCGGTTAACATAACCGATCTGGATTTTGCAGACGATATTACTCCAATTAAAGAGACCCTAAGAGATGCTCAGACCCTACTCAATCGGGTTGAAACACCGGCAAAGGCCATCGGATTGCTCAATCATGTATCAAAGAACGAGTAGATTTTATTCAATCAAGATGGAGAACTTAAAGTGACGAGTGGAGAAGCTTTAACAAGGGGAGCTTTCAATATCTTGGGTCCTGAATCAACAAAAGTAACAAAGTCTTTGGAGTAGGAAATGTCAATGCCTGGACAGACAGCGCTCAATATGATGAATCTTGACAAAAACATTTAAGATGAAATTCTTCCGTGCAACAGTTGAGAGTATGTTTCTACATGGTGCCGAGAGTTGGACACAAACAAGGATACTCGAGAGGCGACTAGATGGATGATATACACGGTTGTTGAGGGCAGCACTGGATATAAGCCTGAGAGAACATCAAACAAATGAAGAGCTCTATGGCGGATTGGCCTTTGTATCCAATACTTTAAAAAATGAAGACTAAGATTTGACAATCATTGTTGGAGAAGCAAGATGGAAATTGCATCGCAACTTCTGCTATGCGAACCAAACCAACCTCTATGGGTACGAGGTGTCATGGCCGCCCCGTTCCCAACTATGTGAATCAGCTCAAGAGGGATACACGTTTGACTAGGGACCAGCTACCAATTCCAATGGAATGTCGTGAGGATTGGAATAAACTCATCATAAGTACCCGAGTTCACTTGAACAGATGATGATGATTAGATGAAATATATTGTTATCCCATTATAATTTGGATTAATTAATGCAATTTTTAATACATTTATGCTTTCTTAATACGTTTAATTGTTGCTGTCATGGTTTTCTTTTTAGGCAAAGGTTTCACAATACTCTACTTTCTTGTGCTGAAATAATGAATCTCATCTTCCAAGTTATTTATGCATTTTGGTATTCCTATACATCAATGGGAATTTCATTTGCACTTCATTTTCTGCTATGTTAAGGCTCTTGGAATAATGCGCATATTTTTCTTGCAGATATTCAAGATGTTCTTTAGTCTGGGGGGCATTCAGCGCTGATTTAGAGTAACCATGTCTGATCCTCTGTTTTAACGTTATCAGTATATTTTTATTTGATTTTGTACTTAATCTTAATCTTAGTCTTTCAATTTAAGAAAGACATTTCAACGGATATCATGTTTAGCTCACCTGGAATGAAATTTATTATGCGATGACGCGTCGTCTGTCCGTCCGTCCATCCGTCAGTCAGTCCGTAAACACTTGAAACTTCTTCTCCGAAATCGCTGATGGGATTGTGACCAAACTTGGCACAAATTATATTTGTTGTGTTGTGACTAAAGTTTGTTCAGGCATTTAAAAAAAATCGGGGTCGAAGGGGGTTTACCGGGGTCAAAGTGGATCCAGGTTTCCCCCCCCCCAAAAATAGGAATTTCCTTTTTCCTCAGAAACTACACACATTATTTCAATGAAACTTTACCACAACCTTCATCACCCATGATGTACCAAAGTTGGTTCACGGCACTAAGAAAATCGAAGTCTAAGCGAGTTTACGGGGGCTCAAAGTGGATCACATGTTGGTGAATTGGTAACCCCTTCTTGCACATTTAATGAATCTATTTTATCTTTAACAAGAAAAACTTTGTCGAAGGGGGTGGAAGTAAAAGACACAAACAGCAAAAATAGAGTGACAATGGATGGGACACGTGGAGTTTAAAAACCTGAAGGCAGAGTTTTTGGATCCGCTGAGTTTTAAAATGCTTTAAATTTTGTTTTTAATATCTCACTTTTTTATCTGTGACCTGGCAAAGGCCAACCTAAAGTGAAAAAGTGGCCTTGACCAGACAGAGAAATCACCCTGGGCTCAACGTAAATACTACAATCATGTGTAGCACCTCGTTCAACTCGTAATGAACTAGAACGGCACTTAGTAGAGAGCATACCTCTGCCTGGTTGGCCATATCACTCAATGGTGAAGAATCACTTAAAAAAATTATACTAGTTGGATCCAGATCCGGATTTTCACCAAAATTGAATCAATTCTTCCTTGTCACACACACAACCTGTCCACCAAGTTTCGTCAAAATCCATCCATGACTTTTTGAGATATCCTGCTATGTATCGTTTTTGGCCCTATTTCCCAATGGTGAAGAATCACTTTAAAATTCTAGTAGCCGGATCCGGGTCTTCACCAAATCCTTTCATTTCGTCCTTGTCACATACGCTACATCTCTGCCAAATTTCGGCCGAATCCGTCCACAACGTTTTGAGATATTTTGTTCACAAACCAACAGACAAACGGACAGAGAAATGGACAGACAGGGGTGAAAACATAACCTCCATCCACCTTTGGTGGCGGAGGTAATAAAGCTTTCAAGACAAAAAATATCAGGAGCCGCTTTCTCACTTTTGGCAAGTTGTCAGACAAGGGATAAATGATGAGTTTAAATTTGACCTTCAGCCCAACCCTTGTCCCTTTAGGGGATGCAGATGCTAAAATGTTAGTATTGCTGTTAGAACCTTAGGGACCAGTCTTCCAAATTTTGTAAAACGCTTTTAGTTTCAAGTCCCCCGACTATTTATTAACCGAATTAACCTCCGAACTTTGAATTTTTGCAATTTTTACCAAGTTTAATCCAAAGATATTAATGTATGGGGGCTCCTGAAAATCACCCAAATCTGATTTTGGATAGATTTTGAGGAGATGTACAAAAATCAAGCAAAATATTTTGGTATCCATGGATTTTGTATTTTTGGCAGATTTTTGAATTTGCAATATTATGACATGAATTGATGTCGGCATGATGTGATAGAGTAGTAATGGCCATCATTCGAGGCATTTCCTCTAGATTTTATTTATTTTTCACCTAAGCTACCGAAGGTGGACGGACGGTATGTTTTCACCCCTGTTTGTTTGTCTGTGTGCAGGATATCTCAAAAAGTTATGGATGGATTTGGATGAAACTTGAACTGAATCTGTGACCAAGATGAAATGATTAGATTTTGATTGAGATCCTGATCCGGATACGAGATATTTTTTAATTTTCAATTGATTCTACAATATTGAGAGATAGGACCAAAACGATACACCGGTATAGCATGATGTTTCAAAAAGTTAGGATGGATCCAGACGGAATTTTGTGGATGAGTTGGGTAAGTGACAATAACAAGCCAATTAGATATTGGTTAAGATCCAGATCCAGATCTGGCCTTTCAGTGGGATACAAAATGTAAACTGTTCAGCCTCGCGGAGGTATGCGCTCTACTGGGTGCCGTTCTCGTTACATATCCTTGTTTTATTATTTTTTGGCCTCATAAAATTATTTCGAGACTCCTTCAGCCTTCTATTTATTTGGAAGATGTGTCACAGAATGTATCGTTATCCCTATTTTCAAACAATTGGTTTTGCTTTATTTTGTTGTTTGCCACACAGTATTTTTTTTAAAAATTTTACGCATTTTAACGAAACAGCGTGGTTTCTTCTGTCCTGTCTGCATTGCTTGATGCTTGTTCAGGTTTGAGAACCAAGTAAATACCTCGCTCCAAACGGAACACCGGTATGTCTGATTTTTCCATGGTAACATAAATTTCACTTCAATCCCTTGGGTCTATGCGGAAAAGGAAGTACATTGTAAGTCACCCCGTTCTTTCTGGAAGGCTTTCTAACGGGATTTCCTTGTCGACATATAACTTTAAAATCACGTGGAACTGTTAACTCGAAACATTAACCAAAGATAAATAAACCCTCGGTTAAAAAAAGTGATGTAAAGAGTTTGGCGAGTTGGCATAATTAGGCCTGATATAGATATGTCCTCAAATGAAAACTACAAATAATCACACTTGGCCTGGGATTAGGAGACACTTTACATCATAATAGTAAAATAAAGGCATTTAGCGATTTGCTGGTTGAGTGGCTAATAATTTGCTGCTTTACTTTACGAGTATGAGTAAGATTCCCAAGGCCATTAAGTGTGAGGTTGCAGTGAATCTGTATTCACACATGAGTGTTAACGTAGTCACCAAAATTGCAAGAAATACAGAAAACAAAACCACAGAGTTTCGAACACAAAATCACTACCAACTCAAGGTTTTGCCAAAATAACAAGTCCGAATGGCCTTCATCAGGGACTAATACAGGCCATGTATGCTCAGATCTTAAACGGTCTCAAGTCTGCAATAGACCATGACAATTAAGGACATGATTCTCATAATTGCTTTGGTAATTTGGGCTCGATGGAGTTAGTGGAGGGAAAGAAGGGGAAGAGAGGGAGGGGAGATTGGGGAAATTGAGGACAATGTGTGTGTGTGTGTGTGTGTGTGTGTGTGTGTGTATGTGTGTGTGTGTGTGTGTGTGTGTGTGTGTGTGTGTGTGTGTGTGTGTGTGTTGTGTTGTGTTGTGTTGTGTTGTGTTGTGTGTGTTTGTAAGGAGATAGAAAAAGAAAAAAAAACCCCCCCAGAAATAATGTAAAGGATTTCCATCAGGGGTCAAGCCAGCAAAGTAAATTGTATAGGCAAACAAGAAGCTTTTAATCAGTCAATTTTGCTGACATAGTCACTATTGCTCTTTCAAAACACTAGTAAGTTGCCCATACCCACACGGGGGTCGGCATGAAGGCGGCAAAAATGCAAATGGCCTCTTCTGTCATCGAGCGGGCAAGCTGGGAGCAACAATTGACATTTATTACCACATCCGATCCGATTGAAATGCTCCAATCATGGTGAGTTGCTCATTTTGAAACTGTTTGTTCAATATCCGCAGCTTTTTGAGGCGTAGGATCTGTAATAAAAATTTGTATTGGCATCCAATTGCCAGTGAGGCTAACCCCCGCTCTAGCAGGGAAAATGGCCTTAAACTGCCTGTTGTGTTGTGTTGTATCCAATTGCCAGTGACCATTTGCAAATGAATAGTAGGATTACAACAATTTCGCAAGTACAGTAATAACAAGTATAGAATAGAGTGAAGTTCAGGTTCTTGCAAATATCATTCTATAAATGAACAGGATTGTAAATAATCAATCGACATATGTGGGAAAAGTACGCGCACAGACCAGGAATCGAAGCCGGTTCGATTCCCGGTCTGGGCAGGTAATTTACTGGTAATTTACTAATCTGGGCATTTTAATTTTAAATTATTTAGAAAATTTTCTAAAAAATTTATTCCACTTTGACATTATATGGGGTATTATGTGTAGATCAGTGACAAAAACATCTCAATTTCATCCATTTTAAATTCAGGCTGTAACACAAGAAAATGTGAAAAAAGTCATGAGTGTGAATACTTTCTGAAGGCACAGTATATTTTATAGAATTATATATATATATATATATATATATATAATTTTTTTTTTAATAAACAGGAATTAAATTCTTGTGTGGGGCTAGTGTGAAAAATTCTGACTCAACCCAGGACTCGAACCAGGGAACTCCATCACTTACGCGGTGACAGCCCACTGCGCTATTGAGCCAACGGAATATCCTCAGAAATTTTCTACACTTAACACTGTGAGCTTTATAATGGCGGACGTCTTACATGCCTGCCAGGCAGACCCCGGATGTGAGCGTAATATATATATATATATATAGAAATATACCGTATATACTATATATATATATATATATATATATATATATATATATATATATATATATATATATATATATATATATATATATATATATATATATAAACAGAAATTGGACGCTACTTTTGACTCACCCTGTATATATATACATATATATATATATATATATATATATATATATATATATATATATATATATATATATATATATATATATATATATGTATATTGTTGCGAATATGGAATTTGGCCTCCATATCCGCTTGTAAATATTCCCCTATTTCCCCAATACTCCCCAACTATCCCCAATCCCCCATTCCCTAGTCCCATTGTCTGTAAACAACAATCAGTAGAGCCGACCTTCCCCTTTTTCCCCCATTAAATGTCGTGCCCAGGTCCACCGCATCACACGTAGACAACTTTCGGACATCTTGCTAGTTATTCTTAGTCTATGTCAGTTAAGGACTCGTTTCCATTAATTATGACTCTTCGTTGCACCAGAATGTGATTATATGGCACCAGTAGTGAGTTTAGGACCTTCCCATACCTCCTTCCATCTTCTTCCCCAAACAACAACAACAACAACTACAACCACGGCGCGCGGGGGGAGTGTGCGTCCTCCCACCAGCTCGGTTAGCCGCCATGACCATGCGCTCCACGGGGTTACCACGAAGGGGCTGGCTGTCAGCTCCTCATCAAGGGCGGAGCCTGGTAAACCCCCCGCACGCACCCAATGAGAAGCAACGTGCCGATTCCACGAGGCGGAGCTAACGAGCCGAGGGCGTGTCACTCCCCGCCGGATATACGAAGCGACTCACCGGATGTGAGGTCAGATGCGCCCCCAGCTTGAAGAAGAGCAAGTCACTACCTCCGAGCGCTGCGACCTCCCTGCATGCTGCATCTCTGGACCGGACCGAGCCGATTCTGTCCCTGAGCCCAGGTGCACCTGGAGCCATCAATCCTGCCTTTCCTAGCCATCAATCCCCGTGTGAGTCAGCCTTTTGTCCCGTTTATCTGTCGTCTGTTGGGGTTAATATAAGATTGTGTCTAAGTGCTTGTCTTTCTATGCTGTACCTCTCGTCCCTGTAATCTGACCTTCCGAACGAATATAATCTCCTCCGGAGGTCTTGAGAACCGTATCCATGGTGTCGTGTCATTTTAATCCCAGCCGTGTGTCTTTTCCTTCATTGACCTAGCGTAGCGCGATTAGTCAACGTTCGGGTATAATCGGGTAACTTGTGCAGACGTGGTCATACCAAACCGCTCGGTAAATAACATCTAAGCCACGTCTGTAACAATTGGTGTCGAGGAGTGGAATTCGAACCCGGGACTAAATTTATTAGGCCCAAATTTGTAATAGAATCGATTCGGAGCGCGTTTCCCGCGCGAAATTATAACGGCGAAATTTGAATTTGTTTTACGAAAATAAAAACCCGAATTTTGAAAGTCGCGCTATGGCAGACCAAGACAGCTGGGGTCCGGTAGGGGAGAGTGAGGCAGGGTCGGTCCAGGACCAAATTGAGGGACGCGAGGAGAGCGAAGCAGCGAGGGTAGCAGACGCACAAAATGGCGCCTCGCTGGTCACCGCGCCCGCGACCGTGGTAGCGCCGCCGATGGATTGGGGCCTATTTATGGAACAAATAAAGGCCTTTATGGTTAAGTCGGGTGAAGAAATGAAGGACGAGATGAGGGCTAATAGTCAGCAATTGGGAAACCAAATTGTGGGATTGAGGGCTGATAGTGAGCGATTAGAGGGCCAAATGGGGGTAATGGGAAACCAAATGGGGGTAATGAGGGACGAAGCGAGAGGTACCGGTGAGGGGTTAGACAATAATTTTAAGGGATTAGACAAGAAATTTGGGAAGTTAGACGACAAATTTGAGGGGTTAGACAACGGGATAAAAGAAGTGAAAAATGGGTTAATGGGGGTAGAAAATAGAATAGCTGCCCAGGAGAATCAGATAGAGGGAGTGAAAAATGGGTTAGAGGGGTTAGAAAACAGTATGGAAGGCAAATTGAGGGACATGAGGGACCAAGCGGAAAGGGAAGTTAACCAAATGGGGCAGCAGATAGAGGGGGTCAGAATGGGGGTAGAAGCCAAACTGGATGCTCACAGGGAGGAAATGGAGCAGATGAGGGTGGCATCTGGGCAGGAGATGCAAGTGATGGGAGAGGAGATCAGGAGAGGAGTGAGTGAGGAGGTCGGAGGAGTGCGCGAGGAGGTGAGGCACTGTAAGGAGCACATGGAGAAGGAGGTGAGAAAGGGGACTGTAAAATTGCAAGGGGGCATAGAGGACCTGACGCAGGAGGTGGAGCAACTGACGGTGGGACAAACGGAGTTAGTGGAGCAGGTTCAAAGGAACACTGCGGTATTAGGAGGGTTAAAAGCGACACAAAACGACATAAAAAACGACTTGAAAGCGACAAAGAGGCAGTGTCAGACGGTACGTGAGGGACTGACAACGAGGTTGGACGAGGTGATAGAGGTAATGGAGACGAAGGACCGGCAGGTGAGGACGCACATGGAAACGGTCAAGGTAGCCTTGGAGGACGAGCTTGAGGAGACGTACCGGGGAATAAAAGAGGTGAAGCAGAAATTAGAAGAAGTGGAAGAAGGGGTGAGCGAAATTAAGAAGCGACGGAGAGGGGATAAGAAAGAGATAAAAGAGGAGATAAAAGAATTGGTCCAAAGTCTGTGTTTGGATCGTGATGATGTGCTCATTAACCGGATGAGGGATTCGCAGGTGATGGAGGAGAAGCGAAGAGAAAGAGGACCCGGTGTAAGTGGTGACCAATATGGTCGTGCGTATGATGCGCCAGGGGATTTAAGAAGCTTGGGGGTCGAGATGGACCCGGGTGTTCGTGAGAGGCCGTGGGTGAAGTGTGCGACCGGTCTGGTGTGCGAAAAAGGAGGTGTGCGAGAAAGTCCGACTCTGGGGTGTGTGAGGAAAAAGTGCGTGCCAAGGAGTGAGGGTGCTGGCGAGAGTGAGTCGGTCGTAGCGCGTGTGCGAGGGGGCACATGGAAGCGCGGTGTGGTAAGTGTTACAGAGGGTGTGACGGGAGAGTGTGCGCGAGAAAGGTGTGCGCGAGAAAGGTGTGTGACGGACAGGTACATGAGGAAAGAGTGCGCTGTCAGAAGTAAGGAAGAGTGTCCACCTGTGGTGAGTGTTACAGAGGGTGTAACGGGGGAGTGTGCGAGAGAAAGGTGTGTGACGGACAGGTGCATGAGGAAAGAGAGCGCTGTCAAGAGTAAGGGTGAGTGCGCTGTCAAGAATGGTGGTGAGAGTATTGAGAGTGACAAGGAGAGTGAGTTGGTTGTGACAGGTGAGCGAGGATGTACACCTGGGATGGAAGGATGCACACCTGGAATGGTAGAGCGTGAGTGGGAATGCACGCTGGAGTTGGTGGTGAGGCACATGGTTGGGTGTGCGAATGAGGGCACACCTGTGATTGTCACAGAGGAGGTGACCGAGGAGGGGGCGCGAAGCGGTGTATTGGTGAGGTGTGCGAGCAACGAATGTGTGCCAAAGTGTTCGGTGGTCAGGTGTGTGACCAAGGCTGTGAGTGGAATGGGTGTACCGAGGTGTGTAAGGAAAGGTACGAGGGGCATGGAAACGGCTGGATGTGTGAGCAAGGAACGGGCTGCGGGGTGTAAGCGTCCAGGTGAAGCATCGACGTTAGACGGGGTAGAGTTTAGAACGACTTATAGCCGAATCGGGCCCTCGGTGCGTGCTGGGCCTCGCTTTGAACGGCCGCGTCCGTGCTCCACTAGGCGGAGCTGGCAGCCCGATAGAAAGGGTCGTCATGGCGACCACTTTTTGGTGAGACGTGCCGGCAGGTCGAGATCGGGGCATTGGATGGCTCCACGCCGAGGTGGTGCGTGGGATCTCGGCACGGGTAAGCCCCCGTCCCTGCACCGAGTGCCGGACGCATCCTGCCGCCGGCACAAAACAACCAGCATCCATTGCTTGGCTTTACGAAGCCGGGCTTTGGACAGGGATTGGCGCACCGAGAGGCATTAGTGAGTAGACTGGGTGATGAGGTTAGTGTTTTGGACCCAAAATTAGAGAAAAACAAAATTTGATGATTGGCAAGGGATTGGCAGTAGTGATTGGCAGATGATGGGTAGTGATTGGCAAATTTTTGATTTGTTGAAATTTGATGTGCAAAATTGGTAGTGAGAGACCCCCGATGTGGTGGGATGGCATCCCTGCCACCCTTCCCATGTGTGGGGCAAAGGAGCAATAGATTATGGGGTGTATGGCAGTGAAAACTAGCCCGGGTGGGTTAGGTTATATTGATAGGGATCTAGAGAAGATGACATTAGGTAACGTTAAGATTAGTTAGTGACTGATACCTGTAGTGGGGACGCAGGTAGATTAGTGTGGATGATAATGACGTGGGAGCGCAATAGTTTAAAGGGACGACTGGGAAGCGCAAGTTTCAGAAGGGAGTAGTTAGCTGAGATGATGCTGTGTGTGTGAGAAATGAACAGGTGTGATTGCACAGGTGTGCAACTGGAGAGGTGTGTGGAGCCGTGTATGAGTAGTGAGTGTTGTGGATCAGCGCGAATGCGCTTGGGGAGAGAAGGGTGCAGGTGGCACCCAGTGTGAGAGCACAGGTGTGCAAGTACAGGTGTGTGGAGAGAGTTGGAGTAAGTGGTACGGAGTGGTGTGCCTGGTGCGAAGGTGTGGATGGGGGAAGAGTGGACCCCTTTCACGAGTACCCGGGGCGGGTAGTGTAAGTGTTAGGTAGAGGGTATAGGTAAATTGTGGTTGGATATTGGCATCTGTGGTGCGGTTGCAGAATGGTGTTGTGAATGGGTGCATTAGTGTTGTGGAAATGGCTGGGCGTGTAGCCTGTAGTGTGTGTAGTTGGTTGGGCACTCCACCACTGTGAGGATGTCGGCCAGGTGAGGCCGCAGGTGGGCTCTGGGAGCCGGTAGTTGTGAGTGGGTGCCTGAGGATCCCGGGTGTGGATCGGGCAGCCCAGTGCCAGAGAGGGCACCGAGTGGGGAGAGCGCCAGAGGGCCTGCCCCAGTTAGTTAGGTTAGGGTGAGGAGCTAGGTAAGCTCGGGTGGCAACTGCAGTGGTGGAGGTGTGCAGGTGGGTAGACCCGCTGGGGGAGGTACACGCCACAGCCCAGAAATTGTGCGAGGGCACCGGGAGATGAATCGGGGGAGTGAGACCCCAAATTGAAAAGCACCACAGTTTGGCCAATGGGAATTGGTTTTTAGAACCCATAGTGTAAGAGGGCCAATGGTTTGGCCGGAGAAAGACCCCGGGTAGTGTAAAGTTGTTAAAGTCACTTAGGAACTAGTTAGGATTGATGAACCTGTCGCACCATACGCAGCCACTTACCTGTGGTGATGATGATGACTCCACACCTGTGTTTTCTTTGTTCTGTGTGCAGAAATGAGAATTGCTGTGTGGATTGATGAGACGCATCACGACGTGGATGAGACATTGGGGTGATTCCATCTCTCCCTCCTTAGGAGGGACTGATGATGAATTGGTGATGGCAAATTATGATGTTGAGTTGGAGATGGCAAATTTTGATGAGAGTTGAAAATGGCAAATTTGATTGGTTAGGAGGGAGAGAAGACGAATTTGGTTTATGGGAGGAACGGGGAAGACAGTAGGGATGTTTGTTGATTTGTAAAGTAGATGTTTATGGGTAGTGTTGTGTTTTGTGGATACAGTAAGGGGTAAGGGAGGGGCCATGTAGGTTACCTGGTGGGGGGGGGGGGCGTACGGTAGGAACGTACCTGTCTCACCTGGTTCCCATGTGCCCCCAGTGTGCATTACCTTGCATTGCGTGCACTTTTGCGCCCTTACCACCTTACTCACTTGTCTTTTCTTTTGTCTCCCACCTCCGAGGATCTGGCTTTGGGGTAGAGAGAGAGGAGAGAGAGGTGCTGGCTTCGCAGTTGTGGGCCTGCACTTTCGCTGTTTGCTGCCTGGATCGATACACCATATGGACCGCAATGTTTGTGGCCACCCACCATGGACCGCAGCTCTTTTGCGGCCAAGCACCACCCGTGGATGGACCTATGGGTCAACGTGGCACCTATGCCATGCAGGTGAACCACTTTTAGTTGACACCACTGAAGGCCACAATATAGAAATGGACTCGGTTGGCGCCTTTCTTTATTTTTTGAAAGAGGCAAGAAGGCCAAGTGCACCACACGAAGGCAAGACCAGCGGCAGAACATCGGCCGGCTGCGACACCACACAATGATTTATAGACACTTTATTGGTGCACCGGATGGTGCTCACTGTGTGATGGGGTGGTGCTTGATGCTTGGAAGGGGTGCTCTGCACATTATTAAAGGCCGTAGGCCACAGAGCACTCGTGGGTTGGTGTATCGATGCTAGCATGCGTGCTCTCTCTATGCATAACATCTGCATGTGTCCCTCCAAAAACAGGTCCTGGATCGTAGTGTAAATATCAGCGTAGTCTTGTAAATAATGCTCCCTACCGGCTGTATGTTTAGTTTGAGGATTCTTTCCGGATTCGGTTATCCTGTGGGTGTGTTTCTGTGAGGAGAAGGGTGCAACGTCGCAGGGGGACATACTTACTCATTTGTGAATATCTGTAAAACTGTCGCACTCAGGGTAGAGTTAATAGTAGAGGGAACTACATTGCGTGCCACACTAAAGTAGGTAAAAATTTATCGGGTCGGGACGCCCCGAGGGTAGAGAAGGGTGCAATGTTGCGAATATGGAATTTGGCCTCCATATCCGCTTGTAAATATTCCCCTATTTCCCCAATACTCCCCAACTATCCCCAATCCCCCATTCCCTAGTCCCATTGTCTGTAAACAACAATCAGTAGAGCCGACCTTCCCCTTTTTCCCCCATTAAATGTCGTGCCCAGGTCCACCGCATCACACGTAGACAACTTTCGGACATCTTGCTAGTTATTCTTAGTCTATGTCAGTTAAGGACTCGTTTCCATTAATTATGACTCTTCGTTGCACCAGAATGTGATTATATGGCACCAGTAGTGAGTTTAGGACCTTCCCATACCTCCTTCCATCTTCTTCCCCAAACAACAACAACAACAACTACAACCACGGCGCGCGGGGGGAGTGTGCGTCCTCCCACCAGCTCGGTTAGCCGCCATGACCATGCGCTCCACGGGGTTACCACGAAGGGGCTGGCTGTCAGCTCCTCATCAAGGGCGGAGCCTGGTAAACCCCCCGCACGCACCCAATGAGAAGCAACGTGCCGATTCCACGAGGCGGAGCTAACGAGCCGAGGGCGTGTCACTCCCCGCCGGATATACGAAGCGACTCACCGGATGTGAGGTCAGATGCGCCCCCAGCTTGAAGAAGAGCAAGTCACTACCTCCGAGCGCTGCGACCTCCCTGCATGCTGCATCTCTGGACCGGACCGAGCCGATTCTGTCCCTGAGCCCAGGTGCACCTGGAGCCATCGATCCTGCCTTTCCTAGCCATCAATCCCCGTGTGAGTCAGCCTTTTGTCCCGTTTATCTGTCGTCTGTTGGGGTTAATATAAGATTGTGTCTAAGTGCTTGTCTTTCTATGCTGTACCTCTCGTCCCTGTAATCTGACCTTCCGAACGAATATAATCTCCTCCGGAGGTCTTGAGAACCGTATCCATGGTGTCGTGTCATTTTAATCCCAGCCGTGTGTCTTTTCCTTCATTGACCTAGCGTAGCGCGATTAGTCAACGTTCGGGTATAATCGGGTAACTTGTGCAGACGTGGTCATACCAAACCGCTCGGTAAATAACATCTAAGCCACGTCTGTAACAATATATATATATGTACTGGATTAAAATCCCACTGGATTAAATTTGCACCATCTCTATGGCTCCGACCTCACCCTCTCTGACCACTTAGCCATCACTCTGACCATCAACATCCCCGCCCCAACACCAAGGCATTATCGCACAATCAACTTCCGTAAGCTAAACGCTCTTTCACCTACCTCATTCTCATCCACCCTCTCTGAAAAAATGTCCACTTCTCCCTTCATTGACCTCCACACCCCTTCCGACCTCACTGACTACTACAACCACACTCTCTCCTCCTGCCTTGACCAGCTTGCGCCTGTAAAAACCAAAACAGTTTCTTTCACCCATTCTGCTCCCTGGTTTACCCCTGAACTCCACCTGATGAAAACTCGTGCTCGCCAACTTGAAAGACTCCGCAATAAAACGGGTCTCACAGTTCACTCCCAAGCCTACAAGGACCACATACAACACTACAAAGATGCCCTCTCCCGCGCCCGCTCTGCCTACTACTCTCAAATTATCCACTCTGGCTCCGGAAACCCAAAAGCACTCTTCTCGACAATAAACAAACTCCTCCGCCCCCTGAACACCACCACCCAGTCATTCACAGTAGACAACTGCATCTCCTTCCTCTCTTTCTTCCAACGCAAAATTGACAACATCTACAACAGCTTGACCACCGCCGCACCCGCTCCCCCTCCAACCACCTGCCCCCCCTTGTCCTGCCATCCCCTGTCTCGGTTCTCCCCAATCTCTCCTACTGACCTCTCTGAACTCCTCATAGGAATGAAAACTGCCACCTGCACTCTTGACCCCATCCCCTCCAGCTTTGTCAAAGCCTCCCTCCCTGCTCTCTCTCCACTTATCATTGCAACAATAAACTCCTCCCTGTCTACAGGCATCGTCCCACCTTCCCTCAAAATTGCTGCTGTTACCCCCATTCTAAAAAAACCTGGTCTAAACCCTGACACCCTAAACAACTTCAGACCCATCTCCAACCTACCCTTTCTGTCAAAAGTTTTGGAACGCGCTGTAGCCACTCAACTCAAACATCATCTCTCTGCCAATAACTTGTATGAAACATTCCAATCCGGATTCCGCTCCAACCACAGTACTGAAACTGCTCTCCTCAAAATCACCAACGACCTTCTCCTCTCCTCTGACGCTGGCAACCTCAACATTCTCGTCCTCCTCGACCTCAGTGCTGCCTTTGACACCATCGATCACACTATCCTCCTCACCCGACTTGAATCCACCTTTAACGTCACCGGCACTGCCCTCTCTTGGATTAAATCATACCTCTCTGACAGATGCCAGTTCATCTCCATCAATAACTGCAAATCCCCCACTGCTCCCCTCCCCCAAGGTGTCCCCCAAGGTTCAGTTCTTGGCCCCCTCCTCTTCATCCTTTACCTGTCCCCACTCGGTCACTTAATCCGCCGTCATGGTCTCCAATTCCACTGCTTCGCCGATGACATCCAGCTTTTCATCTCCACCAAGTCCGTCTCCACCGACACCCACTCTATCCTGACAAACTGCATCACTGAAATAAAATCCTGGCTTCAAATCAACTTCCTCAAGCTTAACTGTGATAAATCTGAAATAATCATCATTGGCCCAAAAACGCTCACAAAATCCACCCATAACTTTGCCCTCAACATCGACGGTATCCCAGTATCCACCTCCCCTCACATCCGGAATCTTGGCGTCATCTTTGACCAAACCCTTTCCTTCGACAAATACACTAAACAGATCACAAAGTCAGCCTTCTTTCACCTGAAAAACATTGCCCGTCTCCGCTCATCCCTCTCCTCCACGGCTGCAGAAACCCTCATCCACGCCTTCATCACCTCCCGTCTGGACTACTGCAATAGCCTCCTCTATGGTTCACCCTCAAAAATCACCAATAAACTCCAATACATTCAGAACTCCGCTGCCCGTCTACTCACTCATTCCCGGACCCGTGACCACATCACCCCCGTCCTTTACAAGCTTCACTGGCTCCCCATCCCCCAGAGAATCCAGTACAAAATCCTCCTCTTGACATACAAAGCCCTCCATAACCTGGCCCCATCCTACCTGGCTGACCTCCTCTCCAGACACACTCCCACCCGCAACCTCCGCTCTGCTGGTACCAACCTCCTGACCCCCTCCATCCGGACCAAATTCAGATCCTGGGGGGACAGGGCCTTCTCCATCGCTGCTCCCACCCTCTGGAACTCACTACCTCACACCATCAGAGACTCCTCCTCACTCACCACATTCAAAACATCACTAAAGACCCACCTGTTCAACGCTGCATTCAACATTCAACCCACAGCATTTAACCCCTGACTATCTCTTCTCCTTCTCCCTCCTTTTGCTTTAAATATTTCCCTATTGATTCTTGTCTTGTCTTTTTGATTCTTGTCTTATATATATGCCGTATATCGCTGCTGTTTGTTTTCTTGATTCTTGTCTTTTTGCAATTGTTGTTTTCATGTATTGTTATGCATTATGTTTTCCACTCTGTCAAAGCGCCTTTGGGCTTCTGGAAAAGCGCTATACAAAATAAATGAATTATTATTATTATTATTATGTATATATTGTTGCGAATATGGAATTTGGCCTCCATATCCGCTTGTAAATATTCCCCTATTTTCTCCAATACTCCCCAACTTTCCCCAATCCCCCATTCCCTAGTCCCATTGCATGTAAATAACAATCAGTAGAGCCGACCTTCCCCTTATTCCCCCATTAAATGTCGTGCCCAGGTCCACCGCACCACACGTAGACAACTTTCGGACATCTTCCTAGTTATTCTTAATCTATGTCAGTTAAGGCCTCGTTTCCATTAATTATGACTCTTCGTTGCACCAGAATGTGATTATATGGCATCAGTAGTGAGTTTAGGACCTTTCCCATACCTCCTCCCATCTTCTTCCCCAAACAACAACAATAACAACAACTACAACAACAATTACAACTACCACTACGACTACAACAACAGAGGGGCGGGGAGTGTGCGTCCTCACACCGGCTCGGTTACCCGCCATGACCATGCGCTCCACGGCGTTACCCCGAAGGGGCTGGCTGTCAGCTCCTCGTCAGGGGCGGAGCCAGTAACCCCCCCACGCACCCAATGAGAAGCAACGTGCCGATTCCATCTGGGGCGGAGCTAACGAGCCGAGGGCGTGTCACTCCCCGCCGGATATACGCGGCCCCGCGCCGGATGTGACGTCAGATGCGCCTCAGCTTGGAGAGAGAAGCCACCGCCACCCCCAGCGCGACGATACCTCCCCGCATCTTTGGACCGGACCGGACCGTACTGTACCCTGCCCCGAGCCCAGGAGGACCTGGAGCCATCGATACCCGCTTTCCTGTCATCAACCCCCGTGTGAGTCAGCCGTTGTCCCGTTTGTCTGTCGTCTGTCCGGGGTTAATATAAGAGTGTGTCTAAGTGCCTGTCTTTCTGTGATTATACCTCTAGCCCCTGTAATCTGACCTTTCCGTACGAATATAATCTCCTCCGGAGGTCTTGAGAATTGAAACATTGGTGTCGTATTGTGTTATTGTAATCCAGCCGGGTGTCTTCTTTTTCTTATTGAGCCAGCATCGCGCGACTAGTCAACGTTCGGGCACAATCGGGTAACTTGTGCAGACGTGGTCATACCATAAAACCGCTCGGTAAATAACATCCAAGCCACGTCTGTAACAATTGGTTGTCAGGAGTTGGATTCGAACCTGGGACTAAATTTATTTAGCCCAAATTTTGGACACCAATTGTGTTAGTACGGTAACAATTGGTGTCGAGGAGTGGAATTCGAACCCGGGACTAAATTAGTTAGGCCCAAATTTTGGGAGGGAAAATCGAGCCGGAGCGCGTACGGCGCTCGACCGAATCGATTCGGAGCGCGTTTCCCGCGCGAAATTATAACGGCGAAATTTGAATTTGTTTTACGAAAATAAAAATAAAAACCGAATTTTGAAAGTCGCGCTATGGCGGATCAAGACAGCTGGGGTCCGGTAAAGGAGAGTGAGGTAGGGTCGATCCAGGACCAAAATGAGGGACAGGAGGAGAGCGAAGCAGTGAGGGCGGCAGGTTCGCAAAATAGCGCCGTCACGCACGAAGAAGCGGGCGCGCAAAATGGCGCCTCGCTGATCACCGCGCCAGCGACCGTGGCAGCGCCCCCGATGGATTGGGGCCTTTTTTTCATACAAATGAAGGCCCTTATGGCCCAGAATAGCGAGAAAATGAGGGAGGAAACGAGGGCTGATAATGAGCGATTGGGTGAGCGGTTGGGAAACCGGATGGATGCTCAGGGTGAGCGATTGGAGGGCCAAATGAGGGGTACCGGTGAGGGATTAGAAAAGAAATTTGAGGGGTTAGACAACGGGATAAAAGAAGTAAAGAATGGGTTAACGGGGGTAGAAAACAGAATGGCCGCTCAAGAGAATCAGATAGAGGGAGTGAAACATGGGTTAGAGGGGGTAGAAAACAGTATGGAAGGCAAATTGAGGGACATGAGGAACCAAGCGGAAAGGGAAGTTAAACAAATGGAGCAGCAGATAGAGGGGGTCAGAATGGGGGTAGAAACCAAACTGGATGCTCACAGGGAGGAAATGGAGCAGATGAGGGTGGCATCTGGGCAGGAGATGCAAGTGATGGGAGAGGAGATCAGAAGAGGAGTGAGTGAGGAGGTCGGAGGGGTGCGCGAGGAGGTGAGGCACTGTAAGGAGCACATGGAGAAGGAGGTGAGAAAGGGGACTGTAAAGTTACAAGGGGGCATAGAGGACCTGACGCAGGAGGTGGAACAGCTGACGGAGGGACAAAAAGGACTAACGGAGCAGGTTCAAAGGAACACTGCGGTATTAGGAGGTTTAAAAGCGACACAAAACGACATAAAAAACGACTTGATAGCGACGAAGAGGGAATGTCAGATGGTACGTGAGGGACTGACAACGAGGTTGGACAAGGTGGTAGAGGTAATGGAGACGAAGGACCGGCAGGTGAGGACGCACATGGAAACGGTCAAGGTAGCCTTGGAGGACGAGCTTGAGGAGACGTACCGGGGAATAAAAGAGGTGAAGCACAAATTAGAAGAAGTGGAAGAAGGGATGAGCGAAATTAAGAAGCGACGGAGAGGGGATAAGAAAGAGATAAAAGAGGAGATAAAAGAATTGGTCCAAAGTCTGTGTTTGGATCGTGATGATGTGCTCATTAACCGGATGAGGGATTCGCAGGTGATGGAGGAGAAGCGAAGAGGAAGAGGACCCGGTGTAAGTGGTGACCAATATGGTCGTGCGTATGATGCGCCAGGTGATTTAAGAGGCTTGGGGGTCGAGATAGACCCGGGTGTTCGTGAGAGGCCGTTGCTGAAGTGTGCGACAGGTCTGGTGTGCGAAAGAGGAGGTGTGCGAGAAAGTCCGACTCTGGGGTGTGTGAGGAAAAAGTGTGTACCAAGGAGTGAGTGTGCAGGCGAGAGTGAGTCGGTCGTAGCGTGTGTGCGAGGGAGCACATGGGAGCGCGGTGTGGTGAGTGTTACAGAGGGTGTGACGGGAGAGTGTGCGCAGGAGTGTGCGCGAGAAAGGTGTGTGACGGACAGGTGCATGAGGAAAGAGTGCGCTGTCAGAAGTAAGGAAGAGTGTCCACCTGTGGTGAGTGTTACAGAGGGTGTAACGGGAGAGTGTGCGCGAGAAAGGTGTGTGACCGACAGGTGCATGAGGAAAGAGTGCGCTGTCAGAAGTAAGGAAGAGTGTCCACCTGTGGTGAGTGTTACAGAGGGTGTAACGGGAGAGTGTGCGCGAGAAAGGTGTGTGACCGACAGGTGCATGAGGAAAGAGTGCGCTGTCAGAAGTAAGGAAGAGTGTCCACCTGTGGTGAGTGTTACAGAGGGTGTAACGGGAGAGTGTGCGCGAGAAAGGTGTGTGACGGACAGGTGCATGAGGAAAGAGTGCGCTGTCAAGAGTAAGGGTGAGTGCGCTGTCAGGAATGGAGGTGAAAGTAGTGAGAGTGACATGGAGCGTGAGTTAGTTGTGACAGGTGAGCGAGGATGTACACCTGGGATGGAAGGATGCACACCTGGAATGGTAGAGCGTGAGTGGGAATGCACGCTGGAATTGGTGGTGAGGCACGTGGTTGGGTGTGCGAATGAGGGCACACCTGTGATTGTCACAGAGGAGGTGACCGAGGAGGGAGTGCGAAGCGGTGTATTGGTGAGGTGTGCGACCAACGAATGTGTGCCAAAGTGTTCGGTGGTCAGGTGTGTGACCAAGGCTGTGAGTGGAATGGGTGTACCTGGGTGTGTAAGGAAGGGTACGAGGAGCATGGGCACAGCTGGATGTGTGAGCAAGGAACGGGCTGCGGGGTGTAAGCGTCCAGGTGAAGCATCGACGTTACACGGGTTAGAGGTTAGAGCGACTTTTAGCCGAAGCAGGCCCTCGGTGCGTGCCGGGCCTCGCTTTGAACGGCCGCGTCCAGGCTCCACTAGGCGGAGCTGGCAGCCCGATAGGAAGGGTCGTTATGGCGACCACGTTTTGTTGAGACGTGCCGGCAGGTCGAGATCGGGACATTGGATGGCTCCACGCCGAGGTGGTGCGTGGGATCTCGGCCCGGGTAAGCCCCCGTCCCTGCCCCGAATGCCGGACGCATCCAGCCGCTGGCACAAAACAACCAGCATCCATTGCTTGGCTTTACGAAGCCGGGCTTTGGACAGGGATTGGCGCACCGAGAGGTATTAGTGAGTCGACTGGGTGATGAGGTTAGTGTATTGGACCCAAAATTAGAGAAAAACAAAATTTGATGATTGGCAAGGGATTGGCAGTAGTGATTGGCAGATGATGGGTAGTGATTGGCAAATTTTTGATTTGTTGAAATTTGATGTGCAAAATTGGTAGTGAGAGACCCCCGATGTGGTGGGATGGCATCCCTGCCACCCTTCCCATGGTGGGGGCAAAGGAGCAATAGCTTATGGGGTGTATGGCAGTGAAAACTAGCCCGGGTGGGTTAGGATATTGTGTGTAGGGATCTAGAGAAGATGACCTTAGGTAACGTTAAGTTTAGTTAGTGACTGATACCTGTAGTGGGGACGCAGGTAGATTAGTATGGATGATAATGACGAGGGAGCGCAATAGTTTAAAGGGACGACTGGGAAGCGCAAGTTCAGAGGGGAGTAGTTAGCTGAGATGATGCCGTGTGTGTGAGGATTGAACAGGTGTGATTGCACAGGTGTGCAACTGGACAGGTGTGATTGCACAGGTGTGCAACTGGACAGGTGTGTGGAGCAGTGTGTGAGTAATGAGTGTTGTGGATCAGCGCGAATGCGCTTGGGGAGAGAAGGGTGCAGGTGGCACCAGGTGTGAGAGCACAGGTGTGCAGGTACAGGTGTGTGGAGAGAGTTGGAGTAAGTGGTACGGAGTGGTGTGCATGGTGCGAAGGTGTGGATGGGGGAAGAGTAGACCCCTTTCACGAGTACCCGGGGCGGGTAGTGTAAGTGTTAGGTTGAGGGTACAGGTAAATTGTGGTTGGATATTGGCATTTGTGGTGCGGTTGCAGAATGGTGTTGTGAATGGGTGCATTAGTGTTGTGGAAATGGCTGGGCGTGTAGCCTGTTAGTGTGTGTAGTTGGTTGGGCACTCCACCACTGTGAGGATGTCGGCCAGGTGAGGCCGCAGGTGGGCTCTGGGAGCCGGTAGAGTTGTGGATGGGGCCCGAGGATCCGGAGGATGGACCCGGGTAGCCCAGTGCCAGAGAGGGCACCGAGTGGGGAGAGTGCCAGAGGGCCTTCCCCAGGTAGTTAGGTTAGGGTGAGGAGCAGGTAAGCTCGGAGGCAACTGCAGTGGTGGAGGTGTGCAGGTGGGTAGACCCACTGGGAGAGGTACACGCCGCGGCCCAGAAATTGTGCGAGGGCACCGAGAGATGAATCGGGGGAGTGAGACCCCAAATTGAAAAGCACCACAGTTTGGCCAATGGGAATTGGTTTTTAGAACCCATAGTGTAAGAGGGCCAATGGTTTGGCCGGAGAGAGACCCCGGGTAGTGTAAAGTTGTTAAAGTCATTTAGGAAATAGTTAGGATTGATGAACCTGTCGCACCATACGCAGCCACTTACCTGTGGTGATGATGATGACTCCACACCTGTGTTTTCTTTGTTTGTGTTGCAGAAATGAGAATTGCTGTTGGATTTGTGAGACGCATCACGACGTGGATGAGACATTGGGGTGATTCCATCTCTCCCTCCCTAGGAGGGACTGATGATGAATTGGTGATGGCAAATTTTGATGTTGAGTTGGAGATGGCAAATTTTGATGAGAGTTGAAAATGGCAAATTTGATTGGTTAGGAGGGAGAGAAGACGAATTTGGTATATGGGAGGAACGGGGAAGACAGTAGGGATGTTTGTTGATTTGTAAAGTAGATGTTTATGGGTAGTGTTGTGTTGTGTGGATACAGTAAGGGGTAAGGGAGGGGCCATGTAGGTTACCTGGTGGGGGGGGGGGCGTACGATAGGAACGTACCTGTCTCACCTGGTTCCCATGTGCCCCCAGTGTGCATCACCTTACATTGCGTGCACTTTTGCGCCCTTACCACCTTACTCACTTGTTTCTTCTTTTGTCTCCCACCTCCGAGGATCTGGCTTTGGGGTAGAGAGAGAGGAGAGAGAGGTGCTGGCTGCGCAGTTGTGGGCCTGCACTTTCGCTGTTTGCTGCCGGGATCGATACACCATATGGACCGCAATGTTTGTGGCCACCCACAATGGACCGCAGTTCGTTTGCGGCCAAGCACCACCCGGGGATGGACCTATGGATCAACATGGCACCTATGCCATACAGGTGAACCACTAATAGTTAACACCACCAAGTGCACCACAAGAAGAGCAAGAGACACCTGCAGGGTTAGGGGTTGTCGAATTTATTTTTATTCCAATGAACAATGGTGACTGCACCGATTGGTGGTGGGGTGGTGCTTTTGATGCTCGGGAAGGGTGCTCTGCACGTTATTAAAGGCCGTCGGCCACAGAGCACTCGTGGGTTGGTGTATCGATGCTGGCAAGCGCGCTCTCTCTATGCATAACATCTGCATGTGTTCCTCCAAAAACAGGTCCTGGATCGTAGTGTAGATATCAGCGTAATCTTGTAAATAATGCTCCCTACCGGCTGTATGTTTAGTTTGAGAATTCTTTCCGGATTCGGTTATCCTGTGGGTGTGTTTCTGTGAGGAGAAGGGTGCAACGTCGCAGGGGGACATATTTACTCATTTGTGAATATCTGTAAAACTGTCGCACTCAGGGTAGAGTTAATAGTAGAGGGAACTACATTGCGTGCCACACTAAAGTAGGTAAAAATTTATCGGGTCGGGACGCCCCGAGGGTAGAGAAGGGTGCAATGTTGCGAATATGGAATTTGGCCTCCATATCCGCTTGTAAATATTCCCCTATTTTCTCCAATACTCCCCAACTTTCCCCAATCCCCCATTCCCTAGTCCCATTGCATGTAAATAACAATCAGTAGAGCCGACCTTCCCCTTATTCCCCCATTAAATGTCGTGCCCAGGTCCACCGCACCACACGTAGACAACTTTCGGACATCTTCCTAGTTATTCTTAATCTATGTCAGTTAAGGCCTCGTTTCCATTAATTATGACTCTTCGTTGCACCAGAATGTGATTATATGGCATCAGTAGTGAGTTTAGGACCTTTCCCATACCTCCTCCCATCTTCTTCCCCAAACAACAACAATAGCAACAACTACAACAACAATTACAACTACCACTACGACTACAACAACAGAGGGGCGGGGAGTGTGCGTCCTCACACCGGCTCGGTTACCCGCCATGACCATGCGCTCCACGGCGTTACCCCGAAGGGGCTGGCTGTCAGCTCCTCGTCAGGGGCGGAGCCAGTAACCCCCCCACGCACCCAATGAGAAGCAACGTGCCGATTCCATCTGGGGCGGAGCTAACGAGCCGAGGGCGTGTCACTCCCCGCCGGATATACGCGGCCCCGCGCCGGATGTGACGTCAGATGCGCCTCAGCTTGGAGAGAGAAGCCACCGCCACCCCCAGCGCGACGATACCTCCCCGCATCTTTGGACCGGACCGGACCGTACTGTACCCTGCCCCGAGCCCAGGAGGACCTGGAGCCATCGATACCCGCTTTCCTGTCATCAACCCCCGTGTGAGTCAGCCGTTGTCCCGTTTGTCTGTCGTCTGTCCGGGGTTAATATAAGAGTGTGTCTAAGTGCCTGTCTTTCTGTGATTATACCTCTAGCCCCTGTAATCTGACCTTTCCGTACGAATATAATCTCCTCCGGAGGTCTTGAGAATTGAAACATTGGTGTCGTATTGTGTTATTGTAATCCAGCCGGGTGTCTTCTTTTTCTTATTGAGCCAGCATCGCGCGACTAGTCAACGTTCGGGCACAATCGGGTAACTTGTGCAGACGTGGTCATACCATAAAACCGCTCGGTAAATAACATCCAAGCCACGTCTGTAACAATATATATATATATATATATATATATATATATATATATATATATACAGTATATATATATATATATATATATATATATATATATTGTATATATATATATATTGTATATATCTATATATATATATCTATATATATATATATATATATATATATATATATATATATATATATATATATATATATATATATATATATATATATATATATATATATATATATATATATATAGATGTACTCGTATAAAGCCAGTCAAAAATGATGGGATGGAACAGTTTATTTGATGGTGCAGCCTCGTGAGCGTGCCAAAGTCTGAAGTCTGGGCCTAGTGTCAGGTGTACTTATATCTTCTTTATTATTGGACATCCTACAGATGTAAACAAACACTTGGTATACTCTGCATGCATTGCACATCATGTGCAATGTATTTCACCTCCCTGTGCCTTGAATTTATTGTGATTTAAAAAAAAAACGCTTCTGTACACTGACCTTGATGCTCGGTTATGCAAGCCACCGTCTACAATTCCAATGTAAGAGACATAATTACTCTTCTTTTGGGTCCTGTGGGTCATTTGGGTCCTTGGGGTCTTTGGGTCTTTTGGGTCTTCAGAATATTTTGGGTCTTAGGGGTAATTTGGGTCTTTGGCATCCACTGGGTCCTCAGGGTCTTTAAGGTCTTTGGGGTCTTTTCAGTCTTTTGGATTGTTTGGGTATTTGGGGAATTTTGGGTCTTCAGGGTCTTTTGGGATTTTGTGATCTTTTGGGTCTCTAAGGGTCTTGGGGTCTTTGGGGTATTTTGTGTTTTCAGGGTCTTTTTGATCTTTTAAGTTCTGTGGGTCATTTTGGGTTATTGGGGTCTTCCAGGTATTTAAAGGTCTTTGGAGTATCTTGGGTCTTCATGGTATTTAAGGGTCTTTGGGTTTTTTGTCTTGGGGTCTTTTGGGTCTTTGGGGGCTTTTGGGTGTTTAATGGTCATTAAGGGTCTTTGTGTTATTTTTGGGTCTTTGGTGTGTTTTGGGTCTTCTGGGTCTTCAGGGTCTTTTGGGTCTTCAGGGTCTTTTGGGTCTTCGGGGCAAATTGGGTCTTCAGGGTCTTTTTGGTATTTTGGGTCTTTGGGGTCCTTTGGGTCTTCGGGATATTTTGGGTCTTCAGAATCCTTTGGGTCCTCTGGGTCGATTGGGTCCTTGGGGTTGTTTGGGTCTTTTGGATCCTCTTAGTCTTTTATGTCTTCAGGGTCTTTTGGGTCTTCGGGTCCATTGGGTCTTCAGGGTCTTTTTAGTCTTTTAGGTCTTCGGGGTGTTTTGGGTCTTCATGGTCTTTTTGGGTCTTTGGGGTATTTTGGGTGTTTTGGGTCCATTGGGTCTTCAGGGTCTTTTCAGTCTTTTGGGTCTTTTGGGCCTTCAGGGTCTTTTCAGTTGTTTGGGGTTTTTTGGGTCTTCAGAGTCCTTGGGTTCTTCTGGGTCCTTGGGGTCTTCTGGGTCTTCATGGTTTTTGTGTCTTTAACAGTCTACAGGGTATTTTGGGTCTTTGGGTATTTTGAGTGTTTGGGGTCCATTGTTTTTTTTTTTGTTTTTTTTTGTATACAAGATCGAGGCTCGTGAAAGAGCGAACATTAATCACACAGAAAGACAAACAGACACACAAAACAAATAACATCGGGAGCGGTAGACAAGATGGGGAGAGAGGGGGAAGGACACAAACACAACATTTGAGAGCAGGGACCGAGAGACATGGAGACATCGAGAGAACTGTGGGAGGGAGAGGGCTTTGGGGGGGAGGCATGGGAAGGGGGGGGGGGGTGGGAGAGGTATAAAACATATGGACACTGCCAAGATTTCCAGGAAAGAAGTTGGAATTTCAAACAAGGTGGATCTGGGGTGAATTAGTGGGGGTAGAAAAGATCACGGTTTTGGATGGGGGAAGATAAGAGATGGTGGTGAACAGCTGTTTTGAAGACCTGGAGGGAGGAGTGTGATTGAAGTGAGTGTGGGAGTTTGTTCCAGAGGCGGGAGAAAAGAGGAATGAAAGAGTGAAGGTGAGCAGAGAGCCGAGATTTCGGCAGTTTAACCATCAGAGGGTGGCTGGCAGATCTTGTGCAACCTGTAGGAATATTTGGGGGACAGAGCACAGAGAGAGCTGGGGGAGCAAGGCCGGAGAGGAGTCGGTAGAAGACAGAAAGACCACCTACCTGCCTGCGGTGAGTGAGTGAAAGGCCCTCAGAGATAGCTTCATCGCGGGAGATTCCAATGATTCAGAAAGCTTTGGATTCAACAGCGTGAAGCCGAGCCAGGTGTGAGGCAGGAGCACCAGCCCATAGGGGAGAACAGTATTCCATTGAGCTGTGGATGAAAGCCTTAATAATGATAATAATAATGCATTTATTTTATATAGCACTTTTCAGGAAGCCCAAAGACGCTTTGACAGAGTGCAAAACATAATGCATAGCAAAACATAAAAACAATTGCAAAAAAAGAAGAATCAATAGGGAAATATTCAAAGCACAAAGGAGGGAGAAGGAGAGGAGATAGTCAGGGGTTAGATGCTGTGGGTTAAATGTTGAATGCAGTGTTGAACAGGTGGGTCTTGAGTGATGTTTTGAATGTGGTGAGTGAGGAGGAGTCTCTGATGGTGTGAGGTAGCGAGTTCCAGAGGGTGGGAGCAGCGATGCAGAAGGCCCTGTCCCCCCAGGATCTAAATTTGGTCCGGATGGGGGGGGTCAGGAGGTTGGTACCAGCAGAGCGGAGGTTGCGGGTGGGAGTGTGTCTGGAGAGGAGGTCAGCCAGGTAGGATGGGGCCAGGTTATGGAGGGCTTTGTAGGTCAAGAGGAGGATTTTGTACTGGATTCTCTGGGAGATGGGGAGCCAGTGAAGCTTGTAAAGGACGGGGGTGATGTGGTCACGGGTCCGGGAATGGGTGAGTAGACGGGCAGCGGAGTTCTGAATGTATTGGATGTATTGGATGTATTGGATGTATTGGTGTATTGAATTGGATGTATTGGTGTATTGAATGTATTGGTTCTTTGGGGTCCTGGAACCACAGGGCAAAATAAGTGATTCATGATTTTTTTTTGTTTTCAAGAATGATTTTTTTCATGATTTATTTCCTTATGGGATGGTTCCAGACTTATGGGATGGTTCAAGACTTATGAGATGGGTCAAGACTTGTGGGACACGCTGTATGTATATACTGCATATATATATATAGGTGATATAATATAACAAATATAATGAAACATTTACATTTTGTAGTCCATTGTATAATTTAAATAAACATAAATGCAAATTTTGCATGTGGAAAAAGTAAGTACACCCTTGGCTCTAATAGGTGGTATTGCCCTCTTTGGCAGAAACAACCTCAAGTCGGCGTTTCTTATAACTGTCTACCCGTCTCTGACATCGACTGGGAGAAATTTTTGCCCACTCCTCCATGCAGAATTCTTTCAGCTGTGCGATGTTTGAGGGGTTTCTTGCATGCACAGCTCGTTTCAAATCCCCGCACAACATCTCAATGGGATGTAGATCCGGGCTTTGACTTGGCCATTCCAGAACCCTCCATTTCTTTCTTTTCAGCCATTCCTTGGTGGATTTACTGGTATGTTTCGGGTCATTGTCATGTTGCAAGGTCCACCTTCGGTTGAGCTTCAATTATCCGACAGATGGCCTCACATTATCCTCAAGCACCCTCTGGTACAATGAAGAATTCATGGTGGATTATATGATGATGAGCTGCCCAGGCCCTGATGCAGCAAAGCTGCCCCAAACCATAAAAATTTCCACCACCATGCTTTACAGTTGGTATCAGGTTCTTGTGGTCAAATGCTGTCTTTGGTTTTCGCCAAACATGTCTTCTGGTACTCTGGCCAAATAGCTCTACCTTTGACTCATCTGTCCAGAGCACATTGTTACAGAAGTGCTGGTCTTTGCCTGGGTGTTCATTGGCAAACTTTAGTCTTGCCCTGATGTTCTTTCTGGACAGCAAAGGTTTCCTCCTGGCACACCTCCCATGTAGATCAAATTTGTGCAGCCTCTTTCTAATGGTAGACTCGTGCACTCTGACATCAACAGTGGCAAGAGCTACCTGTAGGTCCCATGATGACATTCTGGGGTTCTTAGAGACTTCTTTCAGCATCTTGCGGTCTGCTCTTGGGCTGAACTTGCTGGGACGGCCCAGCCTGAACAAGTTGGCAGTTGTTTGGAATCTTCTCCACTTGTAGATGATCTTCCGGACAGTCGAATGATTGATTTCAAATTGTTTGGAGATCTTTTTAAATCCCTTCCCAGACTCGTAGGCATCTATAACCTTCTTTCTGAAGGCCTCAGAGAGCTCTTTTGATCTAGGCATGGTGACGCCGCACACTTCAACAACAAAGAGCAAACCAAACTAAATGTCTGAGGTTTAAATAAGACAGGTTCCTCCAAGATCCTCTTTGACGATGTTCTAATCATTTGCACCTGAGCTGGTGCACCTGATTCTAATTTTAGGTATTTGAAGTAGTGATGAATGTCGGGGTGTACTTACTTTTTCCACATGCGAAATTTGCATTTATGTTTATTTAAATTATACAATGGCCTACAAAATGTAAATGTTTCATGATATTTGTTATATTATATCACCTTTATCTATCAATATTGTTGAAATGAAGATCAAATACCTGTATGTTGATATATGTTGAAAAAGTCAAAATTTTACATGGGGTGTACTTACTTTTTCACGTGACTGTATATACTGTATATATATCGCTATTGCCAATGTCCCTATGCCTACCTCATTGTTGTCGACTCCACTCCACCACCTACAGAAAAATTAATTCAATAAACTGTTGAATTATTGTGATGTGCTTTTCTATGCACAACTTAAATTTGCTATACGGTCACGTGGCGGACAAAGGAAGCGCTGTAAGGATGTCCTTAAGTCTACACTCAAGTCTTGTGCCATTACAGTTGTCACCTGGAAACATTAGGCTACAAACAGGTCAGCTTGGCATAACATTTGCCGCAAAGGCCTGGACCACTTTCAATGTGGGACTTGCTATTGAGAGACAACGGAGGCAAGAAAGGAAAACCTGCCAACGTCCATCTCCACAAGGACCAGTCTACACCTGCGAGGTTTTGCGGTAAGACGCTGTGGGTTCCGCAATGGACTATGCAGCCATCGCAAAACACGAAATGGTTAGTGAGCACACCAACGAAGGGAAGAGGTTCGTCGAAGGTGATGACTCACACCATTATCATCACAGTAAACCCAAGAGTTTAAACGGAAAGTTTATCGGAGTTCATACGAAATTTGAAAAAGGCAGAGGGTGTGGATGGGGAAAGGACAAGTGTGATTTAATCTTCCGTTTGAGCCTTTTTTTTTCTTTTCTTTTTTGTATACAGGATCGAGGCTCGTGAAAGGGATAACATTTATCACACAAAAAAAAAATCAAAAACAGGCACATAAAACATATAATAAGGGGAGTAGTAGACAAGATGGGGAGAGAAGGGGAAGCACACATACACAACATTTGGGAGCAGGGACATCGGGAGATCTGTGGGAGGGAGAGGGCTTGGGGGGAGGAGGCGTGGGAAGGGGGGGGTGGGTGGGTGGGAGAAGTATAAAACACAAGGACACTGCAAGGACCTCCAGGAAGGAAGTTCGTATTTCAAAGTGGATCTGGGGTGAAATTAGCGGAGGTAGAAAAAATCAAGGTTTTGGATGGGGGAAGATAAGAGATGGTGGTGAACAACTGTTTTAAAGACCTGGAGGGAGGAGTGGGATTGAAGAGAGTGAGGGAGTTTGTTTCAGAGGTGGGAGAAAAGAGGAATGAAGGAGTGAAGGTGAGCAGAGAGTCTTGATTTTGGCAGTTTAACCATAAGAGGGTTGCTGGCAGATCTTGTACGACCTGGAGGAATATTTGGGGGACAGAGCCCAGAGAGAGCTGGGGGAGCAAGGCCAGAGAGGAGTCGGTAGAAGACAGAAAGACCACAAATCTGCCTGCGGTGAGTAAGTGAAAGGCCCTCGGAGTTTGCTTCATCGCGGGAGATTGCAATGATTCTGAAAGCTTTGGTTTCAACAGCGTGAAGCCGAGCTAGGTGTGAGGCAGGAGCACCAGCCGAGAGGGGAGAACAGTAATCCATTGAGCTGCGGATGAAAGCCTTGTATGTGGTGAGGATCTCATATGTGCCAAGGAATGACTATGCAGGACGGAGGATGCCCAGTCGGCGACTGGTTTTGGAGGCCAGGTTGGAAATGTGGTTTTCCCAGGAAAGATCACGGCAGATAGTGAGACCCAAAAGCTTGAGTGACAGAACTTCTTGGAGAGGATTGTTCAGAAAGTAGATGGGAGGATTGTCGAGTCAGTCTTTTCGGAGAGACATAGTAAGAGTGTGAGATTTGTCAGCATTGAAAGACATGTTCCACTTGTTTGACCAGTCTGTGATTTTGTCCAGGTCTGCAGAGAGTGAGGAGGCTGCAGACTGCCGATCTGAGGGATGAGGAATGGAGCGGCAGAGAGTGGAGTCATCAGCAAAGAGATAGAGAGGATTTTCAAGAGAGTCAGAGAGATCCTTGATGAAGACCAGAAAAAGCACAGGGCCCAGAACACTGCCTTGGGGAACTCCAGCCTGAACAGGAAGAGGGAGATGAGAGAAACCAATTCAGGGCCACACGTTGACTATGATTAGAGAGGAAGTCCGCAAGCCATGCGTGGATATTTCCATGGATACTATAGGAGGAGAGTTTGGTGAGCAGAGATGGGTGCCAGACCGTATCGAAGGCACGTGATATGTCAAGGAAGACAGCTCTAATTTCCTGTTTGGCCTCCATTCATTGATGAGACCGCAGAAACAGCATGTCCACAGCAGAGTGACCTGGTCTGAAACCAAATTGATGATCAGAGATCAAGCCATTGGAGAAGAGGAAAGATTTCATATCCGAAGCAATGATGGATTCCATGACTTCTGTTTTTGCACCTTTTTTGTGTAAAGCAGTGATGTTGGCTAATTTCCAAGCTGATGGCAGATGACCTTGAGCAAAAAAGAGGGTGAAGAGAACAGAGAGAGGGAGTGAAAGAGTGGCAGAGCAGGATTTTAGGACACGTTGGCTGATGCCGTCTGGTCCAGTTGCAGAATCAGAGTAGAGGATTGAGAGAAACTTCTCGACCTTGTCAGGAGAAAATGACACAGAGTCCAGGAGCAGCTGGGTACGACTGGGTATGGTGGGTACAGAGAGGGATGGGTTTGGGACACAATATTTAGAGGCAAACATAGAGTTCAGGCATTCAGCGTTTTCATGTGCGGAGACAGCTGTGTAGCCGTTTGAGGTAAGGGAGGGGATGGAGGGGGAACAAACACCAGAAACAGATTTGACCAGATGCCACCATTATTTGGAAGAGGGAGACAGGTTTTAGAGTTTGGTCTTGAGAGTGGAGATATATTGTTTCCTGGCTCTCCTGAGGGTGGACACACTTGTTTTGGGCTTTGTGGAAGGAAATGAGATGTCCTTCTGTTGGATTTGCTTTCCAGGAGGCGAAGGCAAGTTGTTTCTGGGCAACTGCCTCACCACAAGATTCCGTGTACCATGAACGAGAAGAAGGGTATGACAACTGAAGATGAGATGGGATAAATCTGTGCATGAGAGAGAGCAATTTACTTTGGAAGAATTCCCAGGATGAGTTGATGTCAGAGGCAGTAGAGATGGGAGGACAGTCCAGATGATTGATGGCTGCTTGAAGACCGTGTCAGTTGGCCTTAGTGAAATGCCAGACTCGTCGACGCTGAGGAGTCTCTGTGAGAATGGCTAGAGAGATATCCACTCTAACAAGCACATGATCAGATGAGCCGATTGGAGCAGAACAAGAGCAGCAGACATTTGCAGGGAAGTTAGTCATAACCAAGTCTAGAAGAGAAGATGCATTTGTTTATACATTTTTAAATTAAACAGTGCAAACTATCTGGGGAAATGGGGGTGAACCACGTGGTCGAACAAAGAACGAACGAATAAGAACAGAGAACGAAATGTTTTTTTTTTGTTGTTGTTGTTGTTAAGATTTTAAACAAGGAAGAATGGGGTGAAAAGACTGGGAAAAACTGAGAGAACAAAAGTAAGTGGACCACAATCGACCACTGAGAGAAAAACAAAACCTCAAGGTTGGAAACAAAGTACTAGGCCACAAAAAACGGGGCACGAAATAACCGACGATTTTTTATACAGGTATGAAAGATTAACACCGAGAATCTTCCTTGGGACACACTATTAAGGTACATACACCGTAAGATAAATACAGTTTCGACAAAAATACAAATGTGAATGTGAACAATTACTTAACTTCGATAGCGTGGAGAGCGTGGACAGCTTCGAAAAAACGTGACCTCGCCGGCAAGATCTCGCGAGATCAAGGGGTTCTTGGTTCCAGTCTGCGATAGTTTCTAATGCAGTGAGGCCATCAACCCTGAGGCTTATTGACAATGACCCGCCTCTCTGTGATAAACACTTTGAGATGTCCAATAAGATAATATAAAGAAACAGGACACCCATCCAGAGGACATTCTCAAAGTTCAGGGTGCTTCACGATTCGTCCCCCCATATTTATACTGTTTCCTGAACCCCATATTTATACTGTTTTCCTGAAACGTCAATATAAATTTTGACTGAACCATACAACCGCCTTTGATTCATCTTTGATTTTGAATTGTTCTAGTAGAACTGAATTTGACGATTTTTTTTTGATTCATTTTTTGGGTCAAATCAATGACTATATAGGCCTGAAGAGATCGCTATAGGAGGGGAGCATGTTATACATTCATTTTGGGTGGTCTATTTGGTGTCCTCATTCATACTCACAGTTCATGTCTGGAATTCTTGAAGTTAAAATCTCATTTTTACTATGTTTGATTGTCTACGAATGTCTTGGTAATACATGGCAATGTACATCCATTGATGGATCTTATAATAGCTGAATCATGAAAGATTTAAAAAAGACATTATTAATCAAGAAATAGGAAAATTCTATATATTTCCGCAAGAACCCTTCAGCCTCCACCTTCCGCAAATCCACCCATGAAACACGCACGACTTCTGAGCATAACCGATTCCATTGTGAACTCAATGGTATGCACACTATAAGTCGCTAGGGGCTTAGGAGGTGGCTCGACGGCAGTTTGGGACACACGATCCCATTGGATTATTGCACGTGAGGATGGATTAGAAAGCGTTTCCTTCACCTGCGCTGTGTACCATTTCGAACGTCATAGCGAGGGTGAGAGCGTCCCGAGTATCATATCAGGTGCGAGGGCATCACTCGCATCAATGTCGCTCATACAGGCTCTCGGCTGCGTGCGATGTAAGCTGAGAGTCGCGTCCGCAGCGTACAATGACCACCTTGTTCTGGCGCCAATTAGCGTTGCATGCGCATTGCAGACACGGATATTCGGCGAGACCAATTAACCGTGTACGAAAGGAGAGGAATTACAGGATTCAGCATTGTGCCCCGCACCCCTTTCCCACAATTGCCTCTCCACAGCAGCCTTACAACCAAGTCCACAAATTACATAACGAGTCAACATAGTTTGTTCTTTATATTTTTGCTCGTGAAAGTTTTTCTTTTTGGCACCTTTCGATTCAAAACGGCTTTTCCGAAGAAATCAGCGATATTTTAGAGTTTAATACGAACCATGTTGTCCTGTTCATAAAGCCATTTGGTGTTGATATAGGCCAGACGTAATGGGTGAAAAAGCCTCCTCCTGCACCAAAGTTCTGTGAATATCTACCATATAAAATACAATGTCAGTTTGCGTGTTTGTGTGTTTGTACAGATGTCTGTCCCACTTCATAAAGGTGACTTTTAAAGGCCAATCTTGTAACATGAATGTGTGTTCACTACGGTCTATTTTCTGAGGCTAACAAACTCGAAAAACATTTTCCATAAAAGAGTAATGATGTCTCTTGTATTGGACAACCATCACTGCAACACTCCACCGATCTGGGCTTTATGGCAGAGTGGCCAGACGGAAGCCTCTCCTCAGAGAAAGACACATGAAAGCCCACTTGGAGTTTGCAAAAAAAGCACCGAAAGGACTCTCAGAATGTGAGAAACAAGATTCTGTGGTCTGATGAAACCAAGATTGAACTGCGCTCTTGGGAACCTTTAATGAAGCAGAAATTTTTTTGTAGGCTTCCCCAAATCTGTGCCTCGACACAATCCTGTCTCTGATAGTCAGGTTCACTATGTTAACAAATATAATTTCGTTCAAAATTTTGGTAGATTAGCAAAACTATACATTTTTGGAATATTCAGAGCATGAGGAATCCAAAAATTAATGTTTACATTTGCGGAGACACCTTTGCGAAAATGACACTCAGGACAGTGATGAAGATAGTCAGGTTCACTATGTTAACAAATATGATTTCTTTCAAAATTTTGGGATTAGCAAACCTGTACATTTTTGGAATCTTCAAAGCATGGAGAATCTGAAAATCAATGTTGGCATTTGCACAGACACCTGCATGGCCGCCATTTTGGATTTTGAAAATGGCTGCCATAAAATACATATTTTGCGCTATCTCAGCTTCTAGTCAACCTAGAGACTTAATTAAATATGCTAATCCTATGTTTTCTGGGTCAAGGAATCCAATAAAGGCCTCAAAATAGTGCTCAGGATTATAGAAAAGCAACAAACAAGGGTAATTGAAAACCATTGTCTTTATATTTGTGATATAACTGTATTGCATAATACATGATATTGCAAGTCCTTTGAAGTTATAGGTTGTTATAGCAAGTTATAGGTAGTATCAGATTGAACTATAAGTCCTATACACAGGATCTACGAGGTCTATACCGTTCAGGAATATGCTTTTACAGATCTTCATCACTGTCCTGAGTGTCATTTTCGCAAAGGTGTCTCCGCAAATGTAAACATTAATTTTTGGATTCCTCATGCTCTGAATATTCCAAAAATGTATAGTTTTGTTAATCTACCAAAATTTTGAACGAAAAAACATCGTGAACCTGACGATGAGCTCTGCAGGCAGTTCCTTCAACCTCATGGCTTGGTTTTTGCTCTGATATGCATGGTCAGCTGTGAGACCTTATATAGACAGGTGTGTGCCTTTACAAATCATGTCCAATCAATTGAATTTACCACAGGTGGACTCCAATGAAGGTGTAGAAACATCTCAAAGATGATCAAGAGAAATGGGAGGCACCTGAGCTAAATATCAAATGTCATAGCAAAGGGTCTGAATACTTATGTAAATGTGATATTTCAGTTTTTTATTTTAAATAAATTTGCAAAACTTTCTAAAATCCTGTTTTCTCTTTGTCATTATGAGGTATTGAGTGTAGATTAAAGAGGGAAAAAATGAATATAAACGATTTCAGCATAAGGCTGCAACATAACAAAATGTGAAAAAATTGAAGGGGTCTGAATACTTTCTGAATGCAATATATATATATATATATATATATATATATATATATATATATATATATATATATATTGTTGCGGATCTCCCGAAGCCCGTTCCTGTTACAAAGGGGAGGGGGTTAAACCCCTTTTTTCCCCCTGGGTCTTCGGGTCTGCGAGGCCGAATCGCCACTTCTGGAGCAAACGTGAAAAAGGGTATCGGGACAACTTCACACGTACCTTTAACCCACGCTGCCATGAAAGCGGGGACCGAACCTCGCACAAGCCACGCTTAATCGAGTACGCCCGAGCGGTATGCATATCACGTGACTTGTGCTGTTACTTTTTATGGAACCCGATTCGAGCAGTTTTATTCGTACCATGCGAAGCCAATGGATGGAAGGGACAGGAACGGTCAAATCAGAGGAAGAACACGATTTATTATTACTGTACAATGATCAGGATAAAGGGAAGGGGACACAGAGCAGATGCTTAGCAATGTTAACTTATTTCCCAGACAAAGGGCCGACTCACTCACACGGGGAAAAGAAGAGAAGAAGTTCGCGCGCCAAGCGCGCTTTGCCGTCCGTCGCTCCCGGGCAGCTCGCTGGGCGTAGCCCTCGGATGTTCACGGCACGTATGCAGGCGAAGGCAGGCAGGAGGAGATCGCACGTCTGTGGCCCGGCACAGGTCGTCCTCTCGAGCGCGCGATTAATAGAGCGCAGGGCATGGGGAAAGTTTGTGTACAATCTAGATCACCACAATACAATGCCCTCGTTCGGCGCCGCGTTCCATGCGTGCTCAAGCTCAACCCTACTCACTCTCACAGGGAACTGTAACTCAGCACTTGAACTCACGATACTCTCCGGCTCTGACTGATGTGCACACGACTCTCACTCATCTCAACTCGGGGAACTGAACTCGACTGAGGTCGGGGGCTCGGAGCAGGGTTTTATCGCCCCGCCCCAGAGTCTCACTCGAATGTTCCAAACCCCGCCTCTGGTCGTCGTGGTTAGCCACTCCCCTCCAGCCCTGATTGGTGGCTCGTTCTTACCGGCCACTCCCTCCTGCAGCGCCTCCCTTCGGCCCCGCCAGACTTGTTCAGGCCTACCACATGGCATTTCAGCGCCAAAAGAACACCAAAGCTCACTGGCCTACTCAACGCAAAATTAAGACACAGGAAAGGACTACGCTTACATTCACGAAGAAATAACTGAACTATGACGAGGCTTCAAGTTGTGGTGCGTCTACCTACGAGGGGGAATTAACCTTCATTCCAAAACCACAACTATATATATATATATATATATACATATATATAGATATATATATATATATAAAAATATATATACATATATATATATAAAACACAGTTTGTGTGTGTGTGTTTGTGTAATGTTACCGGTAGACTCCTAAACGGAGAGGCTCACGTACTTGATATTTGGCACAAACATGGCAAATGAGCCTGGGAAGTACATGGTCGACCTAAAAATTTATTTCATAATATTTTTAAACCATATTTTTACCTCAGCGCATTTCAGCGAGGAATATTATGACCGGAATGGCAGAGGAGCGCGCTGATTCACTCAGAGCGATCACGTGATGTTCCTTACCGCCATTAACTCAGTTACGCGTTCGCACGTATTTCAGAGCGAAAAGCGATTCCGTTTTTTCACATTTCAGCGAGGAATATTGCCATTCAAACCACATAGGTTTTTTTCCCTTTCATCTTTAGATCCATATTTTTTGCCATAACATAGCGCATTATGGCTCTCTCGAGCTCGAGTTAGCCAATCACCTGGGAGCATGAGGCCACGTTGGCCACGCCCACGACATGAAGCAGAGTTGCAATCGATCACTCAGAGCGATCACGTGATGTTCCTTGCCGCGCGATTGCGTTTTTTCACATTTCAGCGAGGAACATTGCCATTCACATCACATAGGTTTTTTTTCTTTCATCTTTAGATCCATATTTTTTAATACACGGCATCTGAATCGGTGGCAGAGCAGCGCACTGATTCGATGATTCGCGCACCCTCCCCCCTCCCCTCCCTCCTCCCCTCCCCCTCCCCCCTCTCGTCCCCTCCCCCTCCCCCCTCTCCTCCCCTCCCCCTCCCCCCTCTCCTCCCCTACCCCCCCTCCCTCCTCCCCCTCCCCTTCCCCTCCCCTCCCCCCTCCCCTTCCCTCCCCCCACCCCCTCCCCTCCCCACCCCTCCCCCTCCCCCTCCCCCTCCCCCCTCCCCCTCCCCTCCCCCCTCCCCCTCCCCTGCCCCACCCCTCCCCCTCCCCCCTCCCCCTCCCCACTCTCCTCTCCTCCCCTCCCCCTCCCCCTCCCCCTTCTTCACCCTCACGTTTAGAAATGGAATGCCGGGTACTTCCCCTCCCTCTTCTCCCCTCCCCCCTCTCCTCCCCTCCCCTCCCCACTCCCCCCTCCCCCTCCCCCTCCCCCTCCCTCCTCCCCTCCCCCTCCCCACTCTCCTCTCCTCCCCTCCCCCCTCCCCTCCCCTCCCCCTCCCCCCCTCCCCTCCCCTCCCCCTCCCCCCTCTTCTCCCTCATGTTTATACACTGAATGCCGGGTACTTCCCCTCCCTCTTCTCCCCTCCCCCACTCTCCTCCCCTACCCTTCCCCCGTTCCCCTCCCCTCATCATCCCCGCCCGGCAATGCCAGGTACTTCCCCCCCTCTTCTCCCCTCCCCCTCTCCTCCCCTCCCCCCTCCCCTCCCCCTCCCTTCCCCCCTCCCCCCTCCCACCTCCCCTCCCCCTCCTCCCCTCCCCCTCACTCCCTCCTCCTCCCCCTCCCCCTTCCCCCTCCCCCTCCCCCTTCCCCCTCCCCCTCCCCCTCCCACTCCCCTCCCCTCCTCCCTCCTCCCCTCCCCTCCTCTCCCCTCCCCCCTCCCACTCCCCTCCCCCCTCCCCCTCCTCCCTCCCCCTCCCCTCCCCCCTCCCCCTCCCCCCTCCCCCCTCCCCTTCCCCCCTCTCACTCCCCCTCCCCTCCCCTCCCCCTCCCCCTCCCCCTCTCCTCCCCCTCCCCCTCTCCTCCCCTTCCCCCTTCTCCTCCCCTCCCCCCTCCCCCTCCCCCTCTTCTCTCCTCCCCCCTCTTCTCCCCTCCCCCCTCTTCTCCCCCCCTCCTCTCCCCTCCCCCCTCTCCCCTCCCCTCCCCTTACCCCTCCCTCCCCTCCCCTCCCCTTACCCCTCCCTCCCCTTCCCCCTCCCCCTCCCCTACCCCTCCCCTCCCCCATCACCCTCCCCCTCCCCTACCCCTCCCCTCCCCCATCACCCTCCCCCTCCCCCTCTCCTCCCCTCCCCCCTTCTCCTCCCCTCCCCCCTCTTCTCCCCTCCCCCCTCCTCCCCTCCCCCCCGTTCCCCTCCCCCCTCTTCTCCCCTCCCCCCTCTTCTCCCCTCCCCCCTCTTCTCCCCTCCCACCTCCTCCCCCCCGTTCCCCTCCCCCCTTCCCCCTCCCCTCCCCTTCCCCTCCCCCTCCCCTACCGCTCCCCTCCCCCATCACCCTCCCCCTCCCCTACCCCTCCCCTCCCCCATCACCCCGCCCCTCCCCCCTCTCCTCCTCTCCCCCCTTCTCCTCCCCCCCTCTTCTCCCCTCCCCCCTTCTCCTCCCCTCCCCCCTCTTCTCCCCTCCCCCCCATTCCCCTCCCCCCTCTTCTCCCCTCCCCCCTCTTCTCCCCTCCCCCCCTCTTCTCCCCTCCCCCCCTCTTCTCCCCTCCCCCCCGTTCCCCTCCCCTTCCCCCTCCCCCTCCCCTACCCCTCCCCTCCCCCATCACCCCCTCCCCTACCCCTCCCCTCCACCTCCCCTCCCCCTCCCCCCTCTCCTCCCCTCCCCCCTTCTCCTCCCCCCCCACTTCTCACCTCCCCCCCTCTTCTCCCCTCCCCCCTCTTCTCCCCTCCCCCCTCTTCTCTCCTCCCCCCCGTTCCCCTCCCCCCCCTTCCCCCTCCCCTCCCCTCCCCCGCCCGGCAATGCAGGGTACTTCTGCTCGTATATATATATATATATATATATATATATATATATATATATATATATATATATATATATATATATATATATATATATATATATACTAGCCGAAACCCGTGGAACATCCACGGAAGGGAGGATGTGGTGTATGGATAGAGTGTACCATTATGGATGGCATCGGGGAGCGCTCATTGGATCTTCTTCTTCCGTTAAGCTCCAATTTTTTCTCTTTAAGTTAAGTCCAATCAGTCCTCTCTGCTCGAAGTGCTCAGGCCATGCCTTCCCGCTCTCATACTTTTATTTCCGTTCGGTGTAGAAAGAGATAGACATATCGTTCGTCTGTTTTCAGCTCGTTATCTTTAAGCTTCCTTACGTCTCGCCACCTGCTACACCTCTCTGAGTTACGAGGATTTATGCAACGCACCCCGAGTATCGCAACGTCACTCCATTTAACTTTATTAAAATGACGATAAAGACGTTTCCTTATATATCCTAATTTAAAATGTTCAAGGGAATAAAAAGACCATTTGGTTCACACCACCCATGTTCACACCACTCGACTGTCCAATCAGCGGACGGCTCACTTCGCCTTCGCCCAGCAGACGCCAATACGATGGCGTCGTAAGATGGCGTCGTATCGGCAGTTAATCGTATGCTTTTGGGCCCCAACTTCGGCTAATTCAGATTTTTCGAGTATGGCTGTACGTGATAAACAAAGAGCGCGGTTCGTAGATCGTAAATCCATTAGTGCCGTGGGCATCGGGTCACTGGGTGCGGCGTAAAAGGGATAACAAAGTCGAGTCCTTACGCTATTATTATTATATATATATATATATATATATATATATATATATATATATATATATATATATATATATATATATATTGTTGCGGATATGAGGTCTGTATTTTTTTGATTGTGTGTATTATTATTATTGCTTGAGTCTGGCCCCTCCTGCCTCCAGTGTTGTGTAAAGGTCAAAGGGCGTTCCGGTAGTTAATTCCATAAAGCATTCATTGAAGGACGCTATAAAACCCTTGTTCAGTAGCTTATATCTTTATTATGTGTTTTAGGGTAAGGCCTTGTCTTCCATTAAAATGACACTCCATTGCACCAAGTGAAATAGATAGATTCCCTTCATTCCCTTTCCCAAAAACCTCCATTTCCCCTTTCGTCATGGCCAAGCCTCAATTTGTCAATTACATCCCCTCCAAAGCCACCATTGAACATGTGCTTGGGTCGGGGAAGAAAGGCGTGCCCACCCGTCGTCATCAAGGGCGGAGCCAGAGGGTCGCGCGACCAACCATGGCCGAGGTGAGCACACCGATGGGCGTGTCCTGAAGGCCGGCGGCTTAATCGCCGGAGGAGTTATAAAAGCGCGGGCGCAAGAGTGATAAGGGGGAAGTCGTCAGAGCGAAGCTGCGTAGAGAGGTCCATGACAAGAGAGGTCCATGACAAAGAGAGGTCCATGACAAAGAGAGGTCCATGACAAAGAGAGGTCCATGACAAGAGTGGCGGTTGCATCCACAGCAGCTTGAGCCACCGAAACTGCAGCCACAGCAGCGTGGGGCCTGGATGGCAGTTTGGAGCAGGGCCGCGAAGGAACGGCGGCTGCCCAACGCGCCGATCGTGCTGCAGGACCCGTTGGACCTCCCTCTCCCTCAAAACATCCACCTGCCATTCCTATCATCATTCCCCGTGTAAGTGTGTTCGTAGTCTGTCTTTTGTCTTGTCCCTGGGAATAAGTTAAGCCTGTTAGATAAGCTAGTATTTTCACTGTGTGGAAATGTAACTCATTGATTAGAACTGTTAACTCATTGATTGGAACTGGTAACGAGGAAGAACCAACGACTTGAAATGAATGTCAGGAATGTGCACGAAAGTAGTAATGACTTGTTCACCTGGTCACAGCCCCAGGCTAGAGCACTCTCCTATTGTAAGGCAAATAGAACTCACAGCAGGAGGGGAGCGAGTTGGTGCCAGTAAGGCGAGCGGGATGACAGAGCAACCTTTCAGCGGAGAAGGGATTAACTCAAGCGTGCCGATATAAACCAGAACAGACTTTGATTCCATCACTTGCCATCAGAAGCCCTGCCCGATGGAATGAACGAGTACGGCACTGCGGAGGAACATCGGCTGAGAAAGAGGGACTATGCGGATAGAGCTATCTGGTCCATTGAGTTAACGGTAGTTATTAGTATTTGAATGAAGTGAACAACCAGTTAATAAAGTCTGGATCTTTGTAAACCTGTTTTCCGGTCATTGGTCTTGAGTCCCAAACCACTTCCACGACAATCTGGAGGCACCGCTGGCATCAATTGGACACAAACAAGATCTTTTAAAGGTAAGTGTGTCTTGTTTTTGTCCAGTATGATTTCCGAACCTGGGAATAGTTTTTGTACATACATGGTGGAGGACGTGGTGTAACAAAGTCACGGATGGAACATCGACAAACGATTGTAGCTATTATTCGTGTTTTTCTAAATGATTTCTGTAAATACGTATTTTTTGCGCTGTCTAAATAAAATGCGCCAGGTCGACGCTGGTCATTAAGGGCCTTACTGTGACCTGGGAGCAAACGGGGCATGAGTGCACCATGCGGCCATTTGCTCCCAAGTCTTGTAAGGCCGGTACATTTGTTTAGCACTTGGAATACAGATATTTTTTCTCTCTCATTCAAATTGGATGAAAATCGCACTTTATATTTTCTCCTATTCCAATGTGCTCATATCTGTGGTACGGCTAGTGGGATTTAGATAAATTAAACGAAATTGTGTAGGACCAAAGCCGTGGGTACAAGGTTTCCCGCCATTTTCTAAAACACCTAAAACTCGTTCGATCAACATATAAATTAATGACAGACAACGCCATCTCATGCCGGTCCAGAATTATTATGAAAGATGGCGATTGGATGAAAATTGCATACCGACACTCCCTCACTGTCCCTCATTGTCCCTCATGTCCATTCCGGCTACCTGTCTCTTGCTCCCGCTCCTTCTCCCTCCCTTTAGTTCCCATTGGCGGACGTTTTGCGAGAAGCAAAGCGTTTTGCAGGAAGCTTCCAGGAAGCAAAACCAGTGCTGTTGTTTTTTTGACGAAATTTGTCAGACAGATAGCATGGGTGACACGGACGAAATGATTGGATTTTGGTGAAGACCCAGGTTCGAATCCGGCTACGAGAACTGTTTAAAGTGATTCTTCACCATCGAGAGATCGGGTGAAAAGCGATATACATTATATTTAACATAATATACTTGTTAATGTTATTATTTTAATATTATTCATATATTTAAAAAAAGTTATGGATGAGTGAATGAACCTGGTGGATGAGTTGGGGAGGTGACAAGAACACGCCGATTACATTTTGGTTCAGGTCCAAATCCAGATCCGGCCTATCCGTGGGATACAAAACATAAACTGTTCACCAAGGCGGAGATATGCTCTCTACTGAGCGTCGTTCTAGTTGTGTGTTTGTTCGTCTGGGCGATATCTTAGCCATCCTTTGAGCTAGGAAGCTGAAATTTGGGGAAATTGGTGAACAAGTGCTTTTGAAAAAATAATAATAATAATAATAATAATAATAATAATTCTTTATTATTTGGTTAACCAGTTTGTGTGAACCCTCAACCTCAACCTAAATTGGAACTTGTTGTTGGAACTTGTTGTTGGAACTTGTTGTTGGAACTTGTTGTTGGAACTTGTTGTTGGAACTTGTTGTTGGAACTTGTTGTTGGAACTTGCTGTTGGAACTTGTTGTTGGAACTTGTTGTTGGAACTTGTTGTTGGAACTTGTTGTTGGAACTTGTTGTTGGAACGTTTTGGGAACATTCAAATGTTGGGTTTTGCTAACGTTTCCACAACGTCGCTACAACGTTTCACTTTCGTTGTTGCAACGTTTTGCTCCAACATTTTGGGAACATTCAAATGTTGGGTTTTGCTAACGTTTCCACAACGTCGCTACAACGTTTCACTTTCGTTGTTGCAACGTTTTGCTCCAACGTTTTGGGAACATTCAAATGTTGGGTTTTGCTAATGTTTCCACAACGTCGCTACAACGTTTCACTTTCGTTGTTGCAACGTTTTGCTCCAACGTTTTGGGAACATTCAAATGTTGGGTTTTGCTAACGTTTCCACAACGTCGCTACAACGTTTGACTTTCGTTGTTGCAACGTTTTGCTTCAACGTTTTGGAAACACTCAAATGTTAAGTGAATCGGATGAGAATTCACGAGTTATTTAATTATTAGAAATTAATGAAGTACTTATTTAATCAATTACATTTCTTTCTCTTCTGACCACGAACTTGGTGTCGACCTGCAGGCCAAACCGTTGGTCAGATGAGCTCGATACCTTGACCAATTATAGTAAGTCACTTGATTGGATGCATATATTAATTATGACATCATAAGTCACGTGACATGGTGGCCATGGTGGATTTCTTGAAAACCTTTAAAATGCATCCCTGCGTTCATTTTTCGATCGATTGAGTTGAAATTTTGAACAATCGGATCTGGACTGTCGTTGCTAACGACTCTGGCATGCACCCGTCCAATCAGGATGGAGCGGTATGGTCCCCGGATCGTCACTGCCCGCAGTTTTAATTAGTTTTACTTTTACCTTTCACTCTTTCTGTTAATTGTTCTCTTGGTCAGACAATTTTTTGAAGACATGCATGTCATGATATAGGAAATGTTTGTTCTGTTGAACGGAAGAAATGTTTATGTGGTAATTTAATTCAATGTGGTAGGTGGGCAACACCACAAAGCATACCTCTTTTAAGGTGTGTATAAACCCTGGAACATTCCAGCAATCAATACGATGCTGAAATGGTGTAATTTAATTCAATGTGGTAATTTAATTCAATGTGGTAGGTGGGCAACACCACAAAGCATACCTCTTTTAAGGTGTGTATAAACCCTGGAACATTCCAGCAATCAATACGATGCTGAAATGGTGTAATTTAATTCAATGTGGTAATTTAATTCAATGTGGTAGGTGGGCAACACCACAAAGCATACCTCTTTTAAGGTGTGCATAAACCCTGGAACATTTCAGCAATCATGACGATTTTCTCATGCCACCTGGAATGGTGTAATATTGTGTAATATGGTCGACCTTGGGTTTGTTTGGATTTGTTGTTTATTTTTGTGGATGTATATTTTTGTGTATTTTGCATATATTTTCACGACTAATTCCAGTTAACACCCTGCAAAATTTGCTCGTTTTTCTGGCCGAGTCGAAATTGCATTGAGTTCCTATGGCATGCGCCATTAAAAGCACCGTGTAATGGTTGAGCTCCCTTTTATTTCGTTTTGGTCACGCGAATGAGCAGACAAAATGACGAATGCTGCGGCTGGAGCAGTAGAAGCGATTTTTCTTTTACTTGTTTAATGATTATTCGATATTGTTATGACTTATTGTCAATAGGAATACTAAGTGGTCAGGAGGTAGCCTTTTGCTATGTACAGTTTATTTTATTGTTGATTATACCACATAGCTGTGGTGATAAAGGAAATGTTTGTTTTTTCAAATAGATGATTAAGTGGTCAGGAGGTAGCCTTTTGCTATGTACAGTTTATTTTATTGTTGATTATACCACATAGCTGTGGTGATAAAGGAAATGTTTGTTTTTCAAACAGATGATTATGATATGACCATGATTATAAAATCATGATGATTATTATGAATGATATCATAGGGTTCCAATGCAGAATGATTGCACGAACTTGGAAAAGAACTTTCAAGCCCTATGGGATAAATTGGGTATTACAAGCGATGGAGTTTCAAAATTTAGTATGATTGAAGGAATTTGACAGTCCCATTTCAGGACTTTTACGAAATTTATATTGCCAAGAGATTTTGGGTACTATTAAAAGAAAAATGATGAGATATTTTTCCCAAAGAACTATAATATCTGCCATCCATTTTGGCTGTCTCACGAATGAAGGATGAGTTGCCTTTAGTGGTTGCAAAGAAAATTTGTGGAGACCAGGCAAAATGGGAAAATATGTCAGATATGACCCTAGGACAGAACAGTGATTCGTCAATTGACATGAGGTATGAACCAGAGGTGACGACCGATGATCTTCAATCTCAGTCAATAGATGGACCTGTCCTGACATCATTGGGGAAAGGGCTTATGCAAGGAGTCATCTAAAATGATTAATTTGATTTATTGATGAATATTGATAAATTAATTGAAATTGAATAATTGAATTGAACTGAATAAATTTAATTGAATAAATTTAACTGAATAAATTGAACTGAATAAATTGAATTGAATATATTGATTGTTTGATTGATGAAAATGCAGTCTCAAGAAAGAAGCTTTAATATCTTTGTGAGATATTATCAATGTGAAGACAACCTTGGAAAATTGAGTAAGGTGGTGAGTATATATATAGATATATATGTGCGGTTACCATTGTGTGATTTCCCCTTCAACAGAGCGGACACCTGAGGATTCACCCATTTCATACTGACCCTCTGGCTCATCTGCAAATACTGATCTGTGAGATTGGATTGTGCAAAAGCCACAGGTGAGAGAGATTCTCTGGAAATCACCGTTTGAACAGGTGGAGAGATCCTTCCTGGAGGTACGAGTGAAGCTTTAGAGGAACAAGCTACAACACATCCAACGCTACTTTGATAAAAGGCGGAATGGGAAATGGAGCCTGCAAGAATACACAAGGACAACCAGAGATTCCACAAAAAGGTACTTGTACACATCATATGTACGACCGTTATGGTGCCGAAGCTATAAGGCAGGTCGAGAATTGGTATTTGTGGATAAAGGGACATGATGAGGAGTTTCCAAAAGATGGTACATTTGAGCGAAGTCGATTGGAAAGATTGGAACAAAGATTGAAAGCCAGGAAGAGACAGAATCTAACGGTAGACTGGCTTGCATTCCATCTTTGGGATGGTGAATCCAGACAACGGGAACAGCAAGAACGGATAACGGATCTAGAACTTAAAATAAAAAGGATACAGGATACAGTGGAGGAGACAAATGCACAACTGCCCTCGAAATTAGGAATGAAAGTGACAGTTGTCCCATCTGATTTCCAGTTGTCTCCCCAAAAAGGACGGTACAGAGAATTTTTTCGTGTTTCAGGAGATAACGAGAGATTGCAGTGGCAACTCAGGGATGTAGAGATGCAGCCCAGCAATACAAGTGCACAGGTGCACAGACCAGGCAACGACAGAAACCGGTGTTTCAAGTGTGGACGGATGGGACATTGGAAAAGAGGATGTCCATATACCAAAAGGAAGACAAGTTCATAGGGTAAACCAAGATCAAGGGTACCAGTGCTGACCGATACCTCAGACAACGATTAGGCCTTCATTGCGACAAATCCCAAATGACGATTGGCCTCAACAAATTAGATTACTGGACAAACATGAATAACTGTCGATGATTGTTGTGTCTGAAAAGTTTTCGGAGCAAGAATTATTCATTTTTCTTTTGCTTGTAAGCAAATTGATAATTAATTGATCAAATGCCGAAATTGGATCTTTTATGTTGGGCACAAAATTTTAAATTTACAAAGTTTGGAACAATTGCTTTGCAATTTTTTGGCAAACCAAGTGACAAGAGTCACATGATGATCAGGTGGGAATTTCGGACTATTGTTCCGCACGATTGATAGGTCAGTGGTCGACTGACATGCAAATGGGTGTGTAGTCAAATTTGGATAAATTATTGTGCAAACTGAAAGGGTAATTTCAATGTGACATCATAGGGGTTTTCTAAGAATAGACTTTTAGTCTATTTGTGTATTAGCATTTAAATTTGATGGACAAATTTTATGAAATTGAAATAAAATTGACACCCATCTTGATCTGTAAATAATGGTTCCAACGCAAACAAATATGCATAATGCATGTGTGTGTGTGTTTTTGTGTATCAATCTTACAAGATTGTTGACACCGACAGTGTGCCTTGTCTGAAAATAGATAGTTCCATGTGGATGGGATCACATATCGAGAGAATTCGTAAAATAAAATAGAAATATAATTTGATTATGAACATTATCATTTTTGTCAAGGGAGATGGAATAAAAAAAAAAATTGATTTGCTGAGTTATGAGCAGCCATTCATTGATAGTAAATTCATTCATAGTAAAAATTGGGAGTAATCTTGAGATTCCATTTTGATAGAATTTATATGAGAATCAAAGCTATTTATGGATATGAGCTTCATAAAAATGTGGGAGTACAAAATTAGCCAAATTTGGGAGAGATCTTACACTGACTTCCCAGAGTACTCTGCTCACGGTTTTATATATATATAAACTTGAATTTTATCAGCATATAAATTGTGTTGTATGTATGGATGTGTATAAGGCATAGATGATATGGGAAAATAGTAAAGGAAATTTTGCTGGTTTGAACTATTGTGATTTTTGAGTTCTGGAGTTCAAACAAAGTCACTGGTTAACAGATGAAAATGGATAGTAAATAAATTCTTCGATGCTGGGTAAATTAAGTACGATATTACTAAGACTTATGAGAGCTATTGTTCTTCCTTACAGCAGTGCGAAATTATTGGAAAAAAAAAAAAAAAATTAGATCCAACATAATGAATCTATAAATGAATGTCAGAGGGATAATATCCTCAATTTGTACTAATTATTTGATTGTGGGTAAAGGAATTAATTTATCATAGTGGATTGTTAACAGCAGCCTGAAAATGTCCTGAGAGTGCATCCATGTAATCGGAAATCCCAGATTTGTTTTTACAAACAACATTTTGGTAGAGGTCTTGTGTGGACGAGCACTTCCTTGGTAGATAAAAAACGGTAATGCATGCTGGCAGCCACTTTTGCGGCCAGTTAGGCCAAACAAATTGAGAGGAAATTGTAGTTAAATACGTAAGTTACACATGGCTATTTGTAAAAAGGAAATTGGTTGAGATGGGAAACATTTTTCGAAGGTTTATTAAAGTGTTATAATATGACATGTGGCAAAGCAAACTATTGGATGGGAAAATTAGATCTGGTTATAGAATAAATTTATTGACCCCTTGAAGTTAATTCTTCGAATCATTGTTTCACTGGCATTTTTGTTCACATTGGAAATAGTTTGGTAGAGCGTTGGTTAAAACCCTTGGTTGCGGTATCTTGGAACAAATTGATAAACTATAGGAGATTGATAAGAATAGGAACAAATATGGACCCAAAATAGAAAGTTGGATTCATGCCTCTCATTGCAAGCAAGCACATGGGGCTAAGATGGACGATCCCACAGAAAATGAGGCTGCACCTAGCAGCCCAGCAGAACATTCAGTGGTGGATAAATGATAGTCGTGATTTACATTCATTTGAATTACATTTTAACACCCCTTGCATTGATAAACATTACATTTTCAACATTTAATATTCCGACTTGAATTATGGAAGATAGTGACATTTATTTGCCTACATGACATACCATTATCTACTGATATTAGCGCAACATGAGGGATAATGTATCACAACTACACTCATGATTAGGGGATTTAGTTCGACCACGGGAGATAGGGGGATCAGGGTAAGACAAATAATCTGATTTATGTTACATATTAAGGGATTTTTCTTTATTTACCTGTTAGGAAGCTTACAAAGGTTAGGAAGTTTGGTATATAATGTTGAATGTCATGGACATATAATTATGTTATAGGTATGAACATATACAAGGGGTAGCTCACATGTTTTGCAGATGGCTACAGGTGGGACAAAGGGAAAGACCTTATCAAGACAAGCCGACAAATCAGGGGAAAACAGAGACTTCTACTTCGGATACTCCTTGAAAATGGTGATATTCATCCTAGGAATGAGTTCTCTAGTAGTGGGGACTCTGTGTTGCATGCATTGTTTCGGGGTAATGAGATAACAAAACGCAACATTGGTGGCCGACATACAGATATATGATTATGCGGGACGACATAAGCAAAAAAGAAGTTTAATGGAAGAAAGGGACACACCTTTAGAACCCGATGGATTACACGGGATTAATACCTTTTTACATTTAGCCCACACAAGGGCTGATATAGCAAATGAAAGTAATTGTTGGATATGCACACAAATGCCGCATTCTAGTGAGAACGGAGTACCATTGGAGGCAGTTCCTTTTGGTTGGGATGAATTATGTAGTCGCTTCCCACAGAGGTTGGTAGCAACAATACGACCTGATTTACCAATGGCGATGATGCTAGGGGATGCTAGTTGGGAAAAAGGGGGATATCAATGTGAGGAATTTGAAGACAATTATAGGCCTAAATATGACAATGAAGTTATGCCCCCTTACGTAACTATTCAACAACAAATAAAAGGGCTCCTATGTTTCATCCGACATCGAACCACAGAGAATAATAAGTTGATGGGAAACTCCACCTGCCACCATTATAGTTACGAGTTGGGCTATATGAGATTGCTTGTCCCAGTAAAGGACCCTAGCTCAAAGATGATATCTTTGTATTGGGAAGGAACTTGGATGTCAGATACGACATGGACCTATAATAATACATATTTTATATGTGGACACAAGGTGTATGCGTATCTCCCACTGACATGGTCAGGATCATGTTTTCTGGGGTTTGTGCTTCCACACATGCGCCTGTTAACAAAGTCACCAACACATATCCTGCATTCCAGGCAGAAAATAACTATTAGCATGGGGGAATGGATTGGAATGGTAATATTTCCATTTTATGGAACCTGGAAGGCAGGGCGAGAACTTAGGCACATGGCATTGGCTATGGAGAAGTTGGCAAATAAAACAGCTAGTGGATTGGAAAAACTTACGAGAGAACTGGCAGCAACAAGAACCATGGCATTACAAAATCGTATGGCGTTAGATATGCTGTTAGCAGAAAAAGGAGGTACATGTGCAGTCATTGGTACAGATTGTTGTACGTACATACCTGATGATTCAGAAGAAATTTATAACATAGCCGATACAATCAGACAAGAGGGAGCAAGATACCACGATTATATAAAAGGGGGTGCCTTTGCATGGTTGGGAAACACATTTGGAGGGGTGGCAGCTAAGATACTCCAATATTTGTTTGTTGGTTTAGTAGTTATATTCACAATTGTTTTAGTGGTGGCTTGCTTTAAAGCCTTAGTGACGGTGTGTTTGAATAAGGTAACCAACAACACGATGATAACGCATGAAGTGACAAATGAGGAAAGAAATGTGGAACCAGAAGAGGAAGACTTTTATGGCGACATAAATACTGAGATTAAAAGATTAAATCAAGTGATGTTGCAAATGAATACAGTAGAATTAAGATAATGGCATAACGACAATGTTATGAGTTGTGTCAATTACAAGATCAGTGAACTCATATCACCACGAGTTTTTTTTTTTTTTTTACAGTGTGTCCACTGTAAAAAAAAAAAAAAAAAAAAAAGGGGGGAAAAGAAAAAGTGGAGAGGAATTATGGTAATAATACATTATGCTTAATTTGTTGGTTTGGGAAAATTGTTGTTGGGAATTAGATATTCCCGTTTGTGATTGTAATCATATACAATTTATTTTCTTAGAGTAGTGCTAAAATACCTGCATGAGTTAATTTTTGAACTATATTAATCTGAAAGCATTTGTGGATGCTATTCTTAGTTTAGTAGTGAAATACATACCTGATTGAATATTATTTGTGTGACGCATATAAATGAATATAACTTTTTAATGTTTTAAGGAAAAACAACAAATTGTTGAATGTGAAACTGTCGGAAGACATACATGATTATGCTGATTTCATGGTAGGATGTACCCTATCTGATTCAGTGTGTGTGGAAAGCAGATTCAGATGTGACTGAGCATAAGGATAAGACGAGATCACATTTGAAGGGGGTGCTAACGGAATTGGGAAGAAGTTCGAGAAAGAAAATTTGTGGCTAAAAAGGAAGTTAATCGTGGCATACACCCTCTTTCTCAAAGAATGATGAAGACATTCTCCCGTGTAACTTGGAGATGGATGCTTACCTTCACCAAGGAAATTTATGTGACCATTTGCCTGGATCACACTGCAACATATGAAAGGAAGGCGATCACTTACTCTTGTTTGAAGGCTTCGAACATTCATCACATCAGAAGTTGCAGGACAACGACATTTTACCTGCAACCTCTGTGAAATGCGGGGACATATGTTATTACTTCACCAACTTCCGGGGAACCAGCATGGAGCTGCAAACAAACGGCTGTGCCCTTGTCACAACAGCTGTGCGCGATTCTGATGGTTGCTCCTGGTATGGACCATGAATGCCCTGAACACCATGGTCCCAACATCATTGTGGATGCATCCGGCATCCCTGTTCCACATCTTGCTGGCCAATCAACGTCACACCAATACTTGCTGCCCACTCACAAGGAGGGAGGAGGCAAGTCGACTACAACTGGGCGAAGGCCTTGTTCATGAATTACTATGATACAGCAAGAGTGGCAAGAATGCTACATGGAGAGCAGGGTCAGTCTATGACTCCGTGCAGTTATTACAACAGCAAGACCCTACACGAAGTAGTGCAGGTGCTATGAAGACATTAGGAGAAAATGTTTCATACCTGGATTCAAACACAAGTGATCAGCCCTTCCTTTCAAACAAAGAGTCAACATTTGTGTGGAGGCAAACGTTTTTGCCAGATGTTGCAGATGCTTTACAAAACTTGAAGATGAAGTGAAATTGTTGTATCTTGGTGATGGTGAAGTGTTGTTTTGAAAAGATATTTGTGATGCAAATGCAATAGATCGAACAATATGGAAGGAGTCAATGACCAACGAAATGTTTTGTGATTCTTGCAGGAGGACGGTGTATGCCTAAGGGAAGTGGATTACCAAAGTTATGGTTTGAATACTTGTATTGATATTTACTTGTAGTGATTGATTATTTACTTATACTTGTATTGATGTTTACATGGAGTGATTGATTGTTTACTTATATTGATGTTGAGATTAATGGTTAATATAAACAAAAACAAAAAGATGAGGGAATTGTGGAAATGTAACTCATTGATTAGAACTGGTAACTCATTGATTGGAACTGGTAACGAGGAAGAACCAACGACTTGAAATGAATGTCAGGAATGTGCACGAAAGTAGTAATGACTTGTTCACCTGGTCACAGCCCCAGGCTAGAGCACTCTCCTATTGTAAGGCAAATAGAACTCACAGCAGGAGGGGAGCGAGTTGGTGCCAGTAAGGCGAGCGGGATGACGGAGCAACCTATCAGCGGAGAAGGGATTAACTCAAGCGTGCCGATATAAACCAGAACAGACTTTGATTCCATCACTTGCCATCAGAAGCCCTGCCCGATGGAATGAACGAGTACGGCACTGCGGAGGAACATCGGCTGAGAAAGAGGGACTATGCGGATAGAGCTATCTGGTCCATTGAGTTAACGGTAGTTATTAGTATTTGAATGAAGTGAACTAGTTAATAAAGTCTGGATCTTTGTAAGCCTGTTTTCCGGTCATTGGTCTTGAGTCCCAAACCACTTCCACGACAATCGTGTCTCTAAAAGCTTCTGTAAATTATTTTCTTATCTTTCCTTCTCCTTGGTTATTTTGACCCTGTAAATAGTAAATAAATTTAGTAGTATTTTCAACCTTTTTTCGTCTTCTTATTCCTTTTCTTCACATCCGTCGTTTTTGTCTTTTCCCTCATTGAATAGCTGTGGCGCGATACGGCCAACGTGCGGGTGAATCGGGTGAATCGGGGAAACTGTTAGGTCGCGGTGCCTCCGCTCGGCAAACATAACATCCTTAACCGCGGACCGTAACAATTGGTGTCAGGAATGTCGGATTCGGACCTGGGACTAAATTTATTTAGCCCAAATTTTGGAACACCAATTGTACTATTGGCATAACAATTGGTGTCTGGGAGTGAGATTCGGGGCCCGAACCAAATTTTTAAAACATCTAGAAAAAATTTGGTCAAAATTTGGAGCGGCCGAAATTTGTTTTGTTTTACAAAACCTGAACTTTGAAATCGCGCCATGGCTGGTCAAGGTGATCGGATGCAGGTGGGTGAGCTAGAGGAGGGGTTAGGAGTAACCCAGGATCAGAGGGACGAAGTAGAGGAAAACAATGAGGAGGTGGTTGAGGAGGTTTCAGGCGCGCAAAATGGCGTCCTCGCGCACGTGGGTGTAGCGGCACCAAATTTTGCCGCGCCCGTGACCGTAGCAGCGGCCGCAGCACCAATGAACTGGGGCCTATTCATGCAGCAGATGCAGGCCTTCATGGTCAAGGCGGATGAGGAGAGGGAAGAGAACAGGGGGATGAGAAACCAAATTGTAGGAATGGGAAGCCAAATGGAAGGGATGGAAAGCAGAATCAGGGATGAAGCAAGGGGTACCGGTGAACGGTTAGACAAGAAATTTGAGGGGTTAGACAATCAGATAGAGGGGGTGAAAAATGGGTTGAGGGGGCTAGAAGATAGAATGGAAGACAAATTGCGGGAAGTGGGGGAGCAATCCGCCCGGGAAATCAAACAGATGGGGAACCAGATAGAGGAGGTGAAAATCGGGTTAGAAAGTAAATTGGATGCTCAGAGGGATGAATTGGGACAGATGAGGGTGGCATCTACAAAAGAGATGGAGGAGATGAAAGAGGAGATACGAAGAGGTGTAAGTGAGGAGGTCTCAGGGGTACGCGAGGAGGTAAAGCGAGGTGAAAAGCGTATGGAGAAAGAGGTGAGAAATGGAACGGCTAGGTTACAGAGGGGAATAGAAGATCTGACGGAGGAGGTGGAACAGCTGACGGTGGGACAGACGGAGTTAGTGGAGCAGGTACAAAAGAACACTGCGGTACTAGGAGGGTTGAAAGCGACACAAAGAGACATCAAGGACGACTTGATAGCGACACAGAGGCAATGCCAGATGGTACGTGAGGGACTGACAATGAGGTTGGACGAGGTGACAGAGGTAATGGAGACGAAGGACCGGCAGGTGAGGATGCACATAGAGACGGTCACGGTAGCCTTAGAGGATGAAATTGAGGAGACGCACCGGGAAATGAAAGAGGTGAAGCAAAAATTAGAAGAGGTGGAAGAGGGGGTGAGTGAAATTAAGAAGAGACGGAGGGAAACTAAGAGGGAGATAAAGGAGGAGGTAATGGAATTGGTACAAGGTCTGTGCTCAAATCGTGATGACGTGCTCACGAACCAAATAAAGAGTTTGCAGGTGGCAGAGGAAGTGCGGAGACGAGGTGCCAAGGTGAGTGGCGATATATTCGGAAATGTACATGATGTGAGGGGAGCTTCAGTCGGCTTGGGGGTTGATTTGGATCCGGGTGTTCATGAGAGGCCGTTGGTGAAGTGTGTGACGGGTACGGTGTGCGAAAGAGGAGGTGTGCGAGAAATGCTGACTCTGGGGTGTGTGAGGAAAAAGTGCGTGCCAAGGAGTGAGTGTGCTGTCGAGAGTGAGTCGGTCGTAGCACGTGTGCGAGGGAGCACATGGAAGCGCGTAGTGAGGAGTGTTACAGAGGATGTAACAAGAAAGTGTACACCTGTGGTGAGTGTTACGGAGGAAGTAACGGGAGAGTGTGCGCAAGAGGATGCGCGAGAAAGGTGTGTAATGGACGGGTGCATGGGGAAAGAGTGCGCTGTCAAGAGTAAGGGAGGATGCACGCCTGTGGTGAGTGTTACGGAGGAAGTAACGGGAGAGTGTGCGCAAGAGTGTGCGCGAGAAAGGTGTGTAACGGACAGGTGCATGAGGAAAGAGTGCGCTGTCGAGATTAAGGGTGAGTGCGCTGTCAAGAGTGGTGGTGAAAGTAGTGAGAGTGACACGGAGCGTGAGTTGGTTGTGACAGGTGAGAGAGGATGTACACCTGGAATGGAAGGATGCACACCTGGAATGGTAGAGCGTGTGTGGGAATGCACACTTGAGTTGGTAGTGAGGCACGTGGTTGGGTGTGCGAGTGAGAGCACACCTGTGATTGTCACAGAGGAGGTGACCGAGAAGGGGGCGCAAAGAGGTGTGTTGGTGAGGTGTGCGAACAACGATTGTGTGCAAAGGTGTGAGGTGGTCAGGTGTGTGACCAAGTCTGTGAGCGGAATGAGTGTACCTGGGTGTGTAAGAGAAGGTGCAATGACAAGGAGCATGGGAACAGCTGGATGTATGAGCAAGGAACGGGCTGCGGGGTGTAAGCATGCAGGTGAGGCATCGACGGTAACCGGGTTAGCGGTTAGAGCGACGTATAGCCGAATCAGGCCCTCGGTGCGCGTCGGGCAGCTTCGCGTGCCGCGAGGACCAGCGGGGATCCGAACCACGGCAGTTTCGAAAGAACCGCCGTACGCGATCCACGCTGGGCCTCGCTTTGAACGGCCGCGTCCGTGCTCCACTAGGCGGAGCGGGCAGCCCGATAGGAAGGGTCGTCATGGCGACCCCTTTTTGTTGAGGCGTTCCGGCAGGTCGAGATCGGGCCATTGGATGGCTCCGTGCCGAGGTGGTGCGTGGGATCTCGGCCCGGGTAAGCGTCCTTCCCTGCACCGAGTGCCGGACGCATCCAGCCGCCGGCACCAAACAACCCGCATTCATTGCTCGGCTTTACGAAGCCGAGCTTTAGAAGTGAATTGGTGCACCGAGAGGCACTAGTGAGTGGACTGTGATGATGGTGATAGTGATAGTGATTTGATACGAAATTTAAAATAGTGAGTAGAATTGGCAGTAATTGGAAAATTTTTGATTTGTGGAAATTGGACGAGCAAAATTTATAGTAAGAGATGCCCCATGTGATGGGATGGCCAATCCACCATCCCTCACATCGGGGGCAAAGGAGCACTAGACTTATGGGGTTTATGGCAGTGAAAACTAGCCCGGGTGGGTTAGGATATCGTGTGTAGGGATCTAGAAGATGACATTAGGTAACGTTAAGGTTAGGTAGTGACTAATACCTGTAGTGGGGATGCAGGTAGATTAGAGTGGATGATAATGACGAGGGAGCGCAATAATGTAAGGGGCGACGGGGAAGCGCAAGTTTCAGAGGGGAGTAGTTAGATGAGATGATGCCGTGTGAGTGTTGGAGGTGTATAGAAGTGTATTGTGAAAAGTGTGTGAGGAACAGGTGTGATTGCACCGGTGTGCAACTGAACAGGTGTATGGACCAGTGTATGAGTGAGTGATGGTGATGTGTATTGTGTTGACCAAATGGTCCAGGGAGAAGGAGGGTGCAGGTGACACCAGGTGTGATTGCACAGGTGTGCAACGACAGGTGTATGAAAAACAGGTGTATGGAATGGATGGTCGTGGAGTGAGTATGGTGGAAACTGTGGAGTGGAGTGGATGGTGTGAAGGTGTGAATGGGGGAAGGATGGACCCCATCACGAATACCCGGGGAGGGTAGTGTAAGAGTTAGGTAGAGGGTACAGGTAAATTGTGGTTGGATATTGGCATCTGTGGTGCGAGGTGGAAGAATGATGGTTGAATGGGTGCATTAGTGTTGTGGAAATGGCTGGGCGTGTAGCCTGTTAGTGTGTGTA
>NC_136263.1:94817684-95027684 GCF_964187855.1 Myxine glutinosa | reverse complement strand
GGACAGTCGAATGATTGATTTCAAATTGTTTGGAGATCTTTTTAAATCCCTTCCTAGACTCATAGGCATCTATAACCTTCTTTCTGAAGGCCTCAGAGAGCACTTTTGATCTAGGCATGGTGACGCCGCACACTTCAATAACAAAGAGCAAACAAAACTAAATGTCTGAGGTTTAAATGAGACAGGTTCCTCCAAGATCCTCTCTAATGATGTTCTAATCATTTGCACCTGAGCTGGTGCACCAGATTCTGATTTTAGGTATTTGAAGTAGTGATAAATGGAGGGGTGTACTTACTTTTTCCACATGCGAAATTTGCATTTATGTTTATTTAAATTATACAATGGACTACAAAATGTAAATGTTTCATGATATTTGTTATATTATATCACCTTTATCTCTCAATATTGTTGAAATGAAGATCAAATAGCTGTATGTTGAAATTTGTTGAAAAAGTCAAAACTTTACATGGGGTGTACAGTACTTACTTTTTCACGTTACTGTATATATATATATATATATATATATATATATATATATATATATATATATATACACGTATATATGTGTGTATGTGTGTATATATATTGTTACGGATTCGTCACTTTCGTTGTTGTGATTTTCATCCACTTGAAACATTTCTGGTTATGTATTATTATTATTGGGGTTTGAAGGAAACGGCGATTATTGTTGTTAAAAGGTCAGGTTATTGTTGTTAAAAGGCAAAAAGGGTTCATATATTAAATGAAACAGGAAACCGGATCGAGAACCGGAAGATGACGAGGGAGAGGGAGAGGAAGGCGTGGCGAGAAAAGTCGGACAAGACGCGTGTCTTGAAGCTCCGTAGCGAGCGTGATCGAACGAAAGTCGCGAGTGAACTTTGAGTTTCCTTGAAAGGAATTTCCTGCGATTAGTGTTATCGCTGGAGGATTGAGACACCTGCGTAGTCAGGTATAGGCGTTGAGGTGCCGAAGAATCCTCGCCAGGTCACTTTGACTCAAGTAAGAGCCGTCGGCCATTTTGAACCTCACGCTTCGTTCACCGGAAAAGGTTTTGCTACGCGTCAGCTTTTCTCACCATCCTGTCATCTGCCGGGGATGTGTGTGCGCAACAGCGGCATTTGAAGATTACGTGGCGGTTCGCTGATTGAACGGTGAACGTGCACGTCTGGATCGCGCCTTTGGGATTTCCCTTTCCGACGCCAGTTTGCTTTTTGTTTGGACCACGTGACGGCCCACGCTTTATCTACGCCTCATCGCCTCATTGCCTCATCGCCTCTTCGCCTCATCACTACTCGCAGGAGGGGATCACCTTTTAGTTAAAGAGACATTGAGGAGTGTTCTTTTTCATTCACTGGGAGCGCAGTGAGTTATCTTACTTTAGCTGATGGTACCATCTTAAGATGTATTGAGTGCACTTTTGATTGCTATTTGTTGTTCCGTTATTCTTGTGTGTGATTTTTAATACAACATTTGTTCGTTTAGAATCATTGGTGTGGTTTCACTATTGATTACTGACACAGAATAACATATTTTTCTGCCGTGGCTCCTCTCGGGGTTCGGAGGTTTACCGAGACCAGGAGGTCGGGGAGGAGCACGTAACAATATATATATATATATATATATATATTGTTTGATGGGGTGAAACTTCAAAGGGCTCTGAGTCAGGATTCAGGGGAAAGCAATAAGAGGAGGCCCTATCAATGAGGAGGCCCTATCAATAATAAATTGTCTGACTGTGCATTTTGTCCTAAGTGACAAGGGCGATGCCATTATTTTGACCAGCTTTGCACGACGTTGTGTTTTGGACTGACATTATGCAGGTATTTCGGTTTGTCTGAATGGTTTGATTAATTTTTACCTTTAGGTACAGAATGGCATTTCAGAAAAAGAGAAAGGGTACATTGTCAGACCAGGCATTTTGGTCTTTGGGCTAGGATGCACCTGTTTCTTGTATGACCGTGCATTATGGCCTTGGGGAAAGGCAGAGAGTATTGTTTTGACAAGCTTTGTATGACTTTGCATAACTTTTTTTTCACGGGTTTTTTTTACATATATCCTATAATGAAAACCAAAAAAAAAATTTCATTTTTCACCAACGGTTAATATAATATAATGTTCCGTATACAGTATGCATAAACCATAACCATGAACTACAACAAACTGGGTTTACGTGCTTTCCGAGAGGGAAATATTTGAATCACATCTTTGAAATTCACACACGATACTCAACAACGCGAGTTGGTTTTTGTCTCATCTTTATAATCTTCATCTTGGAGAAAGATCATTCGCCTCTGCAAGTAGACACCATCAGCACCAATAACATTCTCAGAGCGATTTCAGCATTTGGAAATGTACGTACATCGCTTTTAAATGTTTCCCTTTGGCATGTAGTAGTCTTCTTTGTAAAGAGTCACAATGGCAGCAAATTGCACTAATTCATTACCAAGGCTATTTTCCAAGTCAACCCTGTGTATGCTGACAGCATTCACGATGGCGGAGCAGAGAACACAAGCATCCAGATTTTCCAGCTGACTAAGGAAGCCAAACTGTTCACAGACAATGTCATAGGAAGCTATTCTCTCTGTCAAGGATATAACGAACTGATCGACAACCGGAATGAAGCTTTCTGTGTGGAACTTCTCTCTGGATGTCAGCTGGACGTTTTGTGTTTGACCGTAAATATTTGTGTTTGTCTGAATGTGTGTGTGTGTGTGTGTGTGTGTGTGTGTGTGTGTGTGTGTGTGTGTGTGTGTGTGTGTGTGTGTGTGTGTGTGTGTGTGTGTGACCCACTCCTCCGTGTGTGTGTGTGACCAGTTTGATCATTTTGTTGATCTGATAAATTGTTTTAATCCAAAAGATGACGGGTAATCCAAATAGCCAATGGGTTGGGGCATACATTTCTCAGGCGAGGACAAACCTGAGCATACTCTACTGGTCCAGACATTCTCTTTGCCACATCCTCATATTCATCGAAGTTATCTCTCTTTAACTGTAGAAATGTTTTCAGAGACTTCAGTGCCAGTACTGCAGAGTGAGAGAACCATTTTCAGATCTAGCTTTGGAGTGTTGCATAGAACCTTTCCAGAATGCCATTCCAGAATGAAGCGTACAATGCGATTTCCAGTTTGCGCATCTTCCCATGAAGACCGGCAGCTTTATTTCGATCCACATCCTTTTGCTCCTTGTCATTTGAGCTATTTTTTGCAAGCTATTTGCTTGTTGTATATGTATATATCGCATATACAAACTGCAAGCTATTTTTTGCTCTGTATTTGCCACTCATCTTTGCAGTGTCATCACATGACTGTCCACGACACTCATTGATAACAATGCTGTGACAATCCAAAAACTCAAACAGCGCATTAACCATGGCAGCTCCGGTGTGACCACGATTGGGCAATGAATGTCAGCAACCTTTCCTTTGGAGATGTATTTTCCATGTGACGTATTACCATAGTCAACTGGTGGTCAATGCAGGCCTCATCAAGGGTAGAATCGACTGCCACAGAATCGACTCCTTTGTCCAGGCAATTATCTGTAGGCCGTCTCAAGCTCGTGAAGTAATCACTAATTCTCGGTACCTTTGAAAGACTTTCTTGTTGTTTCTTTTCACGTTCTTTAGCTAATTTACACTTCTCTGCTTCACTTTCATACATCTGTGTGGTTTAGTGTCGGTCACTCATTTACTTGAAAAATAAAAATCAATTGGTGGATGGCTAGCAAATACTTTTAAACATTCTGCAACACCTGCATAAAATTTGACTAATAATATAAACACATTTATTTGCTTAAAAAGTCTTAAAAGCGGATAATTTTAATGGGCATTTTTGTAGGGGCCCCTGTTTGTGGGGTGAGCAGGGCTAGTACTGGAAGACACATATCATATCTTTGCTGGTCTTTCTTCTCTCTTATTTCTGCTTTTTTATTTCTGCCCCCTTGTTCTGTCTTTAGTGTTTTATAACATTTGTTTTTCTGCTTTTTTTCCTCCCTCTATCCTCTACATTGAAGGTTCTTGTTTTTCAGAAACCTTGCATTCATAGTTCGCTTAAAGTCAGAGGTTCTTCTTCCCTACCTCCCCCCACTGGTTTCATATTAACCGTTTTGTCCTCCTGATGAGGCCATTCATGTTGAAACAGTGCTGCTCAGGATGGGTGTTAATGTGAACTTGTGAGTATGCATGGGACCACTACACTCTCCCCCTTATCGTCGTGGGGAGATTTGCTAAGTCTTGTCTGACATGGATAAACCTAACTGTGATCTTTGTCGAATATTTATTTTGGAAAAAGAGCCCAGTTTGATTATTCTTTATCGGATATAATGTTACATGGAACTTTCACTGCAACTTTCACGAAGGCGCTGTGGTTTGCTGAGTTTCTTGAGCACGTGACCACTTTTTCCTCTGGGAAATGACGTCATACATTTAAACCTCGTTAAATGATTGTGAAATGTCAGAGGGGCAACATTCATTGAGGAGAAACTGATTGTAAAAGATGAAGCCGTAGTGGATTGCTTTGCCAATATTTAAGACATGATGCTTTGAGCCTGTATTGTGGAGCTGTTGGTGGAAGGGAAGTGTAGGATGGGGTTATGGAGGAGGGGAAGAAGGGGAGCAATCGCTCGCTTAGATCCTAAGGCTAACCAACTGGAAATACAGACTGACTGCTGATTCCTTCAGGCTGTACACGTATTTTATCATTGCAAAGTGAAAGTTCACCCCGACGTTAGTTATCTTGTAAAATAATTAATTTATTTCGTGCAATTTATGCGTTGCTTCATTAATTAAGTCATATTGGTTATGATCAACTTCCCTATAGTATAAGTATAATGAGTGTGTCGGAGTGGCGACCCGTCCAGGATTGTGCCAAATTGCCAAGGAAACTGCTTCAGCAGCCCTGTGCATCTGAAGATGCAAAAGGAGTGGTCTTCTTCCCTATAAAGAAAGAGCTCACTTAATTGAATTCCAACATTATATACTTCATGCATGGGATCATATGATATGGAATATTAAAATAGTAAGCACCCGACCCTGCCCTAGGTATAAAGTAAACAAGAATGTATCAATTGAATGCAGGTTTATTAGCAACAACGATGAACAATCAATCTGCAAGACAAAGAAAGCGATGGTAGATATTAGAATAAGATAATAGATACAGAATATGCAAATAACAATGCGCAGTATTACACAAGATGAGAACGCAATAGAGAACAGCACCATACAAGAGTTGTCTATCTCCGTTTCCAAAAAACGTTCAATTGTGACACAGAATAGAACGAAAACTGGAGACCGAGAAAAAGGATCACATGAGTTTATAATTGATATTTTTCTGAATTTAATCGGGCTGGTGGTTTGATAATTCGCTTCGGGCGGCCCGTCACCACCCGATCAATCGTCGGAGTCCTCTGAGGGCAGTTCGTAATTTCCTGGTCCATTGTGGGAGTCTCCGGTGGGTGGTTCACTATCGCCCTGTCCGACGCCGGAGTCCCCTCCAGCTGGTCCATCATCACCCGAACCGTCAAGGGGGCAGAAAAAGGCAGTGACTGTGGAGGTGTGGCGGTGGTCTGCACATGTGGTTGGTTAGCGACTCTCGCGGGTGGTGTCATCGCGGTAGTGGAGCGGAATGTCTGTGATGGTGAGCCCAGCGCAATGACATGTTGGGGTTCACGCTTCTGGGGAATGGTAACAGGATTGAGACAGACTCTTGGAGCGGCGATGGGTTGGGTACCAGACATTAAGTATTTCGGTACGATTGGCATAACGCTTGGCAACATGCCACTTTTGCCAGTCGTAGTGGGAGTTGTCATGCTGAAAGGCGTAAAACGTCGCAGGAACTTACGATTCCGGAGAGTGATTCTTCCGGAGCCATCCACCTTGACAACGTATTGATCGAATTGTTTTACCTCAATCACGGTTCCGGTCCGGTCCCATTTTCGTGGTTCCAGGCCGGTCTGGTTCTGGATCCGGACATGGTCCCCAACGGCCAGTGGAGGTAGTTTTGTCATGTGTTCAGAGAGTCTTTCGATCTCCCTGGCATGCCGAATGCGCAAAGCTTCCTCACGATTGTTGCGTGTTTCCAGCCAGGTGTCCGATGGCAAGTATCTGCCTGGGATGATGGGTATGAAGTCCTTGACTGGCCTCTTGAAGATGATCATGGCTGGAGACAACCTAGTGTCCTGATCCGGTGCATTCCGGTACTGGAGTATTGCACGTTGGAACCGATCAGTGTCTAGTTCACCATTGGAACCAGTGTTATCAGTGATCATTCTTTTCGATGTTTTGACTGCGATCTCGGCACGACAGTTGCTGTGTGGGAAGGCAGTGGATGACAATCGATGGTTAATGCCCCACCGACGCAAGAAGTCTTGGGTGTCATGTGCCATGAATTCTGGCCCACCGTCAGATGCCAATTCGTCGGGGATACCATAAGTGGTGAAGTTCGACCGCAGACATTTCACTAGGCCTTGTGCCCCGCCAGTTGTTAGCTGAATGATTGGCCAATTAGAGTAACGATCAACGGTGACCAAATAACTCCGACCCTTGTGATGAAAGTAATCTGAACAAACGTACTGGAAAGGGTAGGCAGGTTCAGCTGAGGCTGTAGGTGGAGTGCTTGGTTGCGATGGGGCCATCCGATTGCAGTGTGAGCTGCGATTGCGCATCTCATGAATCTGGGGAGTGATTCCAGGCCAAAAGATCGAGCTGCTGGCCTGGGTGGTCATAGCCGTGACTCCTTGGTGAGCAGCATGAAGATTCTCAAGGACAAGCTTCCGTAGCTTCGGTGGGATGATAATCCTCCCCTTGTAGACCACTATGCCGTCAATAGTGTAGAGGTGTTCACGGAAGGGAAAGTATTCCAAAATGGACACAGGGAAATCGTCCCGACTGACAGGTAGACCCTGCTCAATAGAATTGAGTAACTGCAGCATCTGAGTGTCACTTGCTGTTTCGTCCCGAACATCGTCCCAAGTGACGGACCGCACAGAATCGAGCGTCTTGATGGCTGCCATAGAAATAGCCATTTCCATGCCAGTGTCGTCATCTGTGGTCCACAGCCCAGTCAAGGTGTGCTGTCGTAGTGTAGTCGATGTGGCCACATCCATAATGGAGGAAATGTCATCCACCAGTGGCGTCGTTCCGATGGTCTGGCACCCGACGGTTGTCGTGAAATCGCATCTGGTACGCAGTGTCGTTTTCCCAGGATGTGGATAATTCGGAAACGATATGCTAGAGTCCTTTCTTTGAAGTTGGCAAGCCGCGTGTTATGGATGTCCTCTAATCGTCTGTCACCAAGAAGCTTGATTAAGGGCTTGTGATCGACGGAAATAATCAGGTTCTTGCATCCCAACACAAAATACTTTACTTTTTCCAGGCTGTCCGCCACTGCTAGAGCTTCACCCTCTATCGGAGCATAGCACGACTCCGCTGCATGGGTGAAGCGGCCTCCAGCAAGGGTGATTTTCCAGCCATCGGGGCAGCACTGTGGGGTTTCACCAGGGCATCTGCAGTGTTTTTGGAGGAGCCAGAAGCCAATCCCATCCTTCGACCAGTCAGTTGCGAGACATGTTGTCCGTTCCTTGTCAAAGATCCGGACCCCATTTGCGACTTCAGATATGATGAGTCGTTTTGATTCTTCGAATAGGGATTGTAGTGTTGCATCCCAGTAGAAGGGGGTGGATGGTTTTAGGAGGTCCCGAAAAGGTCGCATCTTCTCGGTCATGCTGAAGCAGTATGTTACCTGATTGACTAGCCCAAACCAGGAGCGGATGTCAGTAATTGTTTTTGGTGTGGGGAAGTCCTGTATCGCTTGGAGATACCTTTGGCATGGTCATACACTGTCCATGGTGATCTCGAATCCAGCGAATTCGACCGTGTCCTGACCAAAATGGAATTTCGTCGGATTTTGCGTAATCCCATTACGGCCGCACAGGTCGAGCCAGTTGCATGTCTGAAAAAAGCTCTCTTCCAATGTGTCGCTCCACATGATGGTATCATCAATACATTTGGACTTGTTTTTGAAGTCCGATACAATTTCGTCAAATCGTCTGGAGTATCCATAACCTGAAGCGATGTAACCTTGGGGAGTGGTGCAGTAACGGTATCGGCCCCATGGTGTGATGAACGTTGTCAGATGGCGGTCACATTCTCTGATTGGAACGCTGTGATAGCCATTCCAGGCGTCTGTTACCGTCTTTTTGGTGTTATGTGGCACAGCCATTGCTTGATGGAAGGGTGACTGGGTGTGGTGGGTCTCAGGTGTGCAGTGCGCATTCAGTGGTTGCAGATCAACTGTCCTCCTTTGGGTCCCATCCTTCTTTGGACAGACGACCATTCTGCTGCACCATGTCACTGGTTCACCAATTGGCACCGGTTCCAGAACCCCTAACTTGATGTCGCGATCGATACCAGCCTTGACTTCTGCCTGCCAGTGTAAGGGGACAGGCACTGGGGTGTGCACCGCTTTTGGTGTTGCCTCGGGGTCAACCATCAGTGTGAGAGGCGGACCTTCCATGTGGGGTAGTGGCTGGTGTTCGCAGACATTGAATGTGCTGCTTTTGTAGTACTCCAGTAGCCATTTCTCCAGCCTCTCTCGGTTATCATCAGTGGCCGGAAATGGGATAGATGTAGGCAGTGTAGGAGGAAGCGATCTTTCCGGGCAGTTACAATTTGCATCGATAACTGCTGCCACTGCAGCACCAACTGTGTTGGATTCGCCAATGGTTGGGAAGCTACTAGCCACGAGGCCTAGATCGACGCATGCTTCACGACTGAGATACATGTTCCATGTGTCAGGTGAGATGTAGCAGATTTGTCGGGTTTCAATAATGTCGCCATTGGCTGTGCGACCAGACAGGTGTAGGAGCATGGCGCTGATAATCCGGACCCTTCCACTGTTAACAGCATTCATCTTCAGGTTGACAGGTAACAGGTCTTCATTACACAGCCTGAGTTTGTGGAAAATATTGAGTCCTGTGAGGCAGCTTTGACAGCCAGTGTCGGCCATGGCCTGGAGCCTGGCCGATTTTGGTCGGGATGACAGTGGCTGGCCGAAATGGTCATAAGCTTCCTTATCGATCCATGCTATGAGTGTTATGTACGGCTGTGGTTGAGACTTCTTCTTGGTCCAGCCAGAGAGGTGGTCAAATATATGGTGGTCAGGGTGTAGTGGAGTTGACAAGGTGGCCATGGCCCTTTTAATTTGCGGCTTCCAAATGGCCGTTTCTCGTTCCGTGACAGAGCAGAGGAGATCGTGGACCTGGCTGCTTTCTTCCACATCATGAGCATCCATTGATTTGTCCGTAGGTTTGTTGTCCACCTTTTTCGTGCCTCCCCGGCAGACATGTGCAAAATGGCCGTGAGTGGCGCATTTACTGCATGTTTTCCCGTAGGCATTGCAGAATTGACGCCTTTGGTCGATGTTCGGCTGTTTGCCATGACCAGTTTTGCCGCAATAACTACAAATGGCCGCCTGCTTGTCGGTAGTGATCAGGGCTCTTTTGTTCTTCCAGTTTTTGTATTGGCTTGCACCATGAGCGCCTTCACTATCGAGCAAGGCATTCTGGGAGCGTTTCCCTGCTTCCTTGGCCTCTACGAAAGTGAGAACTTCCTCCAAGCTCATGTTCTGATTTTGATCGCCGAGAATGTCCTGTTGTATATCTTGATCGGCGAGTCCCCGACATAGGACATCGCGAACCATGTCCTTGGTGTAGTTGACATCAGTAGGGGGATTGCATGAGCATACAACAGAAAACTTGCAGATCTCAGCTTGACCAGCCAGACAGGCTGCGTAGGTACGAATTGGTTCTTCTCGGTCTTGTCGCATGTTGTGGAGGTTGACGCGGGACACCATAGTATTCTCCTCTCGGACAGCAAGGGACCGAATGGCTTGTAGTATAGCTGCCTCGTCCTTGATTTCAATGCGTGGGTTGCTGCGGTGGAGGTCACGTCGTAGGTTATCATCACAACATTCAAGGAGTTGAACGCGAACATCATTGCCGATTATCTGGGTCGCTGCCTTGTAACCATCCCATCTTCTGGTGAAATATTGCCAATCTTCGCTGGTGCCGCCGGTTTGGATACGAGGATGGCTGACTTTGTCCGGTTTGGCTGGTGCAATGGACGTGTGAGTCATGGCGTGGATGGAGAGCTGGATAGCAGCAACGGCATTGTCAGTGCTGTCAGTAACGTAGACACAGCTCGGGAAGGGGCAGACTGCAGCAGGCATCTTCAGATGAGTTGATTGTTCATAAACAAGAATGTATCAATTGAATGCAGGTTTATTAGCAACAACGATGAACAATCAATCTGCAAGACAAAGAAAGCGATGGTAGATATTAGAATAAGATAATAGATACAGAATATGCAAATAACAATGCGCAGTATTACACAAGATGAGAACGCAATAGAGAACAGCACCATACAAGAGTTGTCTATAAAGGTTTTAATATTTTGAAGTTAATTTGCTATTCAACACAACAATAGTGCCACCTTTTGCCATTACTCTTGCTTGGACCGATAACTCCAACCAAATACAAGGAGCGATAACAAGACTGATGACTCACTGATGAGATACAATGACTCTTCTGAAATCCCACTGCCATTCTAAGGATCCGAGATACTTATGATCAAATCCGTTGAGACCCAGGTAATAGGTAATGTAGGTACAGACTGTTCAGAAATGCGTTGAAGAGCTGTCACTGAATCGGAGACGGAGAGACCATGGGAAAGTGTAACACGGAGCAGGCTGGATCGGAGCAAAGTGCTTGAGTGAGACCACAGTTGAACAATTTCGAATGCAATTACAAGCTCGACGCCCGTAGCTGGCGTGGGTGGTAGTCGGGGTGAGACCTGAGTGATCCTTCATCACACAAGAAGCCTTTACACTGTAGGCACAATCGCTGAGAGGTAGAACAAAGCGATCTTTTTTTTTCAGAGAAACTGTAAAGTACCTCGTCTCCCCTCTCTCTGTCTCAGTGCAATTAATAAGTTGAGATTGAGGCTTCACTTGACCAGCTTGGCTCAAGTAGGAATAATTAATTAACATGCAAATGCGAGCAACCACATTCTAACTTATTTGGGGTTAGTTTATTTGTGTACGATGTACTGCACATTTATCTTCCCTGCGTAGAGATCTAGAAACTCTAAAGACTTCAACATTGGCAACTATTGAGGATGCCACTTCGCGGTGGTTGTACCTCCTAACGCAAATTGGGGGACAAATCTTCCTCATTCAAAACCCTTTCCCTCTTGTCTCTCTCTCTCTCTCTCTCCCCCTCTGCTGGTCGTTAGTGAGTTGTGCGTGGGTGTGGCATCATGGCGGCTGTGTGTGTGGAGCTGTGGGTACTGTGTTGTGTTTTGTGTTTTTCCTAGCCCCATTTCACCCCCTTTGTGTCCTTGTGCGTGTTTATAAAGTTTTCCCCGTGTTTTCTTTCTTTGTTGAGGCAGGAGAGAGAAAGAGAGTGCACACGGTAGGTGATGTGCAGGCCTGTTCAGGACCTCCTGGTTTGGGCCTGCTTTTCCATTTGCCGTGTTTCTACGTGTAGCCTTTTCTTGGCTAAATACTTCGTCCATATTATTATTTTTCCTTTTCCTCCACTTGCTAGTTTTGCTGGTGGCAGGTTTGCTTTTGTTTTTGATTTTTTTATTTACTTTATTTGTTAATTTTACACTATGGCAAACGTATGTTTGCACAATAGTGTGTACGAGGCACTTACTCCAAAGAACGGGGTCATAGTTTGTCCGCCGGATGGAGTTGGTGTTGACAACGTTGTAATGGGTTTTGGAGAATAAATTGGGCTTCAAAACATTCTCGCAGCGTCGAAAATGAATCAACGTGTCGTGCTCTTCCTGTCCGAAAAGCAATACGTTGCTCAGACAGTCGAAACCAGCTTGTCTGTCCCGCGGGATCTTTTTGTTACTGTGAGTCCTTTGGACACACCTGCCATTAAATTTTTTATTTCGAATATCCCACCTTTCTTTAAAAGTGAGGAGAAAACCTGTGCTTTAAATCGTTTTGGGACGGTCATGTCACGGATCTCCATGATTCCTTTACATTTGCGTTCTGGTGCTTTGGTTCGACACATAATGTCTTTCAGGTGTCACTGTTAGGGTTAGAATAACTAATAAATGTTAGGGTTGTTAGGGTTCCGGTGTCACTGTTTTAAAGAATAATGCACAATCGCTTAGTGCTGCTGTGACTTTAAAGCACAAGGATCGCAGCTACCAAATTTATATCGCTACTGAGGCAATGACGTGCTTTATTTGTGGCGAGCACGGACATTTAAAGAAAGCTTGTCCAAAACCAAACATTCCCGGCGGCGAATCTCAAAGTGTGGAGCCTAACCGGGAATCTCAACACCTGGAGCCCAAACCAAGCACCAGTGGCACATCTAGAGCTGCGGAGCCCAAGCCAAGCACTAGTTGCACATCTAGAGCAGAGGAATGCATAGACACCTCCTATAATCAGCCCCGCGGTGTGAGTGCAGAAGTAAGGGGACCTCAAGCGGCTGACGAAGGTTTTATCACCGTTCAATCTCGGAGAAACAAGCGCCCCAACGTCAACGGTCACGATGTACCGGTGAGCGTTTCGAAAAAACTGGCGCCGTTGGGCAAATTAAATAGTTCCCATTTAGAGCTGTCCCGTTTGCTGCTGTGGAAAAGGAAAACAGATTTGCCGTGTTAGCTCCGGAGGATAATAATAACGCTTCTGTTCACGGCAAGACAAACATGCGCATGAACAAGGAGGTAGTGTCGTGCCCCAAGAGGTACAAGGAGGTAGTGTCGTGCCCCAATAGGTATCTGTGACTACCCCTGGTGTTGCCGATACTATAACTATGGACGTTGGAAATGAACCCGTTTTGGTCCCTCTCCCTGCTAAGGGTGAAGTGTCTGATATGTCTGTGCCACAGACAACCCCAGACATGATAGAAGCGGAGCGTGTATGTTCTGCTTCGGAAATAGCTTTTCCCCTCCCGGCAGAAATGGAAATACCTGCTCCACCGGGGGAGCACGGTATTAATATAGATCACCAATCAGACTATGATTCTGATGGTGCCTCGTCGCTTGCCTCTGGTGGTACCACCGAGGTCTGGAATGATCCAGGCTTATCCCAGGAACCAGAGGGTGGTCTGACTGTGCCCCCCCCCAAGAGATCCTAATGTTTCTATTATCACGCTTTCCGTAAGAGGCATGTTAAAATTCAGGATTCCTTTCCTGATCTGCACAATTTTATTACCTCTGCAAAGCGACTGCTCCTTCAGTCTGAGCAGTTTGGTATGACTGAACCACAAATATTTCGTCTAAGGAAATGGTTTCTGAAAGCAAGGAAGCAGCTGCAGCCATAACCTGACCAAATTGACTAATACCTTTCCCCAAATTCCACGCTATGGCCTTTTCTATAGCCACTTTAAACATAAACGGAGGACGCTCGCTTTTACGAAAAGCTGAAGTTAAGGAGCTTATTTTGAAGAAACACATTGACATCTTACTCTTACAAGAAACCAGATGTAGTTCCTCCTCTATGAGTGAATGGGAAAGAATAATGAAAGGAAGGTGGTTCTTTAGTAGCTTAGAGTGTCCTCGGGCTGGGGTAGCCATTTATCTACATCCTTCTCTCTGTAATCTCATTGTTAATTTTAATGAAATAATTAAAGGGTACTTAATCTCTCTCACTTTACTCTTAATGGTTTTAAACAGACGATACTGAACGTCTATGCACCCAGTGACAGCACGGATAGAATTGCTTTTTTCACACAGTTAGAAACATCTCTTGCACGTTTTGATTTTAATGGATTTGTTTGTTTAGGATGGGGATTTTAATTGTACGATGGACTCTACCATTGATCGCAATGGGAATGAGCCTCATCCATCAAGTATTGTGCCTCTGACTAGGACTTTGACAACCTTTTCCCTTGTTGACATCTGGAGAACTCGAAATACATGTACACGCCAGTATACATGGTGTCGGTGTTTAAATTGCCGTCTGTCCCTTGCAAGGTTAGACCGGTTTTATATTAATAGTGATTTTTTAAAATATTGTGACCCATACTGGTATTGTCCCGAGTGGTTTCTCAGATCACCACATGGTTGTGTTTCGCACTTTCTCCCCGATTTGTAATCGTGGTGCTGTCTATAGGACATTCAATGTTAGTCTTCTGGAAGACAAATGTTTTATTGATGCTTTTAAAGTCTTCTGGGAGACTTTACTCCTGCGGAAAGCTTCCTTCCCTGTCCTCGGACAGTGGTGGGACAACGCAAAAGCCCAGATAAAAATGTTTTGCCAGCAGTGCAGGTCCTTTCATACCAATAATAATGTTGCTCTTCAATTCCTGCTTACCAAGGAGATTCTAACTTTACAATCCAACCTCTCGGCCTCTAATGCTGAACGGACTAACCTTTTGTTGCCTAAAAAAAGGCCCTCCTGAAAAAGGCTGAATTGTGTGTAAAGCGAGCTAGAGGAGCTTTGATCCGGCTCCGAATGGAAAATTTGTGTTTTCTAGATACCTCTTCCAAGTTCTTCTTTGGATTAGAAACCTGAACCAAACCTAGCCAGCAACTAACTTTGCTTCGGACAAAAGAAGGAAGAGTGACATACGATCAAAAATGTATCAGAGTTTCCGCCAAGGAATACTTAGCTGACTTGTACCATGTCAAGAACATTGATCATGGAATGATTGACTCTCTGGTTGCCTCTTTGCCCACCTTGTCCGAAACGGCACGTCTACAGTTGGATGTGGAAGTTACTTTGGAAGAACTTTTTTCCGCATCACAAACTTTACCCACTGGCAAGGCGTCGGGCTTAGATGGAATCCCAATGGAATTCTACCGGGCCTTTTGAAACCTTTTGGGGCCCGAACTACTTGGTCTTTTAAACGACAGCTTGTGATCTGGCTTGCTACCCCTCAGTTGTCACAGGGCTGTACTTGCCCTCATTCCCAAGAAAGGAGACCTTCAGAAATTGAAAAACTGGCGTCTAATCTCATTACTTTGTACGGACTATAAAATCTTGATTGTACACTTGATCGTAAATCTTGATTGATTGTACATTGTACAAAACTTGGTGTGATTGTACACCCCGACCAATCCTACTGCATTCCCAAAAGGAATATACATGATAGTATTTTTTTTATCATTCGCGACATTATCGATATTTGTACCATTAAACAAGGGAATGTTGGTTTGGTTTTCCTCGACCAGGAAAAAGCTTTTGATGCAATTGATAATTTTTATCTCTTTTCTGTTTTATGGGGCTTTGGTATCAGGGCAATTTTTTATCTCTTACATTATATTATTGTGTAATAATACTTTTAGTTTGTTAAAAGTGAATAATATTTTATGCCAGCCTTTCTCTGTTTGTAGAGGAATTCGCCAAGGGTGCCCCTTGTCTGGTCTTTTGTACTCCCTTTCAGTTGAGCCTTTGCTTATTCGATTGCGTGCGCGCCTTCTTGGTTTCGCCCCCCTTCCAGCAGTTTACCGGGTCAAGACAATCGCCTACGCAGATGACATGTACGTAATTGTTCACTCTGATGAGGATGTTTCTTCCTTGGTTCATTTTGTCCAAGATATTAGCTCAGCAAGCTCTGCAAAAATCAACTGGCTCAAGAGCAATGCTCTCTACTTGGGTCTGCAAAGTGATGCCCCTCCTCCAACCCTGCCCAGCCAGGTTGTGTGGGCACGAGATGGGATACATTATCTCGGGGTCTCTCTTGGCACTCCGGACTTCGTCTCGAAGAACTGGGAAACACTCATAACTAAAACTGAGCAGCGGCTTCTAAAATGGAAAGGTTTACTGAATCAGCTCTCTTATCTGGGTCGTAACCTGATAATAAACAATCTTGCGGCATCAATGCTGTGGCATAAGCTCAAGGCACTACAAGCCCCAGCTTTTATTCTTTAAAAACTCTCAAGTGTTTTTATTGACTTTTTGGAGGGAGGGGGAAACACTGGCCCCGGGCATGCTAAGCCTGCCCGTCGCTATCGGTGGACAGGGGTTGCTCGATGTCAACAGTAAGGTGATGGCTTTTCGCCTCCTCTCACTACGCCGGCTTCTGTACACGGATGTCCCGTGGAAAGCTTTTGCTCACTGCCTACTTAGGCAAGCTGGGAAACTTGGTTTTGACCAGCAGCTCTTTCTCATCGACATCAAGAGTGTTGATTTAACTTTGGTCCCCCTGTTCTACAGGAGCATGCTGGAAGCATGGCAGGTGATTCAGTTTCTGCGTGATACCTGTGATTATTTCCTCTCAATGTTTTTAAATGAGCCAGTCTTTTTAAACCCAGTTTTTAAAGGGGTCTGTAGTGACCGATCTTTTATGCAAAAATTCATTGATATTGATTGTACCAAGGTCAAAAACTTTCAAGACCCTTTTCTCCATGAATGGAAGTCAGCAGCTAATGTTGCTGTGGCTACTGGTGTTCGTTCTATCAGAGTCATTGGGAGAATCTTCTCTCTGATTTTACGCCTTTTTAAACAAACTGGGCTAAAATGGGACCCACTGGTGGAAGCTAACTCTCCTTTGTCCCAATGCCCCTTTCCAAAACTTTTAATTTCTTTCCAAGGTCTTATTCCTTTTACTACAATGGAGAAATCCTCTGTTTATTCCTTGTGTGTTGGAATTCTTGTTCCCTGTAAACCTCAGAACCACAAACACACTGGAGACCTCTGCTCCAAATTGGCGCTTCCACAGCAATCAAATGGCTCACCATGTATAGGGCACCCATTGTGAAATGCACTGGGGACCTGCAATAGCGACTGGCACATTATATTTTATCTTCAAACGTTTTATCTCACCACATATGCCCTGACAACTCAGAAATGTGTCCCTTCTGTGATGTCACTGAAACTGTTTTTCATGCTTTTATTGAATGTACTAGGTTGGCTCCTCTTTTTACAGTTTTATCCTGTGTGATTGAAGGGCTAGGTTTGCTTTTTTCTCCACCTTGTGTTTTGTGTTTGTTTGTGTGTTTTGTGTTGTATAAATGTATAAAAACATTGTGTTTTTATATTTGGTTTTAATATTTCTTTCCAGTGTAAAGAGGAATGTATTTTAGCCAACTATCTGATTGTGGAGGCAAAACTTGCTATTTATCTATCAAGGAAGCACAAAATGCAAACCATTCGTGTACTACTTTTATCTGGTGATGATGTTTTAATGATTTTCGAAGGTCTAGTTACGTCTCGTTTACATCTGGAGTTTGAATTCATTGATTGTACACTTTTCTCGCAGCGATGGTGCATGAAGGAATCCCTTTGAGGTTTGGTTGATGGTGTCCTCCAAGTTAATTTGTAAATTTTAGCCCTTGCTCTCATGTAACCCCTATCCTTATTTATATGAAATGTGTCAAATGACTTTTTATCATGTACACTGATTTCCTAGTAATAAAGAGGAACGAAATGTCAAATGTCTCTCTCTGTCTCTCTCTCTCTCTCTAATTCTGTCGTGGCCCTGACTTCGTGAAGGGAGGGGTACACCATTCTGGATGTGTGGGATGTCTGGGTCTCTCCAGGGAGATCGATCGGCTGTCTCCGGTTGTCTGGGGCTATACAACAACAACAACAACAACAACAACAACATCTACTATCGATTGAAGTGAAAAAATTTTGATCTATTTGCGGTTAAATATATATATATTTTTTGTATACATAATCGAGGCTCGTGAAAGAGCTAACATTTATCACACAAACAAATCAAACAGACAAACAAACAAAGTATATACAGTAAAAAGGGGAGCGGTAGACAAGATGGGGAGAGAAAGGGAAGCACATAAACACAACATTGGAGAGCAGGGACATCGGGAATGTGTGGGAGGGAGAGGGCTTGGGAGGAGGTGGCGTGGGAAGGAGGGGGGGGGGGTGGGTGGGAGAAGTATAAACACAAGGACACCAAGGACTTCCAGGAAAGAAGTTGGTATTTCAAAAAAGTGGATTTGGGGTGAAATTAGCAGGGGTAGAAAAGATCAAGGTTTTGGATGGGGGAAGATAAGAGATGGTGGTGAACAGCTGTTTTAAAGACCTGGAGGGAGGAGTGGGATTGAAGAGAATGAGGGAGTTTGTTCCAGAGGTGGGAGAAAAGAGGAATGAAGGAGTGAAGGTGAGCAGAGAGTCTTGATTTTGGCAGTTTAACCATAAGAGGGTTGTAAGCAGATCTTGTGTGACCTGTAGGAATATTTGGGGGACAGAGCCCAGAGAGAGCTGGAGGAGCAAGGCCGGAGAGGAGTTGGTAGAAGACGGAAAGACCACCAACCTGCCTGCGGTGAGTAAGTGAAAGGCCCTCGGAGGTAGCTTCATCGCGGGAGATTCCAATGATTCTGAACGCTTTGGTTTCAACAGCGTGAAACCTAGCTCGGTGTGAGGCAGGAGCTCCAGCCCAGAGGGGGGAGCAGTATTCCATTGAGCTGTGGATGAAAGCCTTGTATGTGGTGAGGAGCTCAGGTGTGCCAAGGAAGGACTTCGCACGACGGAGGATGCCCAGTCGGCGACTGGCTTTGGAGGCCAGATTTGAAATGTGGTTTTCCCAGGAAAGATCATGGCAGATAGTGAGACCCAAAAGCTTGAGTGACAGAACTTCTTGGAGAGGATTATTCAGAAAGTGGATGGGAGGGTTGTCCAGTCGGTCTTTTCGGAGAGACATCGTAAGAGTGTGTGATTTGTTAAGATTTGAAAGACATTGATTATTTATTGATTTTTATTGATTCGAATATGCGATTCGATTTATTATTGAGATTATTGATTCGAAAAGAGCTGTGATTATCAAAACCTGCCTGTCTGTATAATCATTCCATTTTGTAAAGTGTTTGTAATTTTGTGAGTAGTATATTTTTTGTTGGTTTTGTTATCCATGAGATGTATCAGTTGAGTTTACATGGAGTGGATTTTCTGTCGCGAATGCAAGGGCTCGCCGGCTCACCAATCCTTGTGATTGATTCGCACCGAGAAGGTCATTTGGACGATCGTGATTGCGGCACATAATGCCTTCGGGACATCAATTGGACCTCTGGGACCGTGTTGAGGCCCGACATCACACCTCATGTAGTTGGCGATTACACATCAATACAAGCTAAATTAACTCGTTCGTAATGGGGAGCATTTTTCAAATTTGACCTGCGCTATTGTTTGATGTCTTAAGTAAGTTTTATGTTGAGGTACATTGCAACATTATACAGTACTCGTAGAAATTTTGAAGATATCCTATGGCTTTGTACCTACACTTGTCCCGTCCGAGTGAAATCTGTCGTATGTAAAATCTGATGTGTAACGCCTTTGCACAAGTCTGGTGCAGGACATCATGACATGATATACTCTTCGTCAAGCAAAATTTTATTGAACCAAAAGTGCTCTTTAATAACACACAATTCTGCCTTTCATAAACAAAAGTCAAAGTAAAATTTTGAGCACCCTTGTAAATATACGCATCGATTATAATATCGCCATCACCCCGCTCCACTAAAATATAAAAACATACGTTTCATGGACTCTAAGGCATTACGTTATCCATCATGCTTTATAATGACCATCACTGTCTCTACAGTTCTTTGGACCAATGACCATGTGGCCTCATGAGGCTCCTAAATAAGAAATACTAATCATTGGGCATGCTCACGCTCCGCTATAGGGATGAATGATGCTTGGGATTTCCCTAACAAGTCATAGGGGAATCATTTGTAACGGGACAATGGGAAGATGCTTTGACTTCTGTGGAGAGCTTCACCACCTTCTATTTTACTGAGAGTACTTTGGGTACTGTCTGGGCATTCCAAATGGATATTTGAATTGTGTTTGCGACATCTGTTAAAATTGAAAACGTTCGGCAAAAATGTTGATAATTTTACGTATAAACCTAAATCCAAAACATTTTGCAGGAACATTTTAATATCCAGAGATTGAGGTTAATCTCCTCACAAGGAGGTATTGGGGAAATGGAAGATATAGACCTACAATATATGGTATGGCCCGTATGGACGTACATAGATATGGTCATACAACATAAACAAGGAGAAAATAATTAGAGGGTATGGAAAAGCCCATGGGTAGATATGAGGGGTTGCGGAATTTAAATTGAAGAAAGAAGGAGATTGGATAGAACCAAAGCCATCATTCTGCTCTTACGTATTGGGGTTGGGTAGGGGTTGGGGAGTGGGAAGAAAGAGAGAAAAATAGTGGAGATGACCAGAGAGTGGGATCTTCGTGGGGGAGGGCATTTGTAGGAACCTTTTTATATCCTGAGATTGAGGATAATGACAAAGGGTGAAAGGTTAATCTACTCACAAAGAGGTATTGGGGAGACAACCACGCCTTGGGCTGTCACAAACCCAAGGCCCTAACATCTGATGGATCTGAGCTCATTGGAATCTAGTTACAATAATTTGCAGAGTGATTATACTTCCTTAATGAACTTGGCGGTGCTATTAAAAGCTGAGATGATAAGCCTTTACAAGTGAGGCCTTCAAGAGCCACAAAAAAGGATTGTTGAGCCAGTTTTATAAGAGATAAAGAAAATCTCGAGTTTATTGTTATAATAAACACATCAACTCAAGTAATCACAAGATAGATCATAGAATACCTTACCCCACACAGTCTTGAGAAAAAGGACATGGGAATGTTGTTTTTAACTCCTGCTTTTCATTTACGAGCACGATTCATATTTCCTATGAGCTGCACTTTTGTCTGAATCTCAATATTCTTCAACGCTGAGAGAGTCAGTGGCAAATTTGATTGGTCGAGATGGTGTAAAATGGCATCATATATTCTTCAATTCTGCTAAGCTGGAGGTTTCTGAAAGTGCCAAAAAGGCGATTTGTGTTCTACAGTGTTCACTGTTCAAGTATATAATTAAATTGAAATAAAATAAGAGTTATAACGCTGTAAAAAAATAAAAAAAATAAAAATAAAAATATATATTTGGAAATTTGCGACCATTGATGCACGTCTTTTACATCACCTTATTTGACATGTTAAATCAGTTATTTGTGCTTGTTGTTTATGTCCTTTATGACCACCCTAAAAACAATACGTTTCCTGTTTGGAATGATTTCCAATTTTGTTTGACTGCCAAATCACCTTACTCCTCTCTGTGAATGTGCGATGAGGGTTCGGTAGAATTTGCCAAATACTGCTAAACTGCAGGTTAGTGTTCGGGTTAATTTTTCAATTGATCTTCTACAATGTTCAAGTTGTAACATTGAATTGAAATTAAGTAGTTCCAGATCATAGACTGATGTTTGTAGACAAACAAACAGACACAAAGTGACCCCATTATTGCTTAACACTGCTTTTCGCTTCGATTTGGACATTCTTTTTTTTTTGGACATTTTCCAGATTTGGACAGATTTGGACATTTTCCAAGAACAAAAACTGGCTCAACTTGCCCTGCCTTCCCCTACAGTCCATACATTTTGATGGGGTAAATATACGAGGTCCGGCTGAACAGTAATGCCTCCTATTGTTTTTCTCTACAACACGTAAAGATATTTCAAATGAGACTAAGTAGGGGAAGGCGGGGCAAGTTGAGCATAGGGGTAAGTTGAGCCACCACCTCCCAGCCAGTTATGAATGAGTCAGACTTTGTGGTCGCGCCATCTATAGATGCCCCATTGCATAACTCCAAATTCTGCCATATTGTTTTCTAAATTGAAACAGAAACCAGTGTTGCAGAGGGAAAAATCCAATTTTTTTAGCCATAAAAGTAAAAAGGTGTAAAACAGGTAAGTTCACGTTTCTTCCATATGCAGCATAGATATAATATGGATATCAGATGACAATTGTTAGTCCAGGTATGTGTCTTCATTCTTGTCATAGACTTTAATACGATGGATGCATAGAATATGTGTGTATGTGGAGACATCTCAGAAAGTTCAGACTGGGGTAAGTTGAGCCAGACCCTACGGGGCAAGTTGAGCCATGGCTCAACTTGCCCCGTAGGGTCTGGCTCAACTTGCCAACTCATGTTGGTGGAGATAATAATAATTAGCATTTATAATGCGCTTTTCCCCAAAGGCTCAAAGCGCTTACAGAATACCATATTATTACCCCGGTCATTGGATACATTGCGAGCCTGCACCACACTGGGCGTTGTTCTGGACAGCTTGTGTTCAATTGTGACTTGTCAGTTTGGCAGCTTAATTGACTTGATTTCTGACATGTTTTAGTTTTAGTTCCAGATCCAAATGATGAAGCTGGCATTGATGAGCAAGATATTCCCCCCCCCCCCCCCTTCCCACGCCTCCTCCCCCCAAGCCCTCTCCCTCCCACACATCTCCCTGCTCTTAAATGTTCTGTGCTCTCAAGTGTTTGTGTGCTTCCCATTCTCTTGTCTTCCGCTCCCTCTTTTTATATATTTTGTTTGTCTGGTTGATTTGTTTGTGAAGTAAATGTCAGCTCTTTCACGAGCCTCGATTCAGTATACAAAAAAAAAACAAAAAAAAAAAATTGTGCCTTAATTGCCACAGTCTGACTGTTGGCCTTTCTGGGTGTATTTGGGACACTTTAAACTGTGGCAGCTGTTTTCAACTCAATCCGGCTGCCACATTGAATTATAACCATGAACACAAGGTACATGGAAATATTTCGTTGTGTTGTAACTAGTACATTAAATATTTTTCAGGCAGACCAATTTTTGTACTTCAGTTATCTTTATTTGGGGCAATGATCAACTATTTGGGATACTTTTTGTTTAATTGTGAATTGAAACTGTGACAGGTGGATTGAGTTGACTTTTCTTACCACAGTTGACAATCTTGTTTTTCTATGAGAGTGACTCAATTTGTTCGTAACTGATAGTGATTACTATAACCATGAACACAAGGCAATCATTTCGTTCAGTGTTGTAGAACTTTACAACATTAAATATTTTTCTGGCAAAACAATGGTTTTCTACTTTAGTTATCTTTATTTGGGGCAATGATCAACTTACCCCTATGTGGTACAACTTACCCCAGAGGTTGGATCAACTTACCCCTCAGGTGGGCAAGTTGAGCCATTTGGCCTCCGTTTTTTCAAAGGTCACAGTGACTTTCAGTGTGGGGATAGAAAGTAAGAACCAGCTACAAAATGTTTCCCAAGGATTAAATTAGAAGGCAAGATACTCATTTGTGCAAGATCATCAGTAAGTTCAGTCCTAACATTCCAAGAACAAAAACTGGCTCAACTTGCCCCGCCTTCCCCTACAGTCCATACATTAGTTCTTCCTGCCACTGAGTGTGAAGTTCCATGTTTCTGACATTAGATATCTCAGTGCTACGTTCGTCAAGATGACAGGGGGCAGCACGATGTGTGACGTCAGTGCTGTGATGTGTGACGCGTTGGAGATGAGAGTTGGGATGATTGACTGGAGATGAAATGACTGGAGATGAGCACCATTATGATCCTGAGAGTAAGAGACGATCAATGGAGTCCCACCACGAAGGATCACCAGCTCCGACTTGGCACGGTCAGATTTTCATCTTTTCCCCAAAACTTAAGGAACACATTGGAGAACATTTTTCTTCCGACAATGATGTCAAGGCCGCTGTGAACACACAGTTCTATCCTTATTACATCACGACACTCCTTGAGCATTGGCAATGATTGGATAGAGCCAAAGTGTTGGGTACTGTCTTTTGAGCCAAAGTGTTGGGTGATTATGTTGAGCAATAAATATGTACCCTCTACCATACAAACACAATGTCAGTTTGTGTGTTTGTACTGGTGTCTGTCCCCCTTCATAAGGACAGTTTGAGTCGGCCTTTAAAGGCCAATCTTTTATCGTGAATGTATGTTCACTGCAGTCTATCTTTAAAGATTAAACAAACCCAAAAAACATTTTCCATAAAAGACTAATTATGTCTCTTTAATGGGAATTGTAGACGGTGGCTTGCAAACCGAGCCTCAAGGGCGGTTTACAGAAGCGTTTTTTAAAATAACAATAAATACAAGGTGCAGGGAGGTGAAATTCGCTGCACGTGATGTGCAACGCACGCATAGTGAACAAGTGTTCGTTTATGTCCATATGAATGAATGAATGAATGATCGTTTTAAGGCCATTTTTCCCCACTAGAGCGGGGGTTAGCCTTGCGGGCCTCATGACAATCATGGTTCCCTGTTTGAGGCAATGTTTTATGGACCGGATGCCCTTCCTGACGCCAACCCTTAATCGCCTCTTATGATGCACAGGGATACGGTGTACCTATTGTAAGTCGGGGTACACACCGGGATCATTCATCCCAGCAAGCTGGTACTCAATTTGCCGACCTCGGAAGATGACAGGCAGAGTCAACCCCCCTGGCATTAATTCAGCCGGAATTGAAACTCAGGATCCTAGGTATCCCAAGCCTGCGCCCTAACCGCTAAGCCAACACCAGGCTTCACCTGGTACAAGCACTTCTTCACCATATAATGTCTAATAAATACAAATGAAACAAGCACTCCTTGTTTCGGCCGAGGCTTCAAACTATGGCATGCTCACGAGGCTGTACCATCGCATGAACTGTTTGAACCCGTCATTTTGACGGGCTTTTATACTAGTGATCGAATAAAGATTGATGTTAGTATCTGTCTTTTTTTTCGTTTGAATATCTTTGTTTTGGAGAAAACTAATAGGTCGCATCACTTTCCAACAAGCCGTCATTCATATGTATGCATAGGATCCTCAACAGCATCACAAGCACAGAGATGGCTGGCACAAAGACACCAAGAGTGATCTGTCTTCGCACAGCGAGCAGCATTAGTTTGCAAACGGCTTGGCTTACTCCAGATGTGTAAAGGCAAGTCAAAGCCGTAGAGACGGATTGTGAAGGAGGTTTGAGTTATGAGTCTGGTCAGGAAATTATTCTCATTGTCTTGACCACAGTATGTTGATAAGAGGTTCCTCCTGAATCGTTTGAAGCATCTTACTATAATTCACCAAATGTCCGTCCGTCCGTCTGTCTGTCCGTTCGAAGGTACCGCAAAAACGGCTGAACAGATCGCAACGATATTTTGGGTGGGTAATCCTAGGACCCCCTGGAGTAAAATAGGCTATATTGTTTTTCCAAATTTTCCAAGTTTTCCAATTTTCCCAAACACGATGGAATAATATTTACCGATATGAACAGTGATGTGGCTTTTGTTGAAATTCTACAAATATTGTTTATTCTACGTACCAGGAGAGAGTAGATCGACTCCTGACAAACTCTTCCTATATAAACGTGTGGCACCGAAGTAACATGGCAGCGTGTGCAAAGCGACTGAGAAACAGGTGTAGCGGCCGCTTCCGTGTTACAGATTCGGCGCACACTCTTCACACATAAACGTGCGACTGATAACGTCCGTTTTGCAGAATTCAATCTTTTTTCAAAATGGGCACCGTGTACTGTTTAGATTTTGATGACTTGCGTGTGATATGATTCAACGGATGTTTATATGAATCGTTTAAAATAAAAAAAAGCCTTCAATTTCTGATATTTTGCCTTTTCATTTGTGCTTCCCAATTGAAGCCCCACCCGTTTGGCGGGTACCGATGCTAGTCCTCTAAATTGGCTGCCTACTCTTCAGACATTGATGTGCTTTTTTTTTCTTCTTTTTTTTCTTCTTTTTTTTTGTATACAACATCGAGGCTCATGTAAGAGCTGACATTAATCACAAAAAAACGTAATATTGGGTAATTAAAAAAAAAAATTTGATGCACCATACTCGAGAACATTGGTACTGCTCAAGTAGATTCTTGGCAAGGGTTATACTCGGTGGTTTTCCATGCTACTTGGTTTTTAAATGCCGAGTCAAGCAAGGAAGCAGCAGACCAGGTTTAGCATCTTTGGTGTGACCTTGACCAGGATGAACCACCCACCTGCACTCGGCAAATGCTCTTTCCATTAGTGTGTGGTCAGCAAATGTAATACCCTATATTAGCATTACCCCTCCCCCAACTCCCAAAAAGGGTTAAAGAAAAACTTAAACCCTACCAAACATTCTACCCCCTCAGCACCCATTTGAAAAAAAAAAAAAAAAATTATCCAGTATTTTAAACTTCACCATTGGGTGAACAATTAACCAATGAGTCATTCCATTTCCAAATACCAGAATGAATGGCTGCTCATCTTCCACATCAAAAGCATGGTTTTCAAATAAGGTGAAATCAGATCTGTTACAATCTCCCACAAAGCTGGCACAGATATAAAATCGATTTTTGATGGAATGTTTTGAGTAAGTGTGAGAGAACACTTCCAGCTTATCGGCCTTTTATTTGCATAATCAAGGAGATGACAAAGCTGAATGATCATGGATCGCTTATCTGACTAGTGCTGACTAGGCGTCCTGGTAAACAGGGATATGTAACATCCTCTGGGTTTTGAAGAGCTGTTTCAGTGTGGCTTTCGAGCAGCAGAGATGTTGTGGATGGATATTTGACAAAATTGCACTGAGAAAGCTGTATCGTTTACTTCATGGTGGTTATTATCGTCCTCACTGAGTATCTACGGTTGTGGTATGAACCAAATACATCCATATTGGAGCAGAAACCTCAACCATAGAGTATAATCATAAAGCTCGAGAACAATTCTTCCTTGTCCACACCCAACCTGTCCACCAAGTTTCATCCGAATCCGTCCACAATTTCTTGAGACATCCTGCTCGCAGACAAAGAGACAGGGGTGAAAACATAACCTCCTTCCACCTTCAGTGACGAGAGATAATGAAAATGAGATCATTCTATTTTAGATATTCTGTACTACAAGTGCCATTTCCTGAAGTACATACAGTACGAGTATGGGCCCAGATCTTCATCTACATTTTTCCAATGGTATGCAATTCTTTATCTCCGAATGCCAGAGCAATATGATCCACAAAGATTAATTTCCTGGCATTTGTATCTGGTAGGTCATTGATAAACAAGTTGAACAGTGTTCGGGGTGGCGCGGATTGTTGCGGTAGGCTATGTTTCTGTTTTCTCCGAGATATCTTTTTTTTAAATCAAATATGACTTGAAACCTGTTTTGCAGCATTGTTTCGTGATGTGAAACATTCCCTCATGCCAGAGCCACGACGTGAAAGTATTACAACTCATTTGCATAAGAACAAAGCAGAGAAATGACATCGGCGGTAGGCGGCGTAGTGTCCACTTCACTTGACGTTATTATTCAAAGGATTGTGAAGACAAGTTTACGTAAATGTTAGAAATACATCTTTCTGGATATTATACTTCAAATGCTGCACGAGTGATGAATTTGCCTGTAAATCTACGTCATCTTTGGTAACCATTCCTTTAATTCGAAGCACCGAAAATTACATTTCCATTTAGAAGCCTCCATGTTAATCCTTAGAGACGAATCTCAAATGAGCTTGCTCCCCAAAACTGACTGTTAACTAGAACGGCACTCAGTAGAGAGAATACCTCTGCCTGGTTGGCCATATCACTCAATGGTGAAGAATCACTCAAAAATTCAACAAGCTGGATCCAGATCTTCACTAAAATTGAATCGATTCTTCCTTGTCACACACACAACTTGTCCACCAAGTTTCGTCCAAATCCATCCATAACCTTTTGAGATATCCTGCTATGTATCGTTTTGGCCATATCACTCAATGGTGAAGAATCACTCAAAAATTCAACAAGCTGGATCCAGATCTTCACTAAAATTGAATCGATTCTTCCTTGTCACACACACAACTTGTCCACCATGTTTCGTCCAAATCCATCCATAACTTTTTGAGATATCCTGCTACGTATCGTTTTGGCCCGATCTCTCAATGGTGAAGAATCACTCAAAAATTCAACAAGCTGGATCCAGATCTTCACTAAAATTGAATCGATTATTCTTTGTCACACACACAACTTGTCCACCAAGTTTCGTCCAAATCCATCCATAACCTTTTGAGATATCCCTGCTATGTATCGTTTTGGCCATATCACTCAATGGTGAAGAATCACTCAAAAATTCAACAAGCTGGATCCAGATCTTCACTAAAATTGAATCGATTCTTCCTTGTCACACACACAACTTGTCCACCATGTTTCGTCCAAATCCATCCATAACTTTTTGAGATATCCTGCTACGTATCGTTTTGGCCCGATCTCTCAATGGTGAAGAATCACTCAAAAATTCAACAAGCTGGATCCAGATCTTCACTAAAATTGAATCGATTCTTCCTTGTCACACACACAACTTGTCCACCAAGTTTCGTCCAAATCCATCCATAATCTTTTGAGATATCCTGCTATGTATCGTTTTGGCCCGATCTCTCAATGGTGAAGAATCACTTAAAAATTCAACAAGCTGGATCCAGATCTTCACTAAAATTGAATCGATTATTCCTTGTCACACACACAACTTGTCCACCAAGTTTCGTCCAAATCCATCCATAACTTTTTGAGATATCCCTGCTGTGTATCGTTTTGGCCCTATCTCCCAATGGTGAAGAATCACTTTAAAAATTAAACAATTCTCATATCCGAATCCATATTCAGATCTTCACCAAAATCGAATCGAATCGTCCTTTTCAGACATCCAACCGGTTCACCACGTTTCGTCCAAATCCGTCCACAGCTTTTTGAAATATCCTGCTAGAGCCAAAACCGATGCATATCTCCCAATGGTGAAGAATCACTTTTAAAATTCTACTAGCCGGATCAGAATCCGAATCTTCACCAAAATCTAACCATTTCGTCCTTGTCACATACACTACCTCTCTGCCAAATTTCGTCCGAATCTGTCCACAACTTTTTGAAATATCCTGCTACGTATCGTTTTTGGCCCTATCTCCCAATGGTGAAGAATCACTTTTAAAATTCTACTAGCCGGATCCGAATCCGAATCTTCACCAAAATCTAACCATTTCGTCCTTGTCACATACACTACATATCTGCCAAATTTCGTCCCGAATCCGTCCACAACTTTTTGAGATATTTTGTTCACAAACAAACAAACAGAGGAAAAATCGGTCAGAGACCGAGGACTTGCCCGAATGTACTTTTTATCGGCCATTTTGGATCAAAATGGAGGGAAATCTATACATTTATATACGCTAAGCAATGGAAGGTAACTGAGAGTAAGTGTATGCATATCTCTTGTCCTTTCAGAGTTATATTGGTTTGAAATATATTTTCAATGAAAACTTGGCCCCCTGACCTTTGACCCCAAAAATAATTAAAACTAAGGATTTTGACCATTTTATGCCACGTGTAATTTTTCGGGAATTGAATAATGAACATTTTGGTGTTGGTTAGAAGGGAATCGGATAATGTTTGACAAAGTTATTAGTAAAAAAAAAAATTTTGACCTTGAGTTTGACCTTTCAAGGTCTCTCAAGGTCAAAGGTCATGGTGCCAAATGAAATGTCGTGTGTGACTTCCTATATGTCAGTAACAGTAAGTGTATGCATATCTCTTGTACTTTTAGAGTTGTAATGGTTTGAAATATATTTTAAATGAAAACTCGACCCCCCCTGATTTCACGTTTTGGGTGACCTTGAGCTTGACCTTGGGCCTAGAGAGTTAAAAAATTGGGCACAGTCTATTCCAGGGCAAGACAAATATGTGTGTAAAGTATGGCGATGCTATGTGTAACGATGTAGACGTAGTACAGCGCACAAACAGACAGACAGACGGACAGACAGACAAACCAACTAACCAACATACTTGCCTGAATCTATTCGGGCAAGTAACAAACGGACAAACAGGGGTGAAAACATAACCTCCATCCACCTTTGGTGGCGGAGGTAATAACGACATTTCCATATTAATTGTGTAATTAATAGAAAAGTGAGGCCAAGGGCTCGGGTATTTGCTAGGACAGATGATGTTTCAGAGAAATGATTGACTGAAAATGCATTCCTCTAAAACTGGGTAAGGAATAACGAATAGTAGGCCGTAACAATGGCCTTTAGTGCATTGTTACGTCACTACTTGAAGTATTACGTTTATTGCTTTTTTTAATCATCAAATCTCCCAAAGTACAAATGACGCAATGTATTCCACATCATGTAAATTACATGCGCACCATAACTCTGTCTTCTTGGTCTTTGTAGGGCCGCATACAAATCACGAGAGAGTGCTTGTTCACATTTTCAAACTCACGCAGTAGAGGGCAGAGACAGGTTGACACAACATGACTCCACGCCATTTTATTCGTCGGGTCAATGTTTCTCTTTGCTTATTGGTAGGATGTCTATCTACTATAAATGGACGAGTTGTGTGTGTGTGTGTGTGTGAGGCATACTTTTTGTGTCTATTAATTACGTACGTCTATTAATTAATTAATTACTATTGAAATGTACCTTTTAACTATTTAGACTGCTGAGACCCCTTCAACCTTTAAATACCCTTCAAGACCACGAAGATCCTGAAGACCCCGAGGACCCAAAAATCCCCTAGGACCCACAAGACCCCAAAGACCCAAATGTTCCCGAAGACCCAAATAATTAGACATGTTCTATTGAAGCATGCAAGACCGGTCTGTGTCCTTGGCCAATGTATAAATGCTCTAAGTTCCATTAAACAATGGGATTCATTGTAGACCGAAAAGAGATCCTGACGTTGCCACAACAGTTGTAAAACCGGTAGCTCAGTTGGCTTGGGGGTATTTGCGCTGATACATTGTGGAATGTATATTTACCTGTTAACTTCCTCTGGTAGTACAGCTGTGAAGTTTCTCATTCAGTGCAAAAGAGTTAGGCATTAAACCAAAGTGACAGCAGAACTTTGATATTTGTATTCACAGTTGTAAAGCACCTGTGATAAAATAAGTGAACTATTGGCTACAGTCATGGGACAGGGTCGTGATTGGCATTTAGATCATATTTCGAATATTTTGTCCATTTTGGTCATTTTATAACTAAAACGACACTCTTCGACGTCACGACGTCACCCGATATGCTTCTGCCCACATTATTACATCATTATAAATACTTGTACCAAGTTTGATTTAAATCCATTTAGCTGTTCTCAATAATCCCATTTTTACCTGACATGAACTCTGACCTCACCAAAATCACAATCACCTAACTCCTCACCTTTGATGCCAAAATATAATCAGTTCATCATTGCATCATAATATATACCTATACCAAGTTTGGGCAAAGTCCCATCACAGGTTCACAAGTTAGAACAGTAACAGACTTTTTAATTAACATGAACTCTGTCCTTTGACCTCTTGACACCCAAAATCAAATCAGTTCATCTTTGCATCATAACACATACTTGTACCAACTTTGGTCAGAATCCCATCACTGGTTCACAAGTTATCATAGTACAGGATTTTTACCTAACATGACCTCTGACCTTCGGCCTTTGACCTCTTGACCCCAAAATCTAATTAGTTAATCTATAACCCATTATACATATCTGCACCAAGTTTGATTAAGATCCCTTCAGCAGTTCTCAAGTTATCGCGGTAACGAAAACCTACCACAGACGGATGGACGGACGAACGGACGGACAGATGGACGGACGAACGGACGGACAGCCGTATGGACAAACCGAAAACATAATGCCCCCGGCAACCTCGTCGGCAGAGGCATAAAAAGATACAGCTAGAAGACACTTCTCTAGCTTTGCAGGGAGGGATCTAACATGGAACAACTATAATAATCCCAACGCTGGCAGCACTTATGTATGACGAGGGATTAGAAAAAAATCCATGGCCGTTTATTACATTAGAGGACAAAATACTATGCTGGGGATATGATTGATGTATTTATGGGAGTAAAGGAGCTTCTCTGAGTAGACGCAAGGGGTGTTTTCAGGTGGAGGAAGAAGATCGGACTTGGGGGCACAACCTAAAGGTAAATAAAAAGGGAGCTTAGAGGATTGATATAATATGGGGATTTTTCTTTTTATTTGTACAAAATTGGGAATGTGGAATTGTTTTTAATTGGCTTCTACCAAGCTCTTTATTTCAATGAAGTACACTAACTGCAATTGTATTTTTCTGATTATGGAATGGAAATTTCTTCTTCTTCTTCTTCATCTTCTATCATAAGCAACAAATGGCTGCAGGTAGCATCATTTGCTGGTGGGGTGCAGCAGTGCCGATGTTACAGTGCCCCCTGTAGGTTAGAGCACGAATTTGGAATTTGGCCTTAAATGCAGGCCAGCAGGAATGGGATCCCTCTTGCCACCTTCGGGGGCGGAGGCATAAAAATGCTTCAAAAAACAGAACTACAGGCAATCGAAACGAATGCAATATTTTTGATCCCCTCCTCTCATTCACTTTGCCCACTTGTAAGATGAAGAGTAAGACATCAGACCAATGTCTACCTGCTTTAGTCTCCAGTGCCTGTGATAAGTTATCATTTTTACAATTTTTGTCTGGATTGGTTGAAATGCAGAGGCATGGAAAGGCAAAAATGTTAATCTTGCTGTCGATTTTTACCTTTGATCCCCATATAATACCAGAAATAACTGATTCAAAATGTTTCTACAGATCTCTTTAGCTTTCTGCCAACTTTAATCTCTATCAACTCATATACAGGACTATGGAATGGCAAAGAAAAATGTGATTTTTTAGTGTTTCACCTTTGACCCATTAAATTGTAGAGTGGAGGGATGGGGAGGAACTAAATCAAGAAAAAAAACCAAGAAGGACACTTCGGAGAGCGCATAGTCTCGCCTCACACATTCATTCTGAACAAAAATATCATCGTTAACTAAACACGCTTCGATTTGGCCCAAATATTTGGCGATTATGGCCCAAATACCTGTATCATCCATGCACCCCATTATGTCGTGTACATTTCCATTATCCTTAGCTTGATTGATTTATTGATTGATTATAAGGATATGTAACAACCATTTTTTTTGCACATTAAGGCTAAATTATGTCAATGAAGGTGATTATGAAAATAAATTCGAAACTACATATTCCCCATAGCTAGTCGATCATATATGTGTGTTTCGCATCGCTCTGTTGAGCAGTTCTGGAGAAGAAGATTTTTTGCGTTTTCATTTTCAATCCAATATGGTTGTCAGACCACGTGACTGATGACATTATAAATTTCATTCTTCACTGACATCAGGTAGTAGATCAGATATACGAAACTTCAGATTTTTGGGATAAGTATTTTGAATCGACCAATTATGGCTGAAATGCCACTCCACAGATGACATTGTCAATATCACCAGATATACTCCCATGCCAAGTTTCAATTTATTTTATTGAGTGGTTTTGGAGAAGATGATGTTCAATTTTTTCCCTTTAATCCAATATGGCTGCCATACCATGTGATATATGACATCACAGAGTTATCAGTAAAATATTCTTCATGGGTAGTCCCTCCTTTACTTAAAATTTTGCACCGATTGATCGAACAAGCGGTTGCAGAGAAAAATAATTTTAAACGAAAAATATATAGATGTGGACACACACACACACACACACACACACACACACACACACACACACACACACACACACACACACACACACACACACGATGGTGGCCAGGGTAAGGTGGCGCACTTTGCTGCCTCACTCTCGCCTGGGATGGGAAGGACCGAGAGCCGCGTCGAATACAATGGGATACAACAGTTTCAAGAGCAGTGAATAAGGAGCAGAAAATGGCAGCTTCAATGGAAACGAGGACCGCAGACAAGGGGCCAGGTATCTCACACCCTTCAACATTCGATATGGTCTGGTCTTGTAGCTAAGTGGGATTTGTTGACCCCATGCTGCCAGGATTGAAGGCTCAAGGTTTGGTGACTCCCTCTTGCCGAGTTCCACCTGTTTAGAACGAGAGAGGCCGAATTCCATGGAATTGACAACAACACCAAATACAAAGCTGACTTTGATGGGAGAAAGTACTGAGCCAAGGGCGGCAGCTTTGGTGAGACCGAGGGCCATGCAAGTGACGCACAAAGTTGTCGATTGACATGCGTTTGGACCGCAACATGGCCTTGCGGCTTGTTGGGTTTAGTCGACTCCATCCTGTCGAGAAAGGATGAGACTGAAAAGGAAGAGACCAAAACCGGGCGGGAGTACCTTGAGGTCACACGGAAGGTCGTGCGGATTGACATTGTCGCCACTTCGGGGACAAAGGAGGAAATGTAGCACGGATAAGGAGACAGCTTCGTCCATGAGTCGTGGTTCCTTGCTGGGGTGAAGACGGATGCTTCAGAACTGGGGAAGTCTCAAAGACTTGCGAGTGGAGATGACAACTGGTGGCGGTGGTGAGTTCACACATTGTGCTTATATGTACACACTTGTGCATGGTTTTGATTGTACATGCATATTAATAGTGATTATACACATATTATAAGTAACATATTGTACATATTATATACACACATACAGTATTTATATGTGATAATACACATATTATACATACAAAAGCTTTCAATCTTTTTTTCACACTGGAAGGCCAGGTGGTTATGTTATTATCCTTAGTCAAAAGTGTAATTCGAAATACCTATTCAAAATACCTCTCGCTGCGTAATTCAAAACACCTCACTGCACTAGAAAACATGGGTACAGGAAAACTGTACTGTAAAGGGTGGGGACTTGAAATCCCCTCTCCCACCTGCAGCTATGCTACACGATATACATTTACATGGAGAATTTGCGTCCCTCCCCTCTCCCCCCAAGACCACCGGCAAAGATAAAAACACCCATATGCACGAATTGGAGTCATGCTGATCCTATCTACGTATGTAGCAAGTCTGGATGTAATTGGCCCAGAACTGTTGGAGGATCAGCACAGCAAGCACACAAACACACACCGGTACGTGAATTAGAGCAAGGATTATCCATGATATTTTATACATATTATATACACATATATTATACATATTATATGCACAGGAAAACACACACACACACACACACACACAGACACGTTGCAATTGTTTTGCAACCTCTTCATGGCGAGACTAAAAGAGGGAATCAAGGTATCTCCATGCTATATTCTAAAAATGATTGGCTCAATAATGAAAGTATGATGTGTAATTGTAAAAGTTGGAAAGAAAGAAATGAAAGACGGGAAACAAGTAGAGGTACAATCAAAGCACACCAATTTCTTAATCAATTGGATGATAACATACCTAAACCACCAGGTTTCATCCGACGCTGAAACTATTTTTGAAAATTGATTAAATAATTAATGAATAAAAATATAAATAATTAATTGATTAATTGATTAATCAAAAAATAGTTAATCAAATAATATATTCATCAATAAATAAAAAAATATCCTTTATAGCCACATCACGTGGTCACTCGTGTCCAAATATCAGTTTCCTAGCTCAAAAGATGCCTGAGATATTGCCCAGATGAGAAAGAAAATAAATATGTGATTAATAATTAAAATAAATAAATAATAATTGTAAAATAATTAATTTCTTAATCAATTAGCTAATAGCATGCCTAAACCACCACTGTTTCATCTGAATCTGTAACTTTTTGAAAATTAATTAAGTGATTAATAGGATAATTAAATAATTAATCGATTTATTGATTGATCAATAAATCAAAAATATCCTTTATAGCCACATCACGTGGTCACTGTCGTGTCCAAATATCAGTTTCCTAACTCAAAAGGTGCCTGAGATATTGTCCAGATGAGAAAGAAAATAAATGAGTGATTAATAAATCGATAATAATGAAGTAATTTATCAATTAATCGATTAATCAAAAAGCAAAACATAATTTTTTGCCAAAGGACTTTCTCACTATTGTGCCGAAATTTCAGCTTCCTAGTTCAAAGGATGGCTGAGATATCGCCCGGACAAACAAACAAACAAGAAAGAAACCAGAGTGAAAACTGAATACTCCCTTTCAGCGCGCATCATCGTCGCGCCCCATTCGGTGCTTAGTAATGACTTCATGCAGCGCCTGGAGATGGAATAGGAAAGGGGTGGTATACAACAAGAAAACAAGAAAGAAAGAAAGAAAGCAGAGTGAAAATTGAGTACTCCCTTTCAGCACGCGTCATTGCCGGGCCCCATTCGGTTCCTAGTGATGACGTCATGCAGCGCCTGGGGATGGAATAGGAAAGGATCTGTGTACAACAATACATCTTTCCTCCTGGAGGGGAGACATAGATTGCTATGATTGTTGTAAGCAAAGCAATAGTGCCCATCCTTAAAGTTTGTAAATAAATGAACGTGACCTCAGCGGCAAGAGTTTGGTGGGAAAGAAGCACCCACATCCTTAGAAAACCTTGGATTGCGTGTAAACGAGAGTTTGTTCACCAAGCTATAGGTAAACAATATGGCTGCCAATGTGGGAAAGAACCTGAATCAGTTCTGGATTTGCCATACCAGGTCAATCCGTGCTCATTGAAACAAGGTACAAGATGGTAATGCGCAAGGCACGCTCTCAGCTCCCAATAAAATGGCAGTCTGAGTGACATTTGCAAGTCACGTGAATGGGCTCAGGACAATCAAAAACGATGATGTCATTGCTCAAACAAGAATTGCAGCGCGGTTCTTGATCTGATATGATCCCATAGGCATTTGAAGCATGAATTTCGAGTGGCTCCTTTTTAATGGGAAGGGGCCACAGGCCTCCATAACTTTCCAAAATAATCACACACTGTTTCCTTCTGCAAACTCTCAAGCAATGTGTTTAAGGTTAAGCTTGTCATTCCTTTATAAATATGTGGGACAAGTACAATGTTATCAAATTTCGGACATGATACTTATTATAAGATTTTTGGCATCAGCAAGCAATGGCAATGTATTTGTTCTGGTCAGGTTTCATGAAGAAAGTACTCAGACAAAGGTACCTGACAGGATTCAAATCTTGTCCCAGATATAAACTGCCACCCTGATGTTTCGTCTGCAGGACATTAGGTCTATTGTAAGGACATTAAGCTGGGTGTCCCATGTGCCACCTTTATTTGATGGACACTAAAGATCTCAAGATGTCCTTCGCGAAGAGTACGCGAGCTTTCTCCGGCGCATTGGCTAAATTTCAAGTTCCTCCCTGGACTGTGGATAGAAGTTTAGGTTACTTGGAACCAGGTTTACTGCTTGCTATCTCAGTGTGGTTGTTGTCTGTTTCACATTGGGTGTAAATACTGTATTTCCTTTTATTATAGCGATCAAGGCTCACGAAAGAGCTGATGTAATAAGGTGACCTTTTTGAAAGTTCCAATGTATCTCCTGCACTTTGCTCATACATGACTTTTGTGCTATCCCACGAGGTCAAAGACTCTGCATATCCACAGACTCCTTGTGAATACATACTTTTATAAGCCAGCTTTTACTGTTTTGTTTTTTTATACAAGATCGAGGCTCGTGTAAGAGCTAACATTAATCACAAAAAAACATAAACGGACACGTGAAACATGTAATAAAGGGAGCGGGAGACAAGATAGGGGAGAGAGAGGGAAGCACAAAAGTACATCAGTGGAAAACAGGGACATCGGGGGATCTGTGGGAGGGGTAGGGCTTTGGGGGAGGAGGTATGGGAAGGTGGGGGGGGGAGGGGGGGGGAGTGCGAGAGGTAAAAAAAACACATGGACACTGCTCGGACTTCTAGGAAAGAAGTCGGTATTGCAGAAAAGTGGATCTGGGGTGAATTAACGGGGGTAGAAAAGATCAAGGTTTTGGATGGTGGAAGATAATAAATGGTGGTGAACAACTGTGTTAAAGACCTGGAGGGAGGAGTGGGATTGAAAAGAGTGAGGGAGTTTGTTCCAGAGGTGGGAGAAAAGAGGAATGAAGGAGTGAAGGTGAGCAGAGAGTCTTGATTTTGGCAGTTTCACCAGAAGAGGGTTGCTTGCAGATCTTGTGCAACCTGAAGGAATATTTGGGGGACAGAGCACAGAGAGAGCTGGGGGAGCAAGGCCGGATAGGAGTCGGTAGAAGACAGAAAGACCAGAAACCAGCCTGCGGTGAGCAAGTGAAGGGCCGTCGGATTTAGCTTCATCGTGGGAGATTCCAATGATTCTGAAAGCTTTGGTTTCAACAGCGTGAAGCTGAGCTCGGTGCGAGGCAGGAGCACCAGCCCAGAGCGGAGAGCAGTAATCCATTGAGCTGCGGATTAAAGCTTTGTAGGTGGTGAGGATCTCAGGTGTGCCAAGGAAGGACATCTCATGATGGAGGATGCTCATTGCCCAGCCGGCGGCTGGCTTTGGAGGCCAGCTTGGAAAGGCGTTTTCCCCAGAAAAGATCATGGCAGACAGTGAGACCCAAAAGCTTGAGTGACAGAACTTCTCGAAGAGGATTGTTGAGAAAGTAGATGGTAGGGTTGTCCAGTCGGTCTTTTCGGAGAGACAAAGTGAGAGTGTGAGATTTGTCAGGATTGAAATACATGTTCCACTTGTTTGAGTAGTCTGTGATTTTATCCAGGTCTGCAGAGAGTGAAGAGGTTGCTGCCTGCTGACCTGAGGGATGAGGTTTGGAGCAGCAGAGAGTGGAGTCATCAACAAAGAGATAGAGGATTTTCAAAAGTGTCGAAGAGATCATTGATGAAGACCAGAAAAAGCACAGGGCCCAGAACACGACCTTGAGGAACTCCAGCCTGAACAGGAAGGGGAGATGAGAGAATTCCATTCAGGGCCACATGTTGACTGTGACCAGTGAGGAAGTCCGCAAGCCATGCGTGGAGGTTTCCATGGATACCATAAGAGGAGAGCTTGATGAGCAGAGCGGGGTGCCAGACAGTATCAAAGGCACGTGATATGTCAAGGGAGACAGCTCTGATTTCCTGTTTGGCATTGAGGACCTCCATCCATTATTGAGACAGCAGAAGCAGCATGTCCAGAGTAGAATGACCTGGTCTGAATCCAAATTGATGATCAGAGATCAAGCCATTGGAGAAGAGGAAGGATTTGATATCCGAAGCAATGATGCAATCCATGAGCTTGCTGATTATTGGGAACTGGCTGATTTGTCTATAGTTGCAAGGATCTGTTTTTGCACCTTTTTGTGTAAAGCGGTAATGTTGGCTGATTTCCAAGGAGATTACAGATGACCTTGAGCAAAAGAGAGGGTGAGGAGAACAGAGAGAGGGTGTGAAAGAGCAGCAGAGCAGGATGTTAGGACTCATGGGCTGATGCCATGTGTTCCAGTTGCAGAATCAAAGTCGAGGTTTGACTGAAACTTCACCTGGTCAGTAGTGAAGGACACAGAGTCCAGGATCTGCTGGTTATGACTGGGTAAGGTGGGTACAGAAAAAGATGCGTTTGGGACACAATATTTTGAGAAAAACACAGAGTTGAGGCATTCGGCTTTGTCACGTGCTGTGTCAGCTGTGTAGCAATTTGAGGTAAGGGAGGGGATGGAGGGGGAACAAACAGCAGAAACAGATTTGACCAGATGCCACCAGGATTTGGAGGAGGGAGACAGGTTTGAGAGTTCAGTCTTGAGAGTCGAGAGATATTGTTTCCTGGCTCTCCTGAGGGTACACACACACTGGTTCTCAGCTTTGTTAAAGGAATGGAGATTACCTGCCATTGGATTTGCCTTCCATGAGGTGAAGGCAAGTTGTTTCAGGGAAACTGCCTCACCACAAGATTCATTGTACCATGGATGGGAGGAAGGGTAAGACAACTGAAGACGAGATGGGATAAATCTGTGCATGAGAGAGAGAGCAATTTACTTTGGAAGAATTCCCAGAATGAGTTGATGTCAGAGGCAGTCGAGATGGGAGACCAGTCCAGATGATTGATGGCTGCTTGAAGACCGTGACAGTCGGCTTGGGTGAAATGCCAGACTCGTCGGCGCTGAGGAGGCTCTGTGAGAATGGCTGGAGAGATATCCACTCCAAAAAGGAAATGATCAGAAGAACCGATTGGCGCAGAAGAAGAGCAGCAGACATTCGCAGGGAAGTTTGTCATAACCAAGTCTAGAAGAGAAGATGCTCCGTTGACTGAGATCCGGGTCGGGAAATTGACAGACTGTGTCAGTCCCATTGAGTCTCAGAAGTTCTTTTCTGAGGTGCCATGGCTGGTGCGAGAGGTACCCACACCCAGCCAGCTGGCATGATGACAATTGAAGTTGCCACATATGAGGAAGAGAGAGTTGGGATGAGTAAATAGAAGTTGGTCCAAGTTGTCAGACAGCAAGATGTAAATGGAGCCATCCCTGTTTGGTGGACGGTACAACACACATATGATTAGAAGGTAAACATAAAATTAGAAGATCAACATGGTCAACATAAAAATATTAGAAGGTCAACAACAAATCATGAAGTTAGAAGGTGAACATAAAAATATGGGATTCATAAGAGGCATGAGAGGAAAGTTTTGATGGCTTTGTATACAAAGTTTTGGCTTTTGACGTATTGGTTTTTGACATTAAAGTTTTGATGGCTTTGTCATCCGGGTTCCGAGTCTGAGCGTGTTGGACGTTGGTTCATACATGCCTCTTTGCAGTTTATCAAAGCTGAGTTTGAGTTTTCCGGACAGGATTTGAGTTTTCCGGATGTCTTTCTATTACTGTTTCATCCATGAGTTGTTAATTGTGTTTTCATCCAATTTTCATCTCTAAACCATAGCTTATTGCTATGTATTATTGTATTTGGCGGAGTGACAGTCAAACTCACAAATCCCCGGCCCATCTATCCATACCTTTAGCATGACCTTTGTCCTTGCTTTCAATAACCCATCTTGTGATATCTGGCTCTTGTGAATATATATTTGGGGGCATGCAAAGTTCAGTCTTCAGATTCTTCCTCCACATGACTATCCTATTGTTACGGACGCGGCTAGGATGTTGATTGGCCGAGCGGATGGCCGCCGCACCCGAACAGTTACCCCGACTAACCCGATTCCTGAACGTTGGCCAAAATCGCGCCACAGATATTCAATATGGAAACCTCTAAAACGACCGAATGTGAAGAGGAAGAAGAAGACGTACAGAAGAATAACAGGATTTATTATTTACACACACTAAAGCAAAAGGAGCAGTCAAGGTTATATACAGGGAAATGGAAAAAAACAGGAGACACAGTGAAATCGTTAGCTTACCTATTAACAGTCTTAATTAACCCAGGGACAAGACACACAGAACAAACTCACGTACACAAATGGGGAAATTGCAGGTCGGTTTTTGCTGGAGGGAGAAGGTCGAACCACAAGCTGGAAGGCTTGGCAGGGCGCACAGCAAGCCGGTCCTTGTCAGGCTGGGAGCGAGCAGGGCGACGTCGGCACACGTATCTCGTTGCACGCCTCTGGCTCTTCTGGTCCTCCACTTCTTTCCAAATCGTCTGACGCGTCTTTCTCTCCGATCTCCTGCCTGCGCGATCGTCGCACGTATTTCTCTCTCCTTGCGCGTCTCTGGTGGGGGCGTCGTCGTGCGGGTTATATATGCCACGCCCTTGAACATTCGCGAACCTACTCGATGTTTCTCTCCACACCCTCTCCAAGTCCAACCCCTTGTTCTTGGTTGGTTGAGTGGGGCTGACTCACTCCTCCCCTCTATGACGAGGTGGGGACACGCCTTTCTTCTCCGAGGTTACCTAGTGTGTAATGGAGTCGCGGTGAAAACAGCAACCCACAGCTGCAGCAAATGCGGTTTGCAGGCAGGAAAGGCTTTTGGGAATGGGAATAAAAGGGGATCTATTTATTTGAATTCGGTGCAATGGAGTGTCAATTAATGGAAGTCAAATCCTTAGCCTAATACACAGAATAAGGAAATAACTGTCAACAAGGGGGAAATCTATGATTGGCTAACGTGAGTGCTTATGAAATAACTACGGAACGACCTTTGACCTTTATACACAGACTGGAAGCAGGAGGGTCCAGAATAAAGCAATAAAAAAAAAACACAATCCTCATATCCACAACACTGCACTCTCCTCCTCTTAGGCACGTCCCGGGCCTCTTACCTTTACGTTTAATGTGGCACGTAGGTGTAGTTCCCTCTACATTTAACCTGACCCTGAGTGCGACAGTTTTAAAACATAAATAAATATGTCCCACTGCTCCATTGCACCCTACCTAATAGACTCACGCCCACAGCTAACCGAATTGCGGAATGGTCTTCAAACTACACATTTACGGTGGGGGCGCATTATTTACAACGACTCTACTTTATTTACAAAATGCAACCCAGGACCTGTGATCGTTCTTTTGGGGGGGGGGGGGGGGAGAGACAGTCTTCTCTGCATCAACGTACCATGAAGCACCCAAAACGCACCAAAACACCCTCAAGCACCAATCGGTGCACAGTCATTGCAGTTCAATAATAAAAATAACCAAACAAACCCTTGTGCTGGTCTTCCTCTTCGGCTCCCTCTGCTGGCTATTGTTATTTTCCTGTGGTTGTCATCTTCTTTGCTGGCGGCCTATTTGGACATAAAAGTGCACAAACGTGTCCATCTTTATTTATTTATGGCCCACAGGGCCGACTATTGTGTGGTTCACCTGTGGGGCATCGGTGCCCTGTGATCAAGGTCCGCCAGCAAGATCTCGGGCCTTCATGGCTGGTTCCAGCAGAGGAGCCCTGCCCCAACCCATGGGGTCCATCAGTGGTGCTCAGCCACAGACATGTGGTCCATAAGGTGGTGCATCGATGCAGACAGCTGTGGTTGCGAGAGGTTCGGGCGCCCAATGGCGGACTCTCGCACGCTCCCCTCGGTGCCCAGTGGCGCACAGTCCTCATGTGGGAGACAAGGGGGGAAAAGACAGATGAGCGAGGGGTAAGGTCACAAGGGTACACATCAATACAGGCAATGCAAGGCAAGGTGCGTATGGAGACGGAGCGGAGAAAAGCTCGTCCCTACCGTACGTCACCCCCCCTGTCACCTACTCTACCCTTGCCCTTTCCCCATATTTACAACAATCTACACATTTACAAATCCGTCGCTACCATCACATCTTCCCCATATTTCCCCTACACCAAATTCGTCTTCACAATCCCACTAATCCAAAATTTGCCATCACCCAATTCATCATCAATCCTCATAAGGAGGAAGAGATGGGACATCAGCACAATGTCACACCCACGTCATGATGCGTCTCACATTCCAAACATTTGCACAATAAAAATAACAAAACAACCTGGCATGGTGTGGAGGTACGTCATCCCAGGTGAGTGGATGCAGATGGTGCGAGGAGATTCCTAATCCTAACTATCCTCTAAATGACATTAACACACTTTACACTACCCGGGGTCTTTCCCTGCCAAACCATTGGCCATCTTACTCTATGCGGTTTTAAGAACCAAATTCCCATTGACCAAACTGTGGTGCTTCTCAATTTGGGGTCTCACTCCCCCGATGCAACTCCCTGTGCCCCTGCACAATCTCGGGGCTGAGTCGTGTGGCTCCCCTAACAGGTCTTACTTACCTGCGCACCTCCGCCACTGAACGTCGCCACCTGAGCTGGCCTAGCTCCTTTCCTAACCTGGGGAAGGCCCTCTGGCTCCCTTACCCCACTCTCTGCCCTCCTTGGCATTGGGCTACCGGGTCCTCCTCCTAGGATCCTCAGGCCCCACTCACAACTACACAACTACCCTAACTGGGGAAGGCCCCTCCTGGCTCTCTCACCCCTCTGTGCCCTCTCTGGCACAGGCCTACCCGGGTCCGTCCTCCGGATCCTCGGGCCCCATCCACAACAACTCTACCGGCTCCCAGAGTCCACCTGCGGCCTCACCTGGCCGACAGACTAACAGTGGCGGAGTGCCCATAACTACAAATGGTCACGCAACTACCACAACCCCCAAGGAACTGCAGCCGCATGCAGCTGGAGCTCCGAGGGAGTTGGTGACGTAATGTCATGGTCAAGGACCATAGCCTTCAACTGGCATCGTTCCGAGCATAACTCCCAAGGGATTCGGACTGGCATGCAGTTGGAACACCAAGGGAATTGGTTACTCCGGACACCAGGTGGGGAAACTATGGTGCGCCATGATCATAACTACGAATTCAGCCACACGCCCACCCAATTCCACTTTACTCATGCACCAATCACAACACTCCTGTGCAACTACCCGCACCACAGATGCCAATATCCAACCACAATTTACCTATACCCTCTACCTAACTCTTAAAACTACCCTCCCCGGGTATTCGTGATGGGGTCCATCCTCCTTTCCCCATTCACACCTTCGCACCATCCACTCCACTCCACAGTTTCCACCATACTCACTCCACGACCATCCATTCCAATACTCCATATACTCCAGACCATTTATTCCATACACCTGTTCTCCATTCACCTGGTGTTGCACACCTGTGCAATCACACCTGGTGCCACCTGCACCCTCCTTCCTTCCTGGACCATTTGGTCAGCACAACTCACATCACTATCACTCACTCAAACACTGCTCCATACACCTGTTCAGTTGCACACCTGTGCAATCACACTACAACTCACAATCATTTACTCATACCCTGCTCAATACACTTGAATACACCTCCAACACTCACATGGCATCATCTGAACTACCTGGCGCCCTGCTAACTTAGTGCTCCCCGTCTTCCCTTTAAACTAAGCACATACCACGTCATTATCATCCAAACTAATCTACCTGCGTCCCCACTACAGGTATCATTGTCACTACCTAATCTTAACGTTACCTATTGTCATCTTCTCTAGATCCCTATCATTATCCTAACCCTCCCGGGCTAGTTTTCACTGCCAACCCCATAACTAGTGCTCCTTTTCCCCACGTCTGCGAGAGATGGCAGAGTTGCCATCCCACCACATCGGGTATCTCTTACTACCAATTTTTGCACACCAAATTTCAGCTAATTAAAAATTTGCCAATCACTACCAATCATCTGCCAATCATCACTCTGCCAATCTTTGCCAATCATCAAATTTAGCTTTTTTCAATTTCGGGTCCAAAACACTATCCTCATCACACGTCTACTCACTAGAGCCTCTCGGTGCACCAATTCATCTCTAAAGCTCGGCTTCACACAGCCGAGCAATGAATGCGGGTTGCTTGGTGCCGGCGGCTCGATCCGTCCGGCACTCGGTGCAGGGAAGGAGGTTTACCCGGGCCGAGATCCCACGCACCATCTCGGCACAGAGCCGTCCAATGGCCCGATCTCGCCCTGCCGGAACGCCTCAACCACAAAGGGTTGTCGTGACGACCCTTCCTACCGGGCCGCCCGCTCCGCTTAGTGGAGCACGGACACGGCCGTTCAAAGCGCGGCCTGGCGTGGATCCCGCACGGCGGTTCTTTAGAAACCGCCGCGGTCACAATCCCCGCGGATCCCCGCGGCACGCAAAGCTGCCCGGCACGCACCGAGGGCCCGCTTCGGCTAAACGTCGTTCTAACCGCTAACCCGGTTAGCGTCGATGCTCCATTCGCATGCTTACACCCCGCAGCCCGTTCCTTGCTCATACATCCAGCCGTTCCCATGCTCCTAGTCATTGCACCTTCTCTTACACACCCAGGTACACTCAATCCGCTTACAGACTTTGTCACACACCTGACCACCGCACACCTTTGCACACACTCGTCGTTCGCACACCTCACCAACACACCTCTTCGCGCTCCCTTCTCGGTCACCTCCTCTGTGACAACCACAGGTGTGCTCTCACTTGCACACCCAACCACGTGCCTCACTACCAACTCCAGCGTGCATTCCCATACGCGCTCTACCATTCCAGGTGTGCATCCTTCCATTCCAGGTGTACATCCTCTCTCACCTGCCACAACCAACTCACGCTCCGTGTCACTCTTACTACTTTCACCACCACATTCGGTCGCGCATTCACCCTTACTTTTGACAGCGCACTCTGTACTCATGACCCGTCCGTTACACACCTTTCTCGTGCACACTCTCCCGTTACACCCTCCGTAACTCTCACCACAGGTGTGCATTCTCCCTTACTCTTGACAGCGCACTCTTTCCTCATGCACCCGTCCGTTACACCCCTTTCTCGCGCATCCTCTTGCGCACACTCTCCCGTTACACCCTCCGTAACACTCACCACAGGCGTGCATGCTTCCGTTACATCCCTTGTAACACTCCCCACGACGCGCTTCCATGTGCCCCCTTGCACACGCGCTACGACCAACTCACTCTCGACAGCACACACTCCTCGGCGCGCACTTTTTCCTCACACACCCCAGAGTCGGAGCTTCTCGCACACCTCCTCTCTCGTACTCCGTACCTGTCGCACACTTCACCAACGGCCTCTCACGAACACCCGGGTTCACACTAACCCCCAAGCCGACTGAAGCTCCCCTCACATCATATACATTTCCGAATATATCGCCACTCACCTTGGCACCTCGTCTCCGCACCTCCTTCGCCACCTGCAAACTCTTTATCTGGTTAGCAAGCACACCATCACGATTTGAGCACCGACCTTGCACATATTCCATTACTTCCTCCTTTATTACCTCTTCTTAATTTCACTCACCCCCTCTTCCACCTCCTCTAATTTTTGCTTCACCTCTTTTATTTCCCGGTGCGTCTCCTCAATTTCGTCCTATAACGCCACCTTGACCGTTTCTATGTGCGTCCTCACCTCCCGGTCCTTCGTCTCCATTACTTCTGTCACCTCTTCCAACCTCTTTGTCAGTCCCTCACGTACCATCTGACATTCCCTCTTCGTCGCTATCAAGTCGTTTTTTAGTTCTTTTTGTGTCGCCTTTAGCCCTCCTAGTACCGCAGTGTTCTTTTGTACCTGCTCCACTAACTCCGTCTGTCCCACCGTCAGCTGTTCTACTCCCCTCGTCAGATCCTCTATGCCCCCTTGTAACCTAGCCGTATTACTCCTCACCTCTTTCTCCATACGCTTCTCACCTTGCCTTACCTCCTAGCGTACCCCCGAGACCTCCTCGCTTACACCTCGTCTGATCTCCTCCTTCATTTCTCCCATCTCTTTGGTAGATGCCGCCCTCATCTGTTCCAATTCATTCCTCTGAGCATCCAATTTAGCGTCTAATCCGATTTTCACCTCCTCTATCTGGTTCCCCATCCGTTTGATTTCCCGGGCGGATTGCTCCCCTATTGCCCGCAATTTGTCGTCCATCCTAGCTTCTAGCCCCGTTAACCCATTCTTTACCTCTTTTATCCCGTTGTCTAACCCCTCAAATTTATTGTCTAAACCCTCAAATTTATTTCCCATAGTGTTTAACCCGCCTCTTAATTGCTCAATAGTACCCCTCGCTTCGTCCCTCATTCTGTTTTCCATTTTCTCACTATCAGCCCTCATTCCCACAAGTTGGTTTTCCAATCCTACATTCCCCATTTGGATGATTGCCTGTATTTGCGCCATGAGGCCTTGCATGTCAAAGCCCGCCGGTACAGTGGGCTCGGCCGCCGCGACCACGGGCGCGGCGCAATTTGGTGCTGCTACACCCACGTGCGCGAGGGCGCCATTTTGTGCACCTGACACCTCCTCAATGCTCTCCTCCATTTCTTCCCTGTGGTCCTGGGTTACCCCTAACCCCTCTTCTAGCTCACCCACCTGCATCCGATCGCCTTGACTATCCATGGCACGATGTTCAATTTAAGATTTTATAAAACAAATTTCGGCCCACTCGTAATTTGAGCGCACGAAGCGCTTCAGGTCCGTTCTCGCTCCTGGCACCAATTGTTACGGGCGCAGCTAGGATGTTGATTGGCCGAGCGGATGGCCGCCGCACCCGAACAGTTACCCCGACTAACCCGATTCCTGAACGTTGGCCAAAATCGCGCCACAGATATTCAATATGGAAACCTCTAAAACGACCGGATGTGAAGAGGAAGAAGAAGACGTACAGAAAAATAACAGGATTTATTATTTACACACACTAAAGCAAAAGGAGCAGTCAAGGTTATATACAGGGAAATGGAAAAAAAACAGGAGACACAGTGAAATCGTTAGCTTACCTATTAACAGTCTTAATTAACCCAGGGACAAGACACACAGAACAAACTCACGTACACGAATGGTGAAATTGCAGGTTGGTTTGTGCTGGAGGGAGAAGGTCGAACCACAAGCTGGAAGGCTTGGCAGGGCGCACAGCAAGCCGGTCCTTGTCAGGCTGGGAGCAAGCAGGGTGACGTCGGCACACGTATCTCGTTGCATGCCTCTGGCTCTTCTGGTCCTCCCCTTCTTTCCAAATCGTCTGACGCGTCTTTCTCTCTGATTTTCTCTCGTGGTCGTCGCGCTAGGCTTCCTCTCCCCATTGGTATTTTTGTGAATATACGATTGTTCTTCACAGTTCTGTTTAAATGTTTCAACTATCCCCTTCATTGTTTTATTCAGTGGTTTATTACAACACGCTGTTTTTCTTCTTATTTAAAAGGCTCCTTTCAATTTCCTCTTCATCTCATTCCATTTCAAAAAAATATTCAATCTCTTATGATTCCAAATCACTCCATGCTCTAAATTCTCATTCATTCCATCCCTCCTCCATCGTTCTTAAACAAATCGCTAACTTGAAAATCACAACAAACCCAATTTGTTATATATGTGCATCTTTCATTAATCATCCACTTTCTAAACTCCCACCTTGCCCCTCCCCTTCAAATCTCCCCCCCAACCATCCCTCCCAAATTCTCCCTCCTCCCACCTCCTTCTCAAAGCTGCCTCCTCCCCACTTCCTCTCCCTCCTATGTCATACCCCCACCTCCCCCAACCTTCTACTTTCCTCTGCCCCCCCTCAAACAAACTCTCACTGTGCCTCATTCCATCACCATCAAACCTTTCGTCCTCCTCATCCTTCCCTTTCTTGTAACTCCTCTGTAATCTCTGACACACTATCAACTGCTCTTCCTACATCCCCCTCTCACCCTTCATCTGACCCTACCCCTCCCCTCCCCTGTCCTGCACCCGATGCTCCCCATCTCTCCTCACTAACGGTATGGACCTCAAACATCCGGGGCCTTCGCTCAAACCTGATTGATCTCTCCATTCAGGTTGCTTCTGAAAATCCAGACTTGATCTGCTTAACAGAAACCTTCCTCCTTCAAGATGTCTCTGATTCCTTAATATCTCTTCCTGGTTACTCCCTCCTCCGGTACGATAGACCTGATCCTCGTCCTGGTGGTGGGGTGGCTATCTTTATCAAAAACTCTCTTCCTCACTCTCCCTGCACTGCCCTCTCTCCACCCCACCCACAGGAGTACCTCTGGCTACGGCTTCCTCTCCGCTCCCACCTTTTGTTCATATGTGTTCTGTACCGTCCTCCAAACAGTGATGACTCCATTTACATTTCTCTGTCGGACAACATGGACCAACTTCTATCAACTCATCCAAACTCTCTCTTCCTCATATGTGGTGACTTCAACTGTCATCATGCCAGCTGGCTGGGTGTGGGTTCATCTCTCACCAGCCATGGCACCTCAGCAAAGGACTTCTGCGACTCATTGGGACTGACACAATCTGTCAATTTCCCAACGCGGATCTCAGTCAATGGAGTATCTTCTCTTCTGGACTTGGTTATGACTAACTTCCCTGCAAATGTCTGCTGCTCTTCTTCTGCTCCAATCGGTTCTTCTGATCATGTGCTTGTTAAAGTGGACATCTCACTGGCCATTCTCAGAGAGCCTCCTCAGCGCCGACGAGTCTGGCATTTCACTCAGGCCGACTGGCACGGTCTGCAAGCAGCCATCAATCAACTGGACTGGTCTCCCATCTCTAATGCCTCTGACATCAATTCTTCCTGGGAATTCTTCCAAAGCAAACTGCTCTCTCTCATGCACAGATTTATCCCATCTCGTCTTCAGTTGTCTTACCCTTCCTCCCGTCCATGGTACACTGAATCTTGTGGTGAGGCAGTTGCCCTGAAACAACTTGCCTTTGCCTCTTGGAAGGCAAATCCAACTGAAGGCAATCTCAGTTCCTTCCACCAAGCTCGAAACAAGTGTGTTTCTACCCTCAGGAGTGCCAGGAAGCACTATCTCTCCACACTCAAGTTTGAACTCTCAAACCTGTCTCCTTCCTCCAAATCCTGGTGGCGTCTGGTCAAATCCGTTTCTGGTGTTTGTTCCCCCTCCATCCCCTCCCTTACCTCAAATGGCTACACAGTTGACACCGCACGTGACAAAGCCGAATGCCTCAACTCTGTGTTTGCCTCAAAATCTTGTGTCCCAAACCCATCTCTCTCTGTTCCCACCTTTCCCAGTCGAACCCAACTGCTCCTGGACTCTGTGTCCTTCTCTCCTGACAAGGTGGAGAAGTTTTTATCAAACCTCGACTCTGATTCTGCAACTGGCCCAGATGGCATCAGCCCTCGGGTCCTAAAATCCTGCTCTGCCGCTCTATCTCACCCTCTCTCTGTTCTTTTCACCCTCTCTTTTGCTCAAGGTCATCTGCCAGCATCTTGGAAATCAGCAAACATTACCGCTTTACACAAAAAAGGTGCAAAAACAGATCCTTGCAACTACAGACCAATCAGCCTGCTCCCAATTATCAGCAAAGTCATGGAATCCATCATTGCTTCAGATATCAAATCCTTCCTCTTCTCCAATGGCTTGATCTCTGATCATCAATTTGGATTCAGACCAGGTCATTCTACTCTGGACATGTTGCTTCTGCTGTCTCAACAATGGATGGAGGTCCTCAATGCCAAACAGGAAATCAGAGCTGTCTCACTTGACATATCACGTGCCTTCGATACAGTCTGGCACCCAGCTCTGCTCACCAAACTCACCTCCTATGGTATTCAGGGAAATCTCCACTCATGGCTTGCGGATTTCCTCTCTGGTCGTAGGCAACGTGTGGCCCTGAATGGATTTCTCTCATCTTCCCTTCCTGTTCTGGCTGGAGTTCCCCAAGGCAGTGTTCTGGGCCCTGTGCTATTTCTGGTCTTCATCAATGACCTCTCCGACTCTCTGGAAAATCCTCTCTATCTCTTTGCTGATGACTCCACTATCTGCCGCTCCATTCCTCATCCCTCAGATCGGCAGTCTGCAGCCTCCTCACTCTCTGCAGACCTGGACAAAATCACAGACTGGTCAAACAAGTGGAACATGTCTTTCAATCCTGACAAATCTCACACTCTTACAATGTCTCTCCGAAAGGACCGACTGGACAACCCTCCCATCTACTTTCTCAACAATCCTCTCCAAGAAGTTCTGTCGCTCAAGCTTTTGGGTCTCACTATCTGCCATGATCTTTCTTGGGAAAACCACATTTCCAAGCTGGCCTCCAAAGCCAGTCGCCGACTGGGCATCCTCCGTCGTGCGAAGTCCTTCCTTGGCACACCTGAGCTCCTCACCACATACAAGGCTTTCATCCGCAGCTCAATGGAATACTGTTCCCCCCTCTGGGCTGGTGCTCCTGCCTCACACCTTGCTCGGCTTCACGCTGTTGAGGCCAAAGCTTTCAGAATCATTGGAATCTCCTGCGATGTAGTCAACTCCGAGGGCCTTTCACTCACTCACCGCAGGCAGGTTGGTGGTCTTTCTGTCTTCTACCGACTCCTCTCTGGCCTTGCTCCCCCAGCTCTCTCTGTGCTCTGTCCCCCAAATATTCCTTCAGGTCGCACAAGATCTGCCTGCAACCCTCTTATGGTTAAACTGCCAAAGTCTAGGCTCTCTGCTCACCTTCACTCTTTCATTCCCCTTTTCTCCCGCCTCTGGAACAAACTCCCCCACTCCATTCAATCCCACTCCTCCCTCCAGGTCTTTAAAACAGCTGTTCACCACCATCTCTTATCTTCCCCCATCGAAAACCTTGATCTTTTCTACCCCCGGTAATTCACCCCAGAGTCCTTGCAGCGTTCATATGTTTTATTCCTCTCCCACTTCCCCCCAAGTCCTCCCGATGTCCCTGCTCTCAAATGTTGTGTTTGTGTCCTTCCCCCTCTCTCCCCATCTTGTCTGCCGCTCCCCTTGTTTTTTTGTGTTTTGTGTGTCGGTTTGTCTTTTTTGTGATTATTGTTAGCTCTTTCACGAGCCTCGATCTTGTATACAAAAAAAAAAAAAAAAAAAAAAATCTCCTGCCTGCGCAATCGTCGCACGTATTTCTCTCTCCTTGCGCGTCTCTGGTGGGGGCGTCGTCGTGCGGGTTATATATGCCACGCCCTTGAACCTTCGCGAACCTACTCGATGTTTCTCTCCACACCCTCCCCAAGTCCAACCCCTTGTTCTTGGTTGGTTGAGTGGGGCTGACTCACTCCTCCCCTCTATGACGAGGTGGGGACACGCCTTTCTTCTCCGAGGTTACCTCGTGCGTAATGGAGTCGCGGTGAAAACAGCAACCCACAGCTGCAGCAAATGCGGTTTGCAGGCAGGAAAGGCTTTTGGGAATGGGAATAAAAGGGGATCTATTTATTTGAATTCGGTGCAATGGAGTGTCAATTAATGGAAGACAAATCCTTAGCCTAATACACAGAATAAGGAAATAACTGTCAACAAGGGGGAAATCTATGATTGGCTAACGTGAGTGCTTATGAAATAACTACGGAACGACCTTTGACCTTTATACACAGACTGGAGGCAGGAGGGTCCAGAATAAAGCAATTTTAAAAAAACACAATCCTCATATCCACAACACTATCAACTCCCCCTCACATCCTTTAATGGTGTCAAACCCCTCCACGTTAGTTCCCTCTGCCTTGCCTTCTCCGACACATCCGCATCCTCCTACCCCACACCTTATCTGTGTGCTCCAATTCAGCATCCCCCACCGCATGTGCCTCTTTTCTGCTTCCTCTTGCCCAGCTCAGCTCAAAACTCCCCCCTCCCCCACCCCCCGCCTCATAGCTTCCCCTTTGCTCCGCCCGCTCCTCGTTTCCACCCAACCTCACACTCTCCCAGCTTCTCCCATCCTTTCCCATCACATCACAGCTTCCCCATGTTCCAGGCCCTCCCAGTTTTCCTTCCACCCCATCCTTTCACAACCTTCCCCTTGCCCATCCCTTTCCACATCCCCCCCCCCCCCCCCCTGCACCATGCCAACAGCACCTCATCCCATATCCCTAACTGTATGGACCTTGAACATCTGAAGTCTCCACTCAAACCTGACAGATGTATCAATCCAGGCCCTCCCAGTTTTCTTTCCACCCCATCCTTTCTCAACCTTCCCCTTGCCCACCCCTTTCCACATTCCCCCACACCGGCATCATCCAACAGCACATCATCCCCTATCCCTAACCATGTGGACTTCAAACATCTGAAGTCTCCACTCAAACCTGACAGATGTATCAATCTGGCTGCTGCTGATAAACCGGACATTATCTGCTTAACACTTAACTGTTCTTAACCTCGGTTCGACCGAACCCCAGGGGTTCAGTGAGCCAGTCTCAGGGGTTCGGCGGAGGTCCTCCGAAACGCATTGCAATTTGTTTTTTGTCTGTTTTTAGTTTTGTATCAATTTTGAATCTTTGTGTAATTATGCTTATTATTAATATTATTATTCTTTTGCGATGTATGTTACGAACGAATTGAAATGTTATTTGTAATTGTATTCCCATCCCATTCATGGTTTCTCTGGTCTGTGTTTAAGATAAGTTGTTTCACACTGACTGTAGTAAGTTGAATCAATGAGCAACTTGCTAAATGTTCTGTTGATGGTGCTTACTTGCTTACTTACTTACTGGATTTTTGATTTTGCAGGTGTTCGGAAATTCCAGTGAATAGCCTCGATTAGCTTGCCGTGTGTCATGCGTCATTGGTCGCGCCTTACTTTGGAGTTACTGATTAATTGAAAAGTAAGTTGGAAATGTTTGTGGATATGCAGGGCGGGTTCAGAGTTATATTAAAGTCAAAAGTGGATGGTGATTATAAAATATGATTGAATTACTCAGAAAATTAGGTGGAGGAGATATAACTCCTTTGGTCGCAATTCAAAACTAACAATTTGCAGTTTTCTATGCAATATTATAAAGGGATTTGAGGTGACATAGAGTTGAGTAGATAATAAATCCCGTCATCGTAACTATAAGTTATGTTTCTTTGTTAAAATTTCTCAGTTTTCAGAGGGGTACTGATTATATTTAAGCATGTTCTTTTTTAAATTTTTGTCATATAATTATTTGCCCGAACTCAATTAAGATGAGTTTGTTACTTTATTATTTTTTTTTGCAGTATGTCGAGCAAAAAAAGTAAGTGGTCGGAGGATTACATGCGGTACGGATTCACGTGTTTGACGGAACGGGACGGAAGTCAGCGTCCTCAATGCTTGCTTTGCAATGTCAAGATGAGCAACTCCAGCCTAGCACCAGCAAAACTACAGGAACTCTTCAAAAAATTGCACGGTGAGGGGCAGTACAAAGACGCAATGCTGAATGAATTCAAATTGAAGAGAGTCCGATTTGACGCATGTGCTACCTTGCCCACTCTCTGATTCGTTCCAATTGACAAACCGATCCTCACCGCGTCGTATGAAGTTGCGTACCTGATCGCAAACAGGGCAAACCACACACAGTTGGCGAGACACTCATCAAACCGGCCGCGTTGAAGATGGCCAACATCATGCTGGGAAAAGCTGCTGAAAACAAGTTGTCTCTCGTTCCACTCTCAAATGACACCATCAGATGCAGAATCGATGACATGAGCCTTACTGACAGCCCCCCACACTCAGATCCAATGCGGGGCTCTCATCGGTATCCTCTCATCTCCTCTCCCTGTCAAGGTTGGAGTGCCACAAGGCAGAGTCTTTGGCACAGTCCTATTCCTAATTTCATCATGAATATTTCCGACTCTGGAAAATCCTCTTTATCTCTTTGCTGATGACTCCACCCTCTGCCATAATATCCTTAATCCTTCAGGTAGGTCAATGGCAGCCTCATCGCTCTCCTACACTTGAAATATGGCATTCAATCCTGACAAATCTCTCACTCTCACTCTGTCTCTCCGAACAAACCATCTGGTGAGCCTTCCCATCTGCTCCCTTAACAATCCCCTTGAAGAAGTTCAGTGACTTAAAAGTTTGGACCTCACTATCAGCCATGATCTTTCTTGGGCACACCACATATCTAAGTTGGCCTCCAAAGCCAGTTGTCGACTGGGCATTCTGCGTCACGCAAAGTCTTTCCGTGGTACACCTGATCTTTTATCTACCTACAAGGCCTGCATCCACAGCTTGATCGAATACTGCTTTCCCCTGCGAGATGGTAAACCTGCCTCACACCTTGCTCAGCTTGATGTCATGGAAACCAAGGCCTTCAAAATCATTGTAATCTTCACGATGAATCTGACTCTATGGGGTTACCTTCACATCGGGAAATGTGACATCGTTTACTCGGTTGTAGTGTCTCTGTCATTCATCTACTGCCTCATTTCTGGTGTTGCACCTTCTGCCATTTCCATGTTCTCTTTTCCCCCTTGCACCCCCTCACCATCAGGTTTGGTTTCTGCAGGGCACGCTCAGTCTACTCGTATCCTCCCTTCTGGAGAAATTCCCAATTTCAGGAATCACTGCTCACCTCCTCTCATTCATTCCTCTTCCCCCCCCCCCCCCCCCTGCCTATGGAGCCAACTTCCTTAGTCTCTTCAATGTTGTTATTTCCTGAAAGGGTTTCAAGACAGCTATTCAACACCATCATAAGTCATCCACTATACAATTCACAACCATGATCTTTCCTACCCCCATTAGTCCTTCCTAAGCCAACTTCCTGGTTTCCAGGTTTTCCCTCCATTTCTGCAATTTAGAGTTTGCAGCTGGATCTATTGTGTTCACCTCCTGTGTCCTGTCCTTGCTCTCATGCAAATTTGGCACACAGATAAAGAAAGATGGCCTCCTATGCACATCATATTTTTGTGAGATAATTTCCAAGATGGCCGACTGGCGGCCATTTTGTTACTTTAACGTGTTCCGAACCATTTCTCGACATGCATGGACTGATTTTGGTCAAATTTGGCAGAAAGACAATACATGTGAATATACATATGGAGAATATTTTGTTTTGTAATCCGACCAAAGATGGCTGACTGGCGGCCCTTAACTCTGTACAGCAAAATTACTAAAATCACTGGAGCCATGACATTTTATGTCTTTTTCTCCTTGTTCCCCATGCCCCTTATCCCTCCAAGTCTCCCTCCATTTTGTCCCTCAACCCTGTTGTTGGTGTGTTGTCTTCCGCCCCCCAATTCTCTCTGCCCTGTTCTTTGTGTTCTGTTATATCCTCATCCGTTCTGTATTTAGCTCCTCCACGAGCCTTGACACTCCAAAAAATATATATTTTCAAGAGCAATAATTTAATAGTTGCACTGAAACGATGAAAAAGCAAACCTTTTACTCCCCTTGCCAAATATATGTATTGAGGTCATCGTCATCATGAGTTTACCTGTAGGCCATGGGCTACTATAGCTGGCCGTGCACCCCCCCCCCCCTAACACCCTCCACAAACCTCCGACCCTATATTTTTCTGATGCCATAGAGTGTCCTGAACATGAAATCAAATGTTAACATTGCATAAGTTGAGCTGAACTTGTCATTTGGGGCCAATGTATGGGAGTACCATCAAAACGTGACCAATCTCGCTTCGCGTCGTGATCAGTTGCCACATTTTCATATTTTGGTGAATTATGGGGTCATTTGTAAGTTTGAGACATATGTAATATGAGTTATTGGGGTACATATTTATACACACACCCCTTGTAGATATGCAGCGCATCACATAATGATATGTGTATGAATTTACTTTCCCTTTATTAATTATTAAGTAAGTTTTATTTCAGCACTTCATTCTTCATGTTGGAACAGTTTATCTAGGTTTCACTTCCAGCTTAAGTTTTTGGACTTGGCGTCCAAGAATCGCAGGGACAGACAAGGTTAGTTAAGCTTCACTTGCAGAACTGAGAATGATTAACCATATTATTTAAGCATATTAGAACTAATATTCCACCATATTTCAGCTGATTCCAATTGTGATACAGATCATTGACATTTATTTAAGATATATTTTCATTACACAAGTTCTTAAATTTGATAATTCTTCCTCATTATGAAATGTATTCCTTCATGCCAGATGTGCACCAATTGTGAATGTCGTATTGTTTTGTTTATTGCAGATCCAAGCCACAGTGTAATCTACTAAATACAACCAGACAATGTTGCAAGATTCTGCTGATACTCGGAATCCAACTGAAGAGGATAGCCCACCATCGAAGAGAAAACGCGATGGCAGTGGTAAAGCCTCGACCTCCAAACCAAGATGCGTAGTCCATGTTCCAGGATCAAACTGTAAACCACTGCAGTTGTTCGTCAGCATGAACGATGGTAATAAAAGACTGAACAAACTGAAAGAAGTACGATCCCTTAGATTGAGCCAATCAGTTGATGCCATACACAGAATGCAACAGGTGTGTGATCTCATTCCTGATACATATACCGACTATGATGGATATCATGGTGAATGTTACCAGAGGTTCACCATGAATCTTAAACTCATGAAGGTTCCTGCAAACATGCATGGAACATCCAGATGAAGTCGGCGATCGTCAACTGAGAGTGCTAACGTTCTCTTCAAGGCTGATCATATTTTCTGTAACTCTGAAGGACGCAAGAAAATCAAAGTGAAAGGCAGCTGGTCAACCGAGGGAGCATCTAAATTTGAGTTTGATGGATGGAGAAGAGTTCTGGGATCAGCTGAGCGGAAAGCGGACAAAAAACTGTTGACTAGGATCAGGGGCCATGATTTGTTTGCGTGTGAGGCACAGTACTACAAGAGCTGTCGAGCCAAGTACATTATTGATCAAAGCAATGGAGGAGTACTGATGACGAAAAGCGAGCACAACAAGAAAATCTTGAGTTGGCACATAGGACAGCATACTCGGACGTGTGTGAGAAGATTGACAAAGACATTATATGTGACAAAAAGATTGTCAAGCTGAGTGAGCTCAGTCAGGAGTACATCTCAAGTCTGGCACATACAGAATTCCCCAATCCAAGATACCGCAGCGAAAAATTGAAGGCCAAGCTGGAGAAGGATGTCAACTATTGTGGGAAATTATCGTTCTGCAAACTTAATAACAAGAAGACGTTTACAGCATACATCGTATACAGCTCTGATATTGATGTAAACCGTGCTGTCCAGAGTGCATAATATGCACTCGGTTCAACAGACATGATTAAGGATGCCGCCACTTACTTACATCAGTTGATTCTGCACAGTTTTGAAGAAGCTGAAGGACTGAAATGGCCACCAACAGCAAACGACCTAGAAAACAGTGAGGAGATACTACCACCTCAGTTGAAGAAGTTCTTGAGTTATGTGATCACTGGGAAACCAACTGCTGCCACATCACGATCCCACAGGCTGGTACATTTTATTGGCCAATATTGTACAGAGTTGGCCAAGGATGGGAGCTGAAGGATGGCAAGCTGGAACCACTGTGGTACACAGGTGATGTTCTGCCACAGCAGCTAATCGATATCATGGACGAACCACTGGATTCTGACGACGTGCTCAGATGACTCGGATGCAGAACTCCAGCTGCCAGACATCCCAGATCCGTTTGGCGGAGAAAGCACGGACAGTGACCAAGATTGACAATGTTCACCAATGAATGTGCCCGTTTATTGTTTTGATTGTTGGGTGATAATTTGATCATATTGGTAATGAGATTACATTCGGCCAGCTTAACCCTTTATATGCCCGTTGTACAGTTTGGCATACACTTTTTTCTAAACCTTTTTTTTTCAAGTTGAGAATGTAAATTCTTATATAATTTTCGGATTTTTTTTATAGCAAACACCAATGTTTTTGATGAAATGATGGTACCAAAGAGACGATTATAAGAATGTAAGGACTCTTTTAAATGTTGTATTTGAAAGCATCAAATTTAGTTATGTCTATGATCATGGTATATGAGAGATTCTTATAGCATAGAATTGGTACATGAGTTATTGATGTATTGAATCATAGGAACGTATTGTCCTTGCTTTGCCATGTTTGCGCTATTAACGAGTGCCAAGTTTTAAATTGTCATAACTTTGTCAGTTTACGTCCTAGAATGATCGTTGTGGTATTGAATGGTACCGCTTGGGTCACAGTGTAGTTTGCAATATGATTTGAACTAATAAAGTCACACAGATCAAACAAACTTAATGTAGAAATTTGATTATTTTTGTGATGTGTCGGATATCTATAAGGGGTTAACATGTTAACAAAACAAAATGTTAACAAAACAAAAAGTTAACAAAATGTTAACATTTTGATTAATGTTAACATTTGTATATATACCCCAATAACCCATATTACATATGTCTGAAACTTACTTATGAGGGTTTGAAACGAACTGACACAAGCTCAGCTTTCATTTGGTACCTTATATGTATGTGTAGCTGCTATAATGACCCCATAATTCACCAAAATATGAAAATGTGCCAACGGATCACGACGTGAAGCGAAATTGGTCACGTTTTGAGGGTACCCCCATACATTGGCCCCAAATGACGAGTTCATCCCAACTTATGCAATGTTAACATTTGATTTCATGTTCAGAACACTCTAGGGCATCAGAAAAATATAGGGTCGGAGGTTTGTGGGGTGGGGGTGGGGGGGAGGGATGGGGCGGGTGTGCACGGCCAGCTATAGTAGCCCATGGCCTACTGCATTGTAACCCCACTCAGTATATGTCAAGCAGTCAAGTCTGTCTTGCTCAAATAATTCTGCACATTGTTGAGTAAACATTTTAGTTTGCAACCACAACGAGTTTGCAAAACAACACAACATTTTAATGACCCCCGTTAGCAAGCCGAGAAGAGGGTTCCTGATGCTAAAGAAACCTTGGTGTGTATTTGCTTTATCTTCTCAAGGACTCGGGCACTCATTTAGCTCTTTAGTGAAATTCCATGTCACTGCCAAACTCTTGACATGCATATCAGTGTTTCCGACAGAAAGGAGTGACTTGTCATGGAACAGAACATTATATCAGTGTCGCCTTGTCCTATGTCATTATGTGTCAGCCACAATATAAAACAGTCCAATTACGTTCCGCCAGAGAGTTGATGTCTGGGGTCTCTCTTTGATGTAAAAAGAGAGAGTTGATGAGAGTTGATGTCAAAGATACTGGGATCTCTCTTTAATGTCCACCAACAATCGGTGCTGGCCTGGGTTTGAATCACGGTGTTGACATCACCGTCGAGATTCAAACCCAGGCTGGACAGCTCAAAGTTGAGTGCGCATACCCTCAAGGAGTCCAGACTATCCTGCTAGCCTCAGACTTACATTGTACCACTTTTAAGAGAAAACAATCCTGAAAGTCTAACAGCGGCTTAGCCGGGCTTGTTTGATACTTTAGTTGAAGAGGATAGTATGACCTAGGTGGAGATACCAGTTAGCAAAGAATGTAAGTATTAAATTTTTTGGAAATACTTTAAGTCTCTATTAAGCTGTCGGTCACCATGGACATCAAGAGATTGCATTGAGAAACTTATGGTTTATTCTATATGTTTCAAGTCAACAATGAACCAACCATACACCGCTTCAATCCAGTAACTTTGCAGTCACGACAAAGCAATTGCAGTATTACGATTATATTTACAATGTCATTATTATTAACGTCATTATTATTATTATTACGAAAGCGATGTCACTGTATTAAGAAATCTGGGCTTGTCATGTATGAAGCTGCAAATATTCACCGTTGTATCCCTACACCGTGACCGCATTGTATCCCTACGCCCCAGCTCGGATGGCGCTGCTGTTAATCGGGAACATGTACAAAACCTGGATCGAGTTCTGAAGAAGATTTCGGACTCCGGCCTACGTTTGCGTCGAGACAAGTGCAAGTTTATGGTGCCATCAGTCACGTACCTGGGTCATACGATTGATGCCGAGGGTCTACACCCGACAGATGAGAAAGTCCGAGCTATCAAGGATGCTCCTGCTCCACGAGACGTGACCGAATTGAAGTCATACCTCGGTTTGCTTCAGTTCTATGGTTGTTACATCCCGAATATGACAGACGTTTTGGGCCCCCTTTATCGGCTTTTGAGGAGAGGAGTCTCCTGGAGCTGCGGATCCACTGAACAATCAGCATTCCAGACCTCTAAGGATCTGCTCAAATCGGCAGAGTGAATAAACGTGTGCTACAATCAATCGTAGTTTGTCGAGATACCTTACAAGGCGACGAGGATAAACATCTAGACCATGACTTCTTTCAGCCATATCGATGAATTCGACCCTCATGAGGGAGATTTTGACACGTATTCTGAGCGGTTGTCTTTCTACTTCGAAGCAAACGACATCGCGACCGAAGCCCGGATGAAGGCCGTCTTCCTGTCCATTTGCGGAGGTGAGACGTTCACACTCGTTAAAAACCTGATTCGGCCTCGGAGAATCCAGGAGCTCACATATGCAGAGCTCAAGGCCGCTTCGAAGGAACATTGTAATCCATCTCCTTCAGTCATCCTGTGTCGGTTTAATTTTTACATGTGCAGACAGCAGCAAGGTCAGTCGATCGCAGACTTCATTGCACACCTCAAAAAACTGTCACATCTGTGTGAGTTTGGGGACACGATTGATGACATGCTCCGTGATTTGCTGGTTTTTGGCATGTCCGATGACCGCACTCGTAGACGCCTGCTTGCTGAGAGAAGACTGACGTTCCAAAATGCCAGAGACACCGCCATTTCCATGGAAAGTGCTGAACGCAACGCTACAAGCATCGGTGCCACTCATTCGTCTGGTACCAGCCCTGCTGTGAATCAGTTGGATCATGATCAGCCAAAACGTTGGAACAAGTCTCCTCGTCAGAAGCCAGTGCAGTCTCAAACACACAACAAATGTTTTCGGTGCAACGGAAAGCACCCTCCGGAGACGTGTCGGTTCAAAGATGCAACCTGCCATTTCTGTTCGAAAACTGGCCATATTGCTCCAGCTTGCATCACTCGCAAATCGGGAAAAGGGAAAGCAGCTGACAAGAAGATTCATCAGTTTATAGGTTCGGAGGAACCTGAGTTTGACCAGGTGAGCTCTGTTTCCGACAACTCAGAATCGTGTGACCTGTTTCATATTGATTCTTACCATAAGCGGGACCCTCTTCTTGCCACTGTTGTCGTCAACAATCGACCATTGCAAATGGAGGTCGACACTGGTGTGGCAAATGGAGGTCGACACATGGCTCATCAGCCATGCTGTTTTCACAAACATGTGGAGAGATGCTGACCGACCCCATCTGAAACCTACTACCTATGGATTCTCCACCTATACAGGTGAGAAGATTGTTCCCTGCTGTACATGTGACGTTACAGTGGGCTACGATAACCGCGAGTTTCACCTACCCCTGATCGTCATTCCTGGAAAGGGCCCTTCCTTACTCAGCAGGAACTGGTTGAGCATAATTCGACTGAAGTGGAAAAGCATTCATCAACTCCGGGCAGCTAACGTTTCTCCTACCGCAGCATACACACTCAAAAATGTGCTGGATACGTACCGGATGTCTTCAAGGATGAGCTTGGAACCTTGAAAGGACATATGGCTAAACTCAGTGTTGACCGGGATGCCAATCCTATATTTTGCAGAGCTCGCCCAGTCCCTTTCGCCCTGTGGGAGCGGATTGACAAGGAACTGGATCATTGTTACGGATTAGTCACTTCCGTTGTTGTGGTTTTCATCCACTTGAAACATTTCTGGTTCCATGTATTATTATTATTGTTGTTTGAGGGAAATAGCAATTATTATTGTCAAAAGGTAAAAAAGTTAATATTTTAAATGAAACAGGAACCGGACGGCGACGAAGAGGAAGAGGAGAGAAAGAAGGCGGGGCGAGTGAGTCAGACAAGAAAGCTGAGCTGCTCCGAGTTCTGAAGTGAACGTTGTCAAACGGGAGTCACTCGCGATCTTTCAGGTTTCCCGGGAAAGGGATTCCTGCGACAGAGTTGTCATCGCTGTGACCGATCAACCTGCGTGCCAGGTTTTTGGCGGTGGATTCCGAGGAGAATTATCGTCGGGCCGTTACGTCTCAGGACCAGGTCGTCGGCCATTTTGACTCGCGCCCTTCGTGCGTCGAGCCAGGTTTCTTTGCTTCGTCAGCCATTTTCACCGCTTTCAGACGTATCTGGTGTGTGTGTGTGTGCACCGTGGCTTTTGAAGATTAATTTGTGGTTCGCCAACTGTGAGCCGTGAAAGTCCATACCCGAGGGTGTGATTTCCCAGTCGCCTGGAGGGCGCCTTTAGATGTCCCAGTCGCCTTGAGGGCGCCTTTGCGCAGCTGTGGCTGTGTGACTGTACTTGCCATCCGAACGGGATTCTGGTCTCGATTGGACATCGTTCTGGCGATCGCTGGAGCGGATCGACTTTGGCTTGAAGCCGGGATCGACTTCGGCTTGAAACCGGAATCAACTTGGGTTTGAGGCTGGGAAAGAGACATTGGGAATGTTCTGGTTTCACTCACTTGGAGCACAGTGAGTTATATATTACGAAATGATGGTACCATCATTGGATATATATTGATTGTACTTTTGATTACTATTATTGTTGTACTATTATTCTTGTGTGATCTTAATACAATATTTGTTTGTGAGTAACAATTGGGGTGGCTTCTCCATTGATCTTTGACATACAGAATAACACATTTTTCTGCCGTGACTCCTCTTGGGGCTCGGAGGTACACCGTGACGAGGGGGTCGGGGAGGAGCATGTAACAGAAATTGGGGACTCGTCCAATTGGCTCGGGGGCTCAAAATTGGGATCCTCGTCCGGGATTAAATTCCCTACCACTCGTCTGGGATAGAATTCCCTAACATTCCCAAAATTCCCAAATGTGGAATTTTTCTAATATTCCCAATTTTTTCAAAAAAAAAAGAAAAAAATTTGGAAATTTTTGTGTGAAGGTTAACAGGTGCTAACCAATAGTCACCATGGTGTTTGACGCAGAACAGTTTGCGGCATCCCCTAATGAGGCACAGTTCCAAGCGTTAAAAAGATCGGAACTCTTGATATTGGCCAGACATTTTAACTTGGAGGTCCGAGTTAAAATGAAGAAAGCAGAGATGCAGACATTGGTGGTAGAATCTCTGGTAGAACAAGGAACATGGACAGAGGTAGCCTTGGATTGGTTACCCGATGAAAAAGAAAATGTGGAGCTCCGGAAAATGGAGATGCAACTGCCGAGCCAGGCAAGGTTAAAAGCAGAGGAAAGGAGAGCTGAAAGGGAACTCGAGGAAAGAAGAGTAGACCAGGAACGAGAATGCGAGGAGAGAAGAACCGAGGAAAGGAGAGCTGAAGAAGAAAGAAGAGCAAAGGAAAGAGCAGAGGAAAGGAGAGCCGAAAGGGAGTTAAAGGAAAGTGACATGGAGTATCAGAAGGAAGTTAAACTCAAGGAGCTGGAATTAATGGGAGAACGGAGAGAAGTCGTATCCATGCCGGCTGGTTCGACAACTAATCAGAACACTTGGGATGTTGGTAGGCATGTGAGGCTGGTTCCACCCTTCAATGAAAAGGAGGTAGCCAAGTTTTTTTTACACTTTGAGAAAGTCGCTCAGATGCTAAAATGGCCTGTGGGGTCCTGGACTATGTTAGTGCAAAGTGTTCTGGTGGGTAAAGCTCAAGATATATTTTCGGCTTTACCGATTGACAAATGTACAGATTATGAGGAAGTGAAGAAAGCCATTCTCAAAGCCTATGAATTGGTCCCTGGAGCTTACCGGCAAAAATTCCGGAATGCCAGGAAGAGGGAGAGTGAGACCCATGTGGAGTTTGCCAGATGAAGGAAACCATGTTTGATCGGTGGTGTGATTCGAAAGGGGTTGGGAAAGACTTCAAACTGTTGCGACAATTGATCTTGGTGGAGGAATTCAAACAGTGTGTCCACGAGGACATTAAAGTACATCTGGAGGAAAAGAAGGTACAAGAGTTGTATGAGGCAGCAACCGTGGCAGATGACTATGCCTTGACACACAGGATGGGGTTCCACAAACCTAACTTCCCGCCTAGAGTTAGCCAGGGGAGTTATAGTAAATCCGGTGCGGAGAACAAATATTAATTGAGGCGGCCGAGAGATGACTATGGGGACAAATCTGATACCACGACTTTTAGGGATCAGAAGACTACAGTTCCAAGTCAGACTTATCTTTCGGAGGGCTCGAGGCAGACCACGAGTTTTTCCTCTGGGTTTACTTGTGCTTTTTGCAAGAAACCTGGACACTTGATGTCCCAATGTTATGCCCTGGAAAGGAAAAATCAGGAGCGGAGTCAGACTAGTACAAGTCAGACTAGTCAGTACTTGCCACTCCGAATGTATTGGCAAATGCGAGAAATCGTCCTTGGAGGACAGTGCCTTGTGAAGGTTCCCATGCCAAAGTTACGGCATCACAGAACGACCTTGTTCAAGAGGGTTACAAACCTTTTATTACAGAGGGGTTTGTGTCACTGGATGGAGACTTGACTAACCAGAGACCTGTTAGGGTATTGAGGGACACAGGAGCACATCAATCTTTGATGCTTGAGGGCATTTTGCCATTGTCAGAGAAGACGGCAACTGGTGTTAGTGTTCTTTTACAGGGGGTTGGTGGCTATGTTAAAGCTGCACTTCATGTCATCCATTTAAAGTCGGATTTGGTGTCAGGACCGGTCACCGTAGGTTTACAAGCCACTCTTCCTGTAGAGGGAATATCTTTTGTTATCGGGAATGATTTGGCCGGTGGTCAAGTTTCTGGTAACCCAATGTTTGTTGAAAAGCCTAGTATGGAAAATAACACTGCACAGTTAGAGCAGGAGATTCCTGGTATCTTTCCATACTGTGCCGCAACTCGTGCTATGGGTAGGAAGCGATTTGAAGAGAAGAGGAAGGTACTGACGTCACGCTTTGCACAGACACTTCTTGTCAAGTACCCTGAAACTAAGTGTCAGCACACACAAGTCATGAATGGAGGCAATGTTGGCAAGCAATTTGTAGGTGGACTGAACTTCAACACAAGGGAAGATGTTCTGGACTCTGTCTTCGGCAAATATGGACCACTCTTGGAAGTGGTGCTGATAAAAGACAGGGAGACGCAAAAGTCGAGAGGGTTTGGCTTTGTCACGTTTGAAAACACAAAGGACGCCAAAGATGCAGAAAAGGATTAGAATGGCAAGGATTTGGATAGTCGGACCATAACAGTGGAGAAGGCAGTCCATGGGCATCGATGGGGCTACAGAGGAAGAAAACGTGGAGGTAGTTTCAGGGGTGGCTATGGCTCCCGGGGTGGGAGTAGTAGTTTTGGTTGTGGCTGCAGTCGAGATTACTATGGAGGCTCCCAGAGTTACGGCACCTCCCGAAAGGATGATTATCAGGGTAGTGGCTGAGAAGGAGACCGCTATTCACGTGACTACAGTGACAAGCCCTCCAACCGTGATTATTATGAAAGTTAGGAAGAGTTTGAAGCACTGAATGCTGCGGAGCAGCAGAGCCAAGATTCCTACACGGATTAACCATGAATTCCACGCTCCTAAAGGCGTCCATGTAGTGAATACTTCCAGGCCTCACCACCCAACCACCATGAAACCTGGCTCTCAGCTCGGCCTCCCTAAAAAAGTGCTATAGATTTGCTTGACTTTGGATTTTTCATCACAACCCTTAACCTTCATTCAAAAAATGAAAAATAAAAATCAGAGGTTGATGAGATGGAGTTTGGCCTTGCAGGAGTTCAACTTGGAAATTGAGCATGTAAATGGCAGGGACAATGTCGTTGCTGATGCTTTGTGCAGAGTGAACTAACTTTGGAAATCTCTGTAGGTTGTTTGAAGTTTTGCTGCTTTATTTTTGGGAAATATTGATTATCGTTGCTCACGGGAATTGATGATGTGGGTGTGAGTTTACTTTTGTTTGTTGGGAGAGTTTTGCCTACAAAGAAAGTTTTCACAATGTTCAAACTTTCTTTCTTGAGGGGGGGGAGTGTTATGGATTCGTCACTTCCGTTGTTGTGGTTTTCATCCACTTGAAACATTTCTGGTTCCATGTATTATTATTATTGTTGTTTGAGGGAAATAGCAATTATTATTGTCAAAAGGTAAAAAGGTTAATGTTTTAAATGAAACAGGAACCGGGCGGCGACGAAGAGGAAGAGGAGAGAAAGAAGGCGGAGCGAGTGAGTCGGACAAGAAAGCCGAGCTGCTCCGAGTTCTGAAGCGAACGTTGTCGAACGGGAGTCACTCGTGAACTTTCGGGTTTCCAGGGATTCCTGCGACAGTGTTGTCATCGCTGTGACCGATAAACCTGCGTGTCAGGTTTTTGGTGGTGGATTCCGAGGAGAATTATCGTTTGGGCCGTTACGTCTCAGGAACGGGTTGTCGGCCATTTTGACTTGCGCTGCTTCACGCGTCGAGCCAGGTTTCTTTGCTTCGTCAGCCGTGTTCACCGCTTTCAGACATATCTGGTGTGTGTGTGCACTGTGGCTTTTGAAGATTAATTTGCGGTTCGCCGACTGTGAGCCGTGAAAGTCCATACCCGAGGGTGTGATTTCCCAGTCGCCTGAAAGGCGCCTTTGGATATCCCAGTCGCCTTGAGGGCACCTTTGTGCAGCTGTGGCTGTGTGACTGTACTTGCCATCCGAACGGGATTCTGGTCTCGATTGGACATCGTTCTGGCGATCGCTGGAGCGGATCGACTTTGGCTTGAAGCCGGGATCGACTTCCGCTTGAAACCGGAATCAACTTGGGTTTCGAGGCCGGGAAAGAGACATTGGGAATGTTCTGGTTTCACTCACTTGGAGCACAGTGAGTTATATATTACGAAACTGATGGTACCATCATAGGATATATATTGATTGTACTTTTGATTACTATTATTGTTGTACTGTTATTCTTTTGTGATCTTAATACAATATTTGTTTATGAATAACAATTGGGGTGGCTTCTCCATTGATCTTTGACATACAGAATAACACATTTTTCTGCCGTGACTCCTCTCGGGGCTCGGAGGTACACCGTGACCAGGGGGTCGGAGAGGAGCACGTAACATAATCTTGAAAATCTGGTCATCATCGAGCAAATCCAGTATGCTGAATGGGCGGCGCCCATCGTTCCGGTCATAAAATCGGACCAGTCCATCCGCATATGTGGAGATTATGAAATGACCGTGAACAAGTGTTCTTCATTGGATAAATATCCAATCCCGAGGATTGAAGACCTCTATGCTCGTCTCACGGGAGGCAAGACTTTTACGAAACTCGATCTCAAATCCGCCTATCTTCAGCTCCGCTTGGACGAGAATTCGAAACAGTATCTTATCATCAACACACATCGTGGGTTGTACAGGTACCACCGACTCAGTTTTGGAGTGAAATCTGCACCTGGAATTTCTCAGCTTGTCATGGACAGTTTGTTTGCCGCCGAACGCAACATCGTTTGTTACCAGGATGATATTCTGGTTACTGGTCGAACGGACGTGGAACATCTACAAAACCTGGATAGAGATCTGAAGAAGATTTCGGACTCCGGCCTACGTTTGCGTCGAGACAAGTGCAAGTTTATGGTGCCATCAGTCACATACCTGGGTCATACGATTGATGCCGAGGGTCTACACCCGACAGCTCTTTTTTTTTCTTCTTTTTTTTTGTATACTGAATCGAGGCTCGTGAAAGAGCTAAGATGTCCGAGTCCGAGCTATCAAGTCCGAGCAAACCGGATGAGAAAGTCCGAGCTATCAAGGATGCTCCTGCTCCATGAGACGTGACCGAATTGAAGTCATACCTCGGTTTGCTTCAGTTCTATGGTCGTTACATCCCAAATGTGACCGACGTTTTGGGCCCCCTTTATCGGCTTTTGAGGAAAGGAGTCTCCTGGAGCTGAGGATCCACTGAACAATCAGCATTCCAGACCTCTAAGGATCTGCTCAAATCGTCCAATGTTCTCGTTCATTTTGATCCAGAGAAGGATCTTGGGCTGACATGCGATGCCTGTCGGTATGGAGTGAGGAGTGTATTATCACATGTGATGCCTGATGGTATGGAAAGACCTGTTGCATTTGCATCCAGAACGTTGTCCCCAGCAGAGAAGAACTATTCCCAACTTGACAAGGAAGGATTGGGAATCGTTTTCGGCCTCAGCAAATTTCGCCAGTACCTTCTTGGACATCATTTCACGATTCGCACTGATCACAAGCTGCTGATCAGTCTGTTTGGTCCAACTAAGGCGACATCTGACACACTACCACCCAGGATCATCCGCTGGTCGCTGTTTCTCGCTGCTTATGACTACATCATATGTTATAAGCCCGGTTCGTCTATCACAAATGCAGATGCCATGAGTCGGTTACCCCTTCCAGAATCGGTTGATGATTCGCCTACACCAGGATCCATTATCGCACTGATGGATCATCTGGAAGATTGTGCTGTCGATTCCGGCCAGATCCGCACTCATACTCGACGAGACCCCGTTATGTCCAGAACTGTCCAGGCTGTACAGCTTGGATGGCATTTGCTACCTGAGGGTGACCCAGCTTTTGCGGCTTTTAAAGCACGTAAAAACGAATTCAGCGTGGAAAATGGTTGCCTACTCTGGGGATGTCGTGTCGTGATCCCGGAAAATCTGCGTTCCAGGGTCATGGATGAAATCCATGACTGTCACCCCGGGATTGTGAAGATGAAGTCACTCACTAGAAACTATGTGTGGTGGCCGAATCTTGATGCTGATATCGAACATCATGTTCAACATTGTTACCCCTGCCAGAGCACCCGGAATACACCTGCGAAAGCGCCACTGCATCCTTGGGAATGGCCCAGCGAACCGTGGCATCGCCTACATCTCGATTATGCCGGGCCTATTAACGGCAGCATGATTCTAATAATTACAGACGCGCACACAAAATGGATTGATGCCTATGTGACGCGTGGTACTACGTCAGCCATTGTCATCGAAAGACTCAGACGCTGTTTCGCCACTCATGGTCTGCCCAGGATGATCGTGAGTGATAACGGTAGCTACGTGTTTTTCCAGTCCCGAGTTTGCCGAGTTCACACGTCGGAACGGCATCAAACATAAGTTTGTCAGCCCACATCACCAGGCTTCAAATGGCTTGGCCGAACGATCCGTGGGAATCATCAAATCCGGATTGCAGAAACTTCAGGAGGGAACCCTGGAAACAAAGCTTTCTCGTCTCCTGTTCAAATGCCATATCACGCCACAATCAACAACTGGTGCAGCTCCGTCTGAGTTATTGATGAAACGACACTTGAGATCGACACTTGACAATCTCAAACCAGGACATATTATCAAAGGTTTATCAGAGCCAGCTTAATCAAAAAGTTGGTGCACGATAAGACGTCCAACAGTCGCTGCATCAACATTGGAGATCCAGTGTTTGCCCGAAATTTTGGTGCAGGTGCGATGTGGCTACCGGTGGACATCACCGAGAAGCCAGGTCCACTGTCCTGCGTGATTCGCCTGCAGGAGGGCCGCGAAATTCGTCGACATCAGGACCACATAACCTACCGTCAATGTGAGTCGATAGAGCCTGCAGCATCGTCACAGTCAGAACAATAGTTCGACCCGCCACTGCCGGAAATCGGCGTGGCCGCTCCAGCCGGCTCGGATGCCCCGAAAACCTCTGCGAACGCTACACCCTTCGTTTAGACCAAAGGAATCACCTGGGACTCTGTATCCACTGGTACACCCCGACCCAAAGGGATCACCTCGGACTCTGTATCCATTGGTACACCGCGACGCTCAATGCGTGAGAGAAAAGCACCCGACCAGTTGAATCTTTGAAGATGTTTTTTTTCACGTTGACACACGTTCTATTTTCACATTGACACATGTTCTATTTTCACGTTGACACATGTTCTATTTTCACATTGACACACGTTCTATTTTCACGTTGACACACGTTCTATTTTCACGTTGACACATGTTCTATTTTCACGTATTTTCATTATTTTCATAATCGTTTGCACACATATTTTCACATGTTTTGGAAATGTTGCTTTTGAAATGTCAATTCTGGAAATCTAGCACGTATTGCTCTTGGTAATTTTGGACTTAAAGGGGAGGATGTCATGTATGAAGCTGCAAATATTCACCGTTGTATCCCTACACCGTGACCACATTGTATCCCTACGCCCCAGCTCGGATGGTACTGCAGTTAATCGGGCCTGTATCGGCAAAGTGAATGAACGTGTGCTCCAATCAATCGTAGTTTGTCGAGATACCTTACAGGGCTAATATGTCCAAAGTGGCCTGAAGGTGAGGCATGAAGGCATGAAGCCTTCAAGCAGCCATCAATCATCTGGACTGGTCTCCCATCTCTACCGCCTCTGACATCAACTCATCCTGGGAATTCTTTCAAAGTAAATTGCTCTCTCCCATGCACAGATTTATCCCATCTCGTCTTCAGTTGTCATACCCTTCCTCCCGTCCATGGTACACGGAATCTTGTGGTGAGGCTGTTGCCCTGAAACAACTTGCTTTCGTCTCCTGGAAAGCAAATCCAATGGAAGGAAATCTCATTTCCTTTCACAAAGCCCGAAACAAGTGTGTGTCCACCCTCAGGAGAGCCAGGAAACAATATCTCACCGTTCTCAAGACCGAACTCTCTTATCTGTCTCCCTCTTCCAAATCCTGGTGGCGTCTGGTCAAATCTGTTTCTGGTGTTTGTTCCCCCTCCATCCCCTCCCTCACCTCAAATGGCTTAACGGCTGACTCCGCACGTGAAAAAGCTGAATGCCTCAACTCTGTGTTTGCCTCTAAATCTTGTGTCCCAAACCCATCCCTCTCTGTACCCACCATACCCAGTCGTACCCAGCTGTTCCTGGACTCTGTGTCCTTTCCTCCTGACAAGGTGGAAAAGTTTCTGTCAACCCTCGACTCTGATTCTGCAACTGGTCCTGACGGCATCAGCCCACGGGTCCTAAAATCATGTACTTCCGCTCTTTCACTCCCTCTCTCTGTTCTCTTCACCCTCTCTTTTGCTCAAGGTCATCTTCCATCTGCTTGGAAATCAGTCAACATCACCGCTTTGCACAAAAAAGGTGCAAAAACAGATCCTAGCAACTACAGACCAATCAGCCTTCTCCCAATTATCAGCAAAGTCATGGAATCCATCATTGCTTCAGATATGAAATCTTTCCTCTTCTCCAATGGCTTGATCTCTGATCATCAATTTGTTTTCAGACCTGGTCACTCTACTCTGGACATGCTGCTTCTGCTTTCTCAACAATGGATGGAGGTCCTCAACGCCAAACAGGAAATTAGAGCTGTCTCCCTTGACATTTCACGTGCCTTCGATACGGTCTGGCACCCTGCTCTGCTCACCAAACACTCCTCCTTTGGTATCCATGGAAATCTCCACGCATGGCTGGCGGACTTCCTCTCTGGTTGTAGTCAACGTGTGGCCCTGAATGGGTTTCTCTCATCTCCTCTTCCTGTTCAGGCTGGAGTTCCCCAAGGTAGTGTTCTGGGCCCTGTGCTTTTTCTGGTCTTCATCAATGATCTCTCTGACTCTCTTGAAAATCCTCTCTATCTCTTTGCTGACGACTCTACTCTCTGTCGCTCCATTCCTTATCCCTCAGATCGGCAGTCTGCAGCCTCCTCACTCTCTGCAGACCTGGACAAAATCACAGACTGGGCAAACAAATGGAACATCTCTTTCAATCCTGATAAATCTCACACTCTTACGATGTCTCTCTGAAAAGACCGACTGGAAAACCCTCCCATCCACTTTCTGAATAATCCTCTCCAAGAAGTTCTGTCACTCAAGCTTTTGGGTCTCACTATTTGCCATGATCTTTCCTGGGAAAACCACATTTCAAATCTGGCCTCCAAAGCCAGTCGCTGACTGGGCATCCTCCGTCGTGCGAAGTCCTTCCTTGGCACACCTGAGCTCCTCACCACATACAAGGCTTTCATCCGCAGCTCTATGGAATACTGCTCTCCCCTCTGGTCTGGTGCTCCTGCCTCACACCTAGCTCGTCTTCGCGCTGTTGAAACCAAAGCATTCAGAATCATTGGAATCACCCGCGATGAAGTTAACTCCAAGGGCCTTTCACTCACTCACCGCAGGCAGGTTGGTGGTCTTTCCGTCTTCTACCGACTCCTCTCTGGCCTTGCCCCCCCAGCTCTCTCTGGGCTCTGTCCCCCAAATATTCCTACAGGTCGCACAAGATCTGCCTGCAACCCTCTTATGGTTAAACTGCCAAAATAAAGACTTTCTGCTCACCTTCACTCCTTCATTCCTATTTTCTCCCGCCTCTGGAACAAACTCCCTCACTCTCTTCAATCCCACTCCACCCTCCAGGTCTTTAAAACAGCTGTTCACCACCATCTCTTATCCTCCCCCATCCAAAACCTTGATCTTTTCTACCCCCGCTAATTTCGGTCCCCTTGTGTTTTATAGCTCTCCCTCCCCCCCCCCCCCCCCTTCCCACGCCTCCTGCCCCCAAGCCCTCTCCCTCCCACACTTCTCTCTGCTCTCAAATGTTGTGGTTGTGTGCTTCCCCTTCTCTCCCCATCTTGTCTTCCGCTCCCTCTTTTTGTATATTTTGTTTGTCTGGCTGATTTGTTTGTGAAATAAATGTTAGCTCTTTCACGAGCCTTGATTCAGTATACAAAAAAAAAAAAAAAAAAAAGCCTAAGGCCGATAAGTACTGTGTCGTTGGAAGACCTGTAACGCCAATACTTTCAATATTTGATGGTCATTTTAACAATTGGTTTGTTTGTGTTTCACACTGAATGAAAAACGTAAAGGTGGAGCATGGTGATTGTGATATATGACATGTTTGACGACATGTTCGGCCTGAACGAAATTGGAATCAAAATGGCGGTGTGTGGAGTCAGCCGTCGTACGCCGTGATGACACCACAGACATAATCACATCACATCACCCCTGTCATTTGACCAAATCCTCAGCTCTGATTGGTGTACGTTTGTGAGGGACATGCATATATATATACATACCTATGGACAGACAAACACTATTGTAGACGGCTTTGCCATATAAACCTTTTTTTTCCCATCAGTGCTGATTTTCAGGCTACAGATTTAGTGATCATTTCTGGTATATTTGAAGGGAAATCATATTCATGATTTAACAGATGATGCCACATCAAGTGCTTTTTCAGTAAAAGCTACATACCCTTTTGTATACGAGATCGAGACTCGTACAAGAGTTATAGCATTTATACACTTTACAAGTAAACTGATATTTTTCACAACATTTGATGAATCTGATGTTTGACAGACATTTAAAATTATTCTGTTGAAAGGGGAAATGTAAAAAAGGAGACAACTGCATTAAACGTATGCATACTCACGTCTGAGCTATCTTATCTGGGTTTGAATCTCGACCTACTATAAACTGTCGTCCTGGTGTTTCATAGGCAGGGAGCGATCCATCGATGTTTGCGTCTTCCTTCAGATGGATTCGTTTCTCCCGTCCATAAAACTTCCCTTCCAGAGGCTGTTTTTTTTCAACTCCCTTCTCCAGGGCTTCAAGCAGGTAGTCTTTCTCTTTTTTTGCCTGTTCGTTCTTTCTGTTGCTAATTGGGCCCAATTGCTGCCCTCCTATGCCAATGAGCCTTGCTCTTGGAGACAGAGAGAGAGAGAGAGAGAGAGAGAGAGAGAGAGAGAGAGGAGAGGGAGAGGGAGAGGGAGAGCGAGAGCGAGAGAGAAAGCAATATATTAAGCATCTTGTCTGCCAGTATTAGTTTGTGGATGTTAAACATCCCACATTTTCATTCATGAAAAATAGCCGAGCTATCTCTGGCACCGTCAAAATTCCAAATTCCTGCTCTACCCTACAGGGGGCACTGCATCAGTGGCACAGCCGCACCCCCAGCAAATGGTGCTCCCCAAGCCACGTGTTGCATACAAATGATGACTACGACTCCAAAGGTACAAACTGATACAAGGATCACAAAAGGAAGGATATGCCCATCAAACTCCTATTTCGAAGTTGCAAAGTGATGCCCAGAGTTCGAATCTAAAAGATTATTGTGAAAACGATCTGAGTTCTGAGAGTCCTTAAACTTACACAATTCAGGAAAATGTAAATAAATCTTATTAACATGAAAAACCCTCGTATGAACATAAAGTTTGTTTCTTTAAACAGTTTGGAGGGCTTCAGGTGGCACTGCCTTTTCATAGGTAGCATCTCGATGCCAAATCAAAAATTCCCTCGGGGCATTAAGGTAACCATAAAATGTGCACTGGCATCACATGTACACCACACCAGGCAGGTAACTCCCTCCCTGAATGTCATTAATGAATCAGCTGGGTTTTTCTCAACAACCTGTAACGACATGGAAATTCTGTAACTACATAGATAGGTTTCCACAAGCGTAGAATCCCAATCTTATATGGTCCAGCGTTGAGCCATATCTAAACCGGCAAGTTATGTGAAACCAGACAAGGCCACCACTGCTCCCATAATAGTCTGATATATAATTTGACTAATGATTAAAATGTCGTGTCTTACGTCTATCGCAAGTACGTGAAGGCCACCCTCTGCCCCACACCAGCCTCTGCCCCACATTTTATAGCTGGACCGAGATTCAAACCCAGGCTAGACAGATAAGAGGCGAGTGTGCGTATCTCTGGGCCATCCTGCCTGCCTGATTTATTAACATAAGGGTTTGGTACAAAAGTAATGCCTCTTATGTTATTTCTCACCAAATATAATAATTCAAATTATAAGGAAAACTTTATGGGGAATATGCATACATATGTGGCAAATAAGAAGTTTATTTCCAAAGTCTTCTTCCCTCTCTCTTTCCTCTCTCTCTCCCCATCTGGTGGGGCAGCTTAGCACCGAATTTCAAAGGGATGGGGACATGCTGGATAAAAGCACCAATATTTTATCAGGCAATCTTCAGGGTCCCAGCTATGATTCTATAACCGGCGCCAAGCGATACGACCACTCTTATTTGAAAATTTTTATTATTTGTGAATTTTCTTTTTGAAATTTTGGGAAAAAATTTTTTTTTGGGGTTTTTGGAAAAGAAATGTTTTTATTGCAGAAATGAGAATCTTTTCCGAACATTTTGGTGTAATTGTTTTTAAAATCGAACTTCTAGAAGTACTTTAAAACAATATTTGAAAATTAGGTGTTTCGGGTGCATTTCCTCAATTTGGAAAATTTCTTGGAAATTTTTTTTGGGGGGGGTTTTGGAAAAGAAATGTTTTTATTGCAGAAATGAGAATCTTTTCCGAACATTTTGGTGTAATTGTTTTTAAAATCGAACATCTAGAAGTATTTTAAAACAATATTTGAAAATTAGGTGTCTCGGGTGCATTTTCCTCAGCATCTACGCTTCAATTCTAGAACCCGGCGCCAAACGATCCGAACAGCAAGATGCATGCACAATAGACATTTATATATTTTTTATTTAATTACATGCATATTATATTAAATCTGCTATATGTTGAAATTATATCTGCTATATGTTGCTATATGTTGCATGGCAAAAGAAGAGGTGGTCAAGGGAAATTGTATAGCCTGGTCCGCCTACCATGCCTCGTTTCAAAACAGTCCTGCTCAAGAAGTAGAAGCTGCCATCACTCAACTTCTGCCTCTCTTCAATGAGAAGGCAGCCAGACCTGCAATGATCAAGCATGGAATGGATGTCATCCGTGAATCTACACAGTTCCTGAACCCTGGACAGATTCCAATAATAGTAATGGATGCTCCGCGGTATGCGCTTGCCAAGTTCATTCAGTGGCACTGGCCTACCACACACGGTGAAGACCAGTATGTTGTCATGTTCGGCGGACTCCACCTGGAGATGGCGGTGTGGAAGACACTTGGAGACTACCTAGACGGATCTGGATGGGCGACAGCAATAAACCAGGCAGGCATAGCCTCTGCTGGCACAGCTGAATCCTTCCTGAAGGCATCACACCTGACGAGAACCAGGCATGCCCACCAAGTCAGCGCTCTGCCACTCTCCAAGCTGCAAAATGATGCCTACCTGAAGGGAGCTGCTGGTGCAGCAACTGAAGATAGGACAGAAGAGGACTGGAAACAAAGCATAATCACGAAGAGTCCAACCTTTCAGTACTGGGACACCATCCTGAGGATTGAGCGCTCACAGAGAAAGAGACTTTCCCCTGTATGTCGAGTCTCTGAAAGCCCTGGCACCATGGTTCTTCGCACTTGACCACCATAATTATGCCAGATGGGTCCGATCCACATCCGCGACATGGAGAGCCTCCCTCCAACAATCGAAGAGGAGTTTATTGTCAGAGGCAACTGGGTTGTTCAGAAGACAGCCAGAATGAGCTCCAGCATTCCGATCGACCAAGCCCATGAACAAAATAATGAGCTTGTGAAGGGCCCTGGAGGAGCAGTCGGCCTGACTGAAAACCCACCAGCCTTCAAGAAGTGGATGATCGCCGGACATGAGCAGGCACGCATTCTCACTGAGTTTGAGCGGGAGTACACTGCCATCTCAGAAGATGAACGCCAGCACCATGAAGAAGGTCTGTCTGCGCAGAAGACATTTCACGAGCAAACACTGGGCCTTATTCAAGTTATCAACGAGATGAGCAACCCGTTCCTAGATGAAGGAAGCGAGCTGATTGCACTCGACACGCGGCATGTGATTGAAGAATCTATGGCCAACACTGTGCATACCATTGAAGAAGTAGGAAAGGCTCAGTACGACAGCTACAACAAGGCTATCATCACTGAACGAAGGCAGTCCATCCATGAGCCTGTGAAGAGGAACTCATTGCCTCTCTTCAGGTCACCATCCAAGGGGAAGAGGAAGCAGTCAGAGGATGTTTCCCTGTTGAAAGATGATGTGTCCCCTCTTCTCTCATCTGTACATAGTTGCTCAGAACAGGGATACAGATATGGGAACCTTCTTCCAGCATGAAAATCATCTGCACCCCCCTTCTCTATCTGAAAGAGGAAAACTGCGCCAAGGAAAGAAGTCAGACCTCATTGGTATCCTTGTGCAAGAACCACAAAACTCTGCAAGAACCATTTCCAAATTGAGGAAATGCACCCGAGACACCTAATTTTCAAATATTGTTTTAAAATACTTCTAGATGTTCGATTTTAAAAACAATTACACCAAAATGTTCGGAAAAGATTATCATTTCTGCAATAAAAACATTTCTTTTCCAAAAACCAACAAAAAAATAATTTCCAAGAAATTTCCAAGAATTTTCCAAGAAATTTTCCAAATTGAGGAAATGCACCCGAGACCATAATTTTCAAATATTGTTTTAAAATACATCTAGATGTTCGATTTTAAAAACAATTACACCAAAATGTTCGGAAAAGATTCTCATTTCTGCAATACAAAACATTTCTTTTCCAAAAACCAAAAAAAACATTTTTTTCCAAAATTTTCAAAAACAAATTCACAAAAAAAAAACTATTCAAATAAGAGTGGTCGTATCGCTTGGCGCCGGTTATAGAATCATAGCTGGGACCCTGAGGATTGACTGATAAAATTTTGGTGCTTTTATCCGGCATGTCCCCATCCACTCCCTAAGCTGCCCCACTAATCTTGTCTCCCGCTCCCTTTATTATATGTTTTATGTGCCCATTTATGTTTTTTGTGATTAATGTTAGCTCTTACACGAGCCTCGATCTTATTTACAAAAAAAAAAAGTTTCCGTCAACTGTAAAGCACTTTAATGAGCGCATCAATCCGACTCGTATCTTCCGGAGTCTGCGGCTGCAGGCCAACCACTTTGAGGCTTGTTGTCGATATTGGTTACCCCACTCTGAAAAAGCTTTGCCCAGCATCTACCGGTGCTTACATCAATGGTAGAGTTCCCTTACACATTATTTAAATGCCTTTGAATATCTACTGGAGGAACCTCTTCGGCATTAAGAAATTCAATAGCTGGGCTTTGCTTCCTATGCACATCTAGTGGGGCTGCAATTTTGAAAGCATGGTGTGATGTTATCACATGACCAATCTCATAGTGTCACTAAACTTAAAATGGGTGGGAAATACAAACCTTTATTTGTAATCTCACATAGCTTTCCTATAATGCTTTGATTATGAACTTAAAAATAAGACGCATTACTTTCGTACCAAGCATATATACATACTTTAATTACTAGAAGATAACCCAGATCCATTAGTTTCTAATAGATCAGCATCACCTGATCTTCTGTTCACTTACCTCATAAGGTAGGTGGTTAGTGATCAGGAGCAATATATGTACGGCTTATAAAGACCCGTCGCTTTGCTGATGAGAATACCAATCTTTGCTGCGATGGTTAATCTATGGGGCAGGAAAAAAAGGATTCTTGGTATACAGTCGTGTGAAAAAGTAAATACACCCCATGTAAAATTTTGACTTTTTCAACATATTTCAACATACAGCTATTTGATCTTCATTTCAACAATATTGATAGATAAAGGTGATAAAATATAACAAATATCATCAAACATTTACATTTTCTAGTCCATTGTATAATTTAAATAAACATAAATGCAAATTTCGCATGTGGAAAAAGTAAGTACACCCCGACATTTATCACTACTTCAAATACCTAAAATTGGAATCAGGTGCACCAGCTCAGGTGCAAATGATTAGAACATCATCAGAGAGGATCTTGGAGGAACCTGTCTTATTTAAACCTCAGACATTTAGTTTGGTTTGCTCGTTGTTGTTGAAGTGTGCGGCGTCACCATGCCTAGATCAAAAGAGCTCTCTGAGGCCTTCAGAAAGAAGGTTATAGATGCCTACGAGTCTGGGAAGGGATTTAAAAAGATCTCCAAACAATTTGAAATCAATCATTCGACTGTCCGGAAGATCATCTACAAGTGGAGAAGATTCCAAACAACTGCCAACTTGTTCAGGCCAGGCCGCCCCAGCAAGTTCAGCCCGAGAGCAGACCGCAAGATGCTGAAAGAAGTCTCTAAGAACCCCAGAATGTCATCATGGGACCTACAGGTAGCTCTTGCCACTGTTGATGTCAAAGTGCACGAGTCTACCATTAGAAAGAGGCTGCACAAATTTGATCTACATGGGAGGTGTGCCAGGAGGAAAACTTTGCTGTCCAGAAAGAACATCAGGGCAAGACTAAAGTTTGCCAATGAACACCTAGGCAAAGACCAGCACTTCTGGAACAATGTGCTCTGGACAGATGAGTCAAAGGTAGAGCTATTTGGCCACCGTACCAGAAGACATGTTTGGCGAAAACCAAAGACCGCATTTGACCACAAGAACCTGATACCAACTGTAAAGCATGGTGGTGGAAATATTATGGTTTGGGGCAGCATTGCTGCATCAGGGCCTGGGCAGCTCACCATCATAGAATCCACTATGAATTATTCATTGTACCAGAGGGTGCTTGAGGATAATGTGAGGCCATCTGTCGGAAAGTTGAAGCTCAACCGGAGGTGGACCTTGCAACATGACAATGACCCTAAACATACCAGTAAATCCACCAAGGAATGGCTGAAAAGAAAGAAGTGGAGGGTTCTGGAATGGCCAAGTCAAAGCCCGGATCTAAATCCCATCGAGATGTTGTGGGGGGATTTGAAACGAGCTGTGCATGCAAGAAACCCCTCAAACATGGTGGGAAATAAATTCTCCCAGTCGATGTCAGAGACTGGTAGACAGTTATAAGAAACGCCTCTTACATTGAGGTTGTTTCTGCCAAAGGGGTCAATACCACCTATTAGAGCCAAAGGTGTACTTACTTTTTCCACATGCGAAATTAGCATTTATGTTTATTTAAATTATACAATGGACTACAAAATGTAAATGTTTCATGATATTTGTTATATTATATCACCTTTATCTATCAATATTGTTGAAATGAAGACCAAATAGCTGTATGATGAAATATGTTGAAAAGGTCAAAACTTTACATGGGGTGTACTTACTTTTTCACGTGACTGTATCTGCCAGCCGTGCGGGGATAATCAGCATCGCAAGTTTGCAGTTGCAGTTTTGCCACGTGTACCCATGGTGTACCCACATGCAAACCTTCTTCCCTTTTTTTTTTTTTTTTGCGCCACAAACCTTCCTGAGAGTTCCCTGAATCATCGTTGGTTAAATCCGTGAATGCGTTCTGAAGTTAAAGCATGACGAACAGAAGACAGACCATCAAACAGACATATGGCTCCTTTTATTAATATAGATTTTTTACATATGCACGTGAGATGAGTTTTTGAGGTCACGTGGGTCCTCCCTCCATGAAGCACTATGTCGCATCAGTCCGCTAACCTTCACGTATGGAGAATACAGTACAGAGGGGAAGAAGGAAATTCTGACATTTTTGCTTACGTAATAAATAGATGGTATAGTTTTAACCGACAGTGTTTCAGAGAAAATGAATTAAAATTAACTTTCCCCCTTTAAAAACCGTGCGAATAAATTATTTAAATTTCAGCTGCTTTTTGTTCGTATCCTCTTCTCACCTGTGTTGCAAATAGAGCGACCTGCTTTGTGATGCTTTAAATGGCGGTGTATAATGAGAAATACTTATTGACAGGGCGATATATTACTATTAATGAATAAAATCTAGATGTTGAAAAAGAGTATTGAATATAGCAAGCATTTTCTGAATCTAATCGATATGAGAAACGGGACTGAAAGAGCCTCACCATTATTATAGGTGAAGAAGAAGAAGGAAGAAGAGTTTTTGATATAAATTGAAACCGGTGAAATTCTCACCTTACTCAACGATATCATACTCTTTGCAGATTGCTAGCATCTGATTGATAACGACGCCGATTGTGTATTGGGGTACTGTTATTGCTTGATAAGTTATATCCGCTGAAGGACAATTGTTGATGGACGGACGCACGCAGGCACGTCGGCACACCGAGACCGAGCTCCTTTTATATTGTAGATAATATAATTATATTTTACAATTCTCTAACCACCATGAAGGAGCTTGCAGTATACATGACATACAAGGTGATCCAAAAAAACTCGGACAAACCTGGTTGTTAATATTGTTACGTGGAAGGGGGGGATCCATGGATCGACCTTGGTAAGTGTAGTATGGTCCGTGTGTTTGATCTAACATGCTCATCTAAATTGTTGAGGTCACTGTATCCTCTGCCAAGAAAAACGGACTCAACAAGCGGTCAATGGGAAGGCCGCACCACACATTGACCTTTGGGTTGTTGCATATGTGTTCCATGATCACGTGGGGGTTGTCACAGACCCAGATCCTCATGTTGTGCCGGTTGACCTTCCCCGATACATGAAAGCAAGCTTTGTCTGTGAACATGACCTTTTCCTGGTAATCTTCATCATCCTCTGTGCGACTGAGCATTCCCAAGGCAAACGCCTTGCGTTTGGGTCCGTCATTTAGTTTTGAGTTCCTGTAGAATCTGCATCTTGTAGGCATAAAGATTCAGTGTTTATGTAAAATCCTGTGTACAGTGGTGGTCGGTAGTCCCAATTCTCTGGAGGTGCGTTGGATTGATTTTGTGGGACTTTGTTGAAATGATTCACAGACTCGTTCAACGTCTGCTGCACTTGTGCTTGGTCGACCGGTGATTTTTTGTTTCTGACAACTTCCAATCTCCCTTATACCACTCTCTGATACTAGTCTGCGATGGCGGATTCCTTCCATACATTGTACGTAAATTACGCTGAACTTGCGTGTCAGATCTCATCTTGAGGAACCGTTCGACGCACTTAGCTTTCTCCAGTGGAGTCGCCATTTTCTTTTAAATTAAACCACCCAACCTGAAGATAAATAAAACTTTGAGTTTCTGTATCACTCTAAACACTGAGTTTGAGACACTAAAGCAAAGGGATCCACCACTCTATCATTGCATCATTTGTTGGTACTAAATATATTAACAACCAAAGTTGTTGAGGTCTTTTTTGAAGACCCTGCAAGGAAACATCACCATGACATGAAATAAATTTAAATTGTTTTTAAATCGTCAAATCTAGTCTACTTTCGTTAAGCTTCAGCTTGTCACACTCCCATAACGTAAAAGTTCTTGTTACACTCCCGAATAGTTATAATTCATGCGAATAATTAACAGCGCATCATGCATATAAACATGCAATGTAAAATGCTACCGTGCAGTTCGCAGAATTATTTATGACACATGGATATTAAATAATGGATTGAGAAGTGATCATCTCACAGGAATCTGGAATGTCTTTGCTTCTCTACAGTGGTTTCGGGTGCTCGACGACTGCCAGAGCGTTTTAAACCCCAAATCACCAGCTTTGGGGTCTCTACATGGGGGCATGGTGGGGTGAGGAGGAGGGAGGCAGGGGGAGTTTGTGCAGATCTGACATAGCACCCTCTACCTCTCCTGGAAACTGCTAACCCAGAAAGCTCTTGAAATACTCTTTTATACACCAACCTTTAAATCACTACCCAAAGAGCAGCAAGGAACACCACTTTATGATCGCGATTGCTGTTAAGCTAGAAGAGTGTGAGACGATTTGAAAAGAAAACAAAAAATAGAAAGCATCTCAAAGGACAGCGTCTTCCTTGTACTGAGCTAGACTTGACGAAAACAACAGCTTAAAAAAATTATTTTTTTATTAATTGATGCTCTGCATATTCTCATAATAAGGTTTTGTTTAAAATTTGATGCCAAAAGCGGAATGGCAAAATAAAGAATTATGGGCTGGACAGACACACTGAAACTAAAATGGTAATTTAATAAATAAACACAGAAGCGATTGCAAGACAGAGCCGTCTCGTGCTGACGCGTGGCGGACGGCTAAGAAAGCGTATTTGTACTTTGCCCTTTGACATATTGACCCAATTATTAATTAGTCTTCTCCATATTTTCATAAGGTTTTGTTTAAAATTTGATGACAGGCTCAAATGGTAAAAAAAAGAAAAAGATATGGGCTGGACACACACACACACTGACACATACACACAGACACACACACACACACACTGACACACACATAAACATACACACATACTAACACACACATACTGACACACACACTGACACAAACATACACACACACACACACACTGACAAACATAGTGACACACACATACACACACACTGACATACGCACACACACACTGACACATACACACACATAAATATACACAGTGACACACATACTGACACACACATACACACACATTGACACACACACACACACACACACACACACACACATACTGCCACAAGCACAACACACATACACAGACACACAGATACTGACACACAAATATTGACACACACACCCACACACACACTGACACACACATACTGATTCACACATACAGACACACACATACACACACACACACACACACACTGACACACACATTGACACACACATTGACACACACACACACACACACACACATCATTTTCAGTTGCTATGATACATCGCAAATCCACGTCGCTATGATAAAGAACAGAAGACACCGCGGATTGCGGGGTCTCCAAGTGCACATATACACGTCCACACGCCCAGACACACACACACACACTGACACACACACACACACACACACACATATACTGACACACACATACTGACACACACATACTGACACACACTGACACACACATACACACACATTAACACACACACATACTGACACACATACTGACACACATACTGACACACATACTGACACACACACACACACACACACACACACACACACACACACACACACACACACACATATACTGACACAAGCATACACACAGACACACACATACTGAACACACACATATACACACAAATACTGACACACACACACACACACACACACGCATACAGACACACACATACACACACACACACACACACACACACACACACACACACACACACTGACACACACACACACACACACAATGACTGCAAAACCCCATCTCTATCCACATGGGGGACGGGCTAATAAACACGTCCATTAAATATTTTGAAATACCTAAGATTACAAAACTGAAACTAACGATTATCGGACATCTTATGAGAAAAGTGATCGGTAACTCGGTAAGTTCGTGGCCTGACGATACATATTCCAAAACTCCTATTAACCAATCGGAACTTACTAGTCTCGTCCTCTCGCAAAAAGTTTGAAAGCTCGGATCAAATAAGCAAATTTTTTTTTTTAAACTTTTTAACCAAGTCATGGATTTACTGATCAACGCTTGCTATATCATTGGGGAACGATTCTGTCGGTGCTCGAGTATGAGCTGCGCAGGCGAAGGTGTTTATTCCTTATCAACGCTGTTGAAAACTGCAAGAGGAAATTTTCATTAGCACCACTTGGCAATCCCTTTGATGTGATTTCCTTTTTGATGTTCGCACAAAATTACAGAAATCAAATCCACGTCGCTCACTGACTCACGCACAACTGGCATCGTGTAAGGGAGACTTCAGTAACAGCTGTGGAGGATGGCGGTGTCTCCACTATTTTAATACACAAATTAATTCAACCTGAAACAAACGCCAAACAGAATGAATGCATTCGGAATAAATTGATAACAAGGATCCGTTAAAAAATATCGTTCTCGTTATTGAGTTGTTTATCGTCCGTTGCTGGTGCTCCTGCTTCACACCTAGCTCGGATTCACGCTGTTGAATCCAAAGCTTTCAGAATCATTGGAATCTCCGGCGATGAAGCTAACTCCGAGGGCCTTTCACTCACTCACCGCAGGCAGGTTGGTGGTCTTTCTGTCTTCTACCGACTCCTCTCCGGCCTTGCCGGCCTTGCCCGTTTAAAAAATATCCTCTCCGGCCTCTCCGGCCTTGCCCAGCTCTGTCTGTGCTCTGTCCCCCAAATATTCCTGGAGGTCGCACAAGATCTGCCAGCAACCCTCTTCTGGTGAAACTGCCAAAATCAAGACTCTCTGCTCACCTTCCCTCATTCATTCCTCTTTTCTCCCGCCTCTGGAACAAACTCCCTCACTCTCTTCAATCCCACTCCTCCCTCCAGGTCTTTAAAACAGCTGTTCACCACCATCTCTTATCTTCCCCCATCCAAAACCATGATCTTTTCTACCCCCGTTAATTCACCCCAGATCCACTTTTTTGAAATTCCGACTTCTTTCCTGGAAGTCCTGGTAGTGTCCATGTGTCTTTTACCTCTCACCCCCCCCCCCTTCCCATTCCTCCTCCCCCCAAGCCCTCTCCCTCCCACAGATCTCCCGATGTCCCTGCTCTCAAAGGTTGTACTTGTGTGCTTCCCTCTCTCTCCCCATCTTGTCTCCCGCTCCCTTTATCTTATGTGGTATGTGTCAGTTTGGCTTTTTGTGATTAATGTTCGTCTGGTATTGGGTACGTGGCAGCGAGTAGCATCATCCTTTGAGGTTTAGGCTGTGGCACTGATGCGGTGCCCTCTATAGGTTAGGGCAGGAATTTGTAATTTGTAGATGGTGCCGGTGATGGCTTGCCTACTTTTCGCGAAGGACACCGTGGCCCTTTAACGTCCACCAACGAATGGAGGCAGACGGTGGGTCCTTCGATTAAATTTATTTCCGAAGGCCGGCACACACATTGATACCTCGCCCTGCATGTCAAACTCCAGCATGACAGTTGGTATTCAAAGGTAGTCTAGGCAGCTCAAAAGCGAGTGTGCGTGCCAGCAGGTGTCGGATCTACCTGGATTTAAAAGAAAAAAAAATGGCCTTTCTGATGTAGCTATAGCTTTGAAGTGTAGATGTTGAAGATCCCTCCATATCGTTTGAAACCAGCAAGTAATTGAATGTTGCTACTACCAGTGGCAGATTAAGCCTTGCCAGGGCCGGGGGGCAAATAATATTTTCGGGTCGGTCTCAACATGAGTGCCAACCCTGGAGCACAGGTTGTCTGAGGTTGAGTAAATAATCTCTCGTCACTCTAGCTTATTTTGATTTCGAGTTGAAGGAGTTGTATTGATAAAATACCTTTTATATGTTCCTCATTTAATTGATTAGATTACCCACACACATATAAATAATATTAAACTTTTTTGAAGCACCTCTCAGCTTGGTATGCATCTTATCATTCTTATTCCTCTGTATGCGCTCTGTCAGGATGTCCACTCCAGACGAGACACTCGCAAGCCGCTCTTTTTTATTCCGGACATTGCTGAACCTCCTCGTCTTCCTCCTTGCTCGCGTGTTCTCTTTCGATCTATTTTTTATCGTATAAGTTATAAACTTACAATGTAACTTAGAAATTATGATGTTATTATTTATAAACGTAATTTTGTACACTTAAAATTTTAAATCACAGTATATCAATCATCAACACTAGTGTGGATCGGCTCACTACGCTCCCCTCACCACCCGTTGCTGCAGAGGCACGGGCTTGGTTTAACTGAGGATAATGATTGACTGAACTTGAGTTGCTGTATTGTCATGCTTTCCATCAATCATAATACAAACATTTATTTTGTACAAATTTATTTCTAACTAGCCGAAACCCGTGGAACATCCACGGAAGGGAGGATGTGGTGTATGGATAGAGTGTACCATTATGGATGGCATAGGGGATTTCCTTGTCCGAGTAAGAGTTAGGAAGAAAGATGAGAATGAAGAGTGCGTATATGAACAACGTATTTATTGCAATCTACTTAAATGACAACGCTACGATATACTTTTGAAAATATCACGTACCGTCTCGAAGTCAATGCCATCCTTTTATCTCTTTTTTTTTTTTTTTTTTTTTTTTTGTATAAAAGATCGAGGCCCGTGAAAGAGCTAACATTAATCACACAAAAAGACAAACCGACACACAAAACACAAAAAACAAGGGGAGCGGCAGACAAGATGGGGAGAGAGGGGGAAGTACACAAACACAACATTTGAGAGCAGCGACATCGGGAGGACTTGGGGGGAGGTGGGAGAGGAATAAAACATATGAACACTGCAAGGACTCTGGGGTGAATTACCGGGGGTAGAAAAGATCAAGGTTTTCGATGGGGGAAGATAAGAGATGGTGGTAAACAGCTGTTTTAAAGACCTGGAGGGAGGTGTGGGATTGAAGGGAGTGGGGGAGTTTGTTCCAGAGGCGGGAGAAAAGGGGATTGAAAGAGTGAAGGTGAGCAGAGAGCCTAGACTTTGGCAGTTTAACCATAAGAGGGTTGCAGGCAGATCTTGTGCGACCTGAAGGAATATTGGGGGGACAGAGCACAGAGAGAGCTGGGGGAGCAAGGCTGGAGAGGAGTCGGTAGAAGACAGAAAGACCACCAACCTGCCTGCGGTGAGTGAGTGAAAGGCCCTCGGAGTTGACTTCATCGCAGGAGATTCCAATGATTCTGAAAGCTTTGGCCTCAACAGCGTGAAGCCGAGCAAGGTGTGAGGCAGGAGCACCAGCCCAGAGGGGGGAACAGTATTCCATTGAGCTGCAGATGAAAGCCTTGTATGTAGTGAGGAGCTCAGGTGTGCCAAGGAAGGACTTCGCACGACGGAGGATGCCCAGTCGGCGACTGGCTTTGGAGGCCAGCTTGGAAATGTGGTTTTCCCAAGAAAGATCATGGCAGATAGTGAGACCCAAAAGCTTGAGCGACAGAACTTCCTGGAGAGGATTGTTGAGAAAGTAGATGGGAGGGTTTTCCAGTCGGTCCTTTCGGAGAGACATTGTAAGAGTGTGAGATTTGTCAGGATTGAAAGACATGTTCCACTTGTTTGACCAGTCTGTGATTTTGTCCAGGTCTGCAGAGAGTGAGGAGGCTGCAGACTGCCGATCTGAGGGATGAGGAATGGAGCGGCAGATAGTGGAGTCATCAGCAAGGAGATAGAGAGGATTTTCCAGAGAGTCAGAGAGATCATTGATGAAGACCAGAAATAGCACAGGGCCCAGAACACTACCTTGGGGAACTCCAGCCAGAACAGGAAGGGAAGATGAGAGAAATCCATTCAGGGCCACACGTTGCCTATGACCAGAGAGGAAATCCGCAAGCCATGAGTGGAGATTTCCCTGAATACCATAGGAGGTGAGTTTGGTGAGCAGAGCTGGGTGCCAGACCGTATCGAAGGCACGTGATATGTCAAGTGAGACAGCTCTGATTTCCTGTTTGGCATTGAGGACCTCCATACATTGTTGAGACAGCAGAAGCAACATGTCCAGAGTAGAATGACCTGGTCTGAATCCAAATTGATGATCAGAGATCAAGCCATTGGAGAAGAGGAAGGATTTGATATCCGAAGCAATGATGGATTCCATGACTTTGCTGATAATTGGGAGCAGGCTGATTGGTCTGTAGTTGCAAGGATCTGTTTTTGCACCTTTTTTGTGTAAAGCGGTAATGTTTGCTGATTTCCAAGATGTTGGCAGATGACCTTGAGCAAAAGAGAGGGTGAAAAGAACAGAGAGAGGGTGAGATAGAGCGGCAGAGCAGGATTTTAGGACCCGAGGACTGATGCCATCTGGTCCAGTTGCAGAATCAGAGTCGAAGTTTGATAAAAACTTCTCCACCTTGTCAGGAGAGAAGTACACAGAGTCCAGGAGCAGTTGGGTTCGACTGGGAAAGGTGGGAACAGAGAGAGATGGGTTTGGGACACAAGATTTTGAGGCAAACACAGAGTTGAGGCATTCGGCTTTGTCACGTGCGGTGTCAACTGTGTAGCCATTTGAGGTAAGGGAGGGGATGGAGGAGGAACAAACACCAGAAACGGATTTGACCAGATGCCACCAGGATTTGGAGGAAGGAGACAGGTTTGAGAGTTCAATCTTGAATGTGAAGAGATAGTGCTTCCTGGCACTCCTGAGGGTAGAAACACACTTGTTTCGAGCTTGGTGGAAGGAACTGAGATTGCCTTCAGTTGGATTTGCCTTCCAAGAGGCAAAGGCAAGTTGTTTCAGGGCAACTGCCTCACCACAAGATTCAGTGTACCATGGACGGGAGGAAGGGTAAGACAACTGAAGACGAGATGGGATAAATCTGTGCATGAGAGAGAGCAGTTTGCTTTGGAAGAATTCTCAGGAATAATTGATGTCAGATGCATTAGAGATGGGAGACCAGTCCAGTTGATTGATGGCTGCTTGCAGACCGTGCCAGTCGGCCTGAGTGAAATGCCAGACTCGTCGGCGCTGAGGAGGCTCTCTGAGAATGGCCAGTGAGATGTCCACTTTAACAAGCACATGATCAGAAGAACCGATTGGAGCAGAAGAAGAGCAGCAGACATTTGCAGGGAAGTTAGTCATAACCAAGTCCAGAAGAGAAGATACTCCATTGACTGAGTTCCGGGTCGGGAAATTGACAGATTGTGTCAGTCCCAATGAGTCACAGAAGTCCTTTGCTGAGGTGCCATGGCTGGTGAGAGATGAACCCACACCCAGCCAGCTGGCATGATGACAGTTGAAGTCGCCACATATGAGGAAGAGAGAGTTTGGATGAGTTGATAGAAGTTGGTCCATGTTGTCCGACAGAGAAATGTAAATGGAGTCATCACTGTTTGGAGGACGGTACAGAACACATATGAACAAAAGGTGGGAGCGGAGAGGAAGCCGTAGCCAGAGGTACTCCTGTGGGTGGGGTGGAGAGAGGGCAGTGCAGGGAGAGTGAGGAAGAGAGTTTTTGATAAAGATAGCCACCCCACCACCAGGACGAGGCTCAGGTCTATCGTACCGGAGGAGGGAGTAACCAGGAAGAGATATTAAGGAATCAGAGACATCTTGAAGGAGGAAAGTTTCTGTTAAGCAGATCAAGTCTGGATTTTCAGAAGCAACCTGAATGGAGAGATCAATCAGGTTTGAGCGAAGGCCCCGGATGTTTGAGGTCCATACCGTTAGTGAGGAGAGAGGGGGAGCATCGGGTGCAGGACAGGGGAGGGGAGGGGTAGGGTCAGATGAAGGGTGAGAGGGGGATGTAGGAAGAGCAGTTGATAGTGTGTCAGAGATTACAGAAGAGTTACAAGAAAGGGAAGGATGAGGAGGACGAAAGGTTTGATGGTGATGGAATGAGGCACAGTGAGAGTTTGTTTGAGGGGGGGCAGAGGAAAGTAGAAGGTTGGGGGAGGTGGAGGTATGACATAGAAGGGAGACGAAGTGGGGAGGAGGCAGCTTTGAGAAGGAGGTGGGAGGAGGGAGAATTTGGGAGGGATGGTTGGGGGGGAGATTTGAAGGGGAGGGGCAAGGGGGGAGTTTAGAAAGTGGATGATTAATGAAAGATGAACATATATAACAAATTGGGTTTTTTTGTAATTTTCAAGTTAGCGATTCGTTTAAGAACGATGGAGGAGGGGTGGAATGAATGAGAATTTAGAGCATGGAGTGATTTGGAATCATAAGAGATTGAATATTTTTTTGAAATGGAATGAGTTGAAGAGGAAATTGAAAGGAGCCTTTTAAATAAGAAGAAAAACAGCGTGTTGTAATAAGCCACTGAATAAAACACTGAAGGGGATAGTTGAAACATATTTAAACAGAACTGTGAAGAACACTCTTATATTCACAAAAATACCAATGGGGAGAGGAAGCCGAGAGCGACGACCACGAGTCACTTGAACAGGGCAAAAGGTGGAAGGCAAGGAGAAAATGGGGGCGGGGCGAGACAGTGCACATGGGCAGAGGCAAAAGCACACGAGGAGAAAGGGAAATAAAAGTTTTTTTTGTTTGTTTTTTTGTTTGTTTTTGGGGGGGGTTGGGGGTTACAACGATAGACAAATAGTAGATGTTTGGTGAAGCTTGGTGGAGAAGGGGAAATCAAAAAAGCTAGCAAAACAGCGAAGGAAGGAACAACCTTCGACGGGGGAAGCCTGAGGCTGCAAGGCCTTGCTCGCGACGCGGCAAACAAACGATTAATTCATGAAAGATAAACACCGAGAAACTTCCAAGGTGCACACTATAAGTTCACACACCGAAAGATAAATACAGTTTCGACAAAATACAATTGTGAACAGACTTAACTTTTAAAAACGTGGAGACCGTGTGGACCGTCGAAAACCCCTGCCACCCTTGCCGTGGGCATCGGGTCACTGGGTGCGGCGTAAAAGGGATAACAAAGTCGAGTCCTTACGCTATTATTATATAGACTAGCCGAAACCCGTGGAACATCCACGGAAGGGAGGATGTGGTGTATGGTACCATTATGGGTGGCATAGGGGATTTGCTTGTCCGAGTAAGAGTTAGGAAGAAAGATGAGAATGAAGAGTGCATATATGAACAACGATCGCTGACACCGGCACAAATGCATGCTCTGGATTGTCCACTCAGTGGACGGCTTGCTTTCGCCTTCGCCTGTCCAATCAGCGGACGGCTTGCTTCGCCTTCGCCCAGCAGACGCCAATACGATGGCGTCGTAAGATGGCGTCGTATCGGCAGTTAATCGGATGCTTTTGGGCCCCAACGTCGGCTAATTCAGATTTTTCGAGTATGTCTGTACGTGATAAACAAAGAGCGCGGTTCGTAGATCGTAAATCCATTAGTGCCTTGGGCATCGGGTCACTGGGTACGGCGTAAAAGGGATAACAAAGTCGAGTCCTTACGCTATTATTATATAGATACTCCCCGTCGATGTGCTTCTGTGGTAATCACGAATATGAGTCACATACACGGTCACAGTGCCTGACGCCACTGTGACCGTGTTTTGATTAATAAATCTACGAGTCACAAAACACGAACCGAACTCACCTCAAGCAGTAAAAAGGTGCAAATCGCTCCTAGAAACCACCTCATCTCTTCAGACCTCAACACACCTCGATAAGTGACGGTAGCGCTCATGGGATCTTCTTCTTCCATTAAGCTCCAATTTTTTCTCTTTAAGTTAAGTCCATTCAGTCCTCTCTGCTCGAAGTGCTCAGGCCATGCCTTCCCGCTCTCATACTTTTATTGCCGTTCGGTGTAGAAAGGGATTGACATATCGTTCGTCTGTTTCAGCTCGTTATCTTTAAGCTTCCTTACGTCTCGCCACCTGCTACACCTCTCTGAGTTACGAGGATTTATGCAACGCACCCTGAGTATCGTAACGTCACTCCATTTAACTTTATTAAAATGACGATAAAGACGTTTCCTTTTATATCCTAATTTAAAATGTTCAAGGGAATAAAAAGACCATTTGGTTCACACCACCCATGTTCACACCTCTCGACTGTCCAATCAGCGGACGGCTTGCTTCGCCTTCGCCCAGCAGACGCCAATACGATGGCGTCGTAAGATGGCGTCGTATCGGCAGTTAATCGGATGCTTTTGGGCCCCAACGTCGGTACGATGGCGTCATAAGATGGCGTCGTATCGGCAGTTAATCGGATGCTTTTGGGCCCCAACGTCGGCTAATTCAGATTTTTCGAGTATGGCTGTACGTGATAAACAAAGAGCGCGGTTCGTAGATCGTAAATCCATTAGTGCCGTGGGCATCTGGTGACTGGGTGCGGCGTAAAAGGGATAACAAAGTCGAGTCCTTCCGCTATTATTATATAGATACTGGTGATATTACTTATTTGTAATTTATTTGTAATCCAAAAAGGTCCAAGTGGTCTAAGGCTCTAAATGGTCAGGAGTCCATGTTGGTTTAATGGGTCTGGAGCATCTTATGGCTCTTGGGGGTCTTTGGGGTCTTTCTGGTCTTTTGGGTCTTTTGGGTCATTGAGGTCTTTTGGGTCTTTGGCGTATTTTGGGTCTTCGGGATCTTTTGAGTCTTTGGGTTATTTTTGGTCCCCTTCGTCTTTTGGGTCTTTAAGGGTTTTTGGGGGTATTTAAGGGTATTTGGGGTATTTTAGGTATTTAGAGGTCTTGGTGGTTTCAAGAGTTTTGGGGGACTTAAAGGGTCTTCAAAGGTCTAAAGAGTCTCAGCAGTCTAAAGGTTTGAAAGGTGCATTCCAACAGTACGTAATTAATATACATATATAATAAACAAACAGGATGCAACCGACATTCAAACAGTACATAATTAAAAGATATATAGTCAGACGGCTTCACCGCCTCATGGCTTCATGGACCGTCTATTTGTGTTATATATATATATTTGAAGAAGAAGACGTTTTGATCACAAGTATCCATACATACATAACCATATACGTTTGCTCCATTATAATAACATTATCACAGAAGAATTTTACCTACACCAGCTGAGAAAACTTCCTCTTCTTCCTCTTCACTCACACGTTTTCTTTCGATCTATTTTTAAATTTGTATATCTTACGATAATTCACCAAATGTCCGTCCGTCCATTCGAAGGTACCGCAAAAACGGCTCGACTGATCGCAACGATATTTTGGGTGGGTATTCCTGGGACCCCTAGGAGTAAAATAGGCTATATTGTTTTTCCAATTTTTCCAAGTTTTCCAATTTTCCAGTTTTTCCAAACACGATGGAATAATATTTACCGATATGAACAGTGATGTGGCTTTTGTTGAAATTCAACAAATACTGTTTATTCTACGTACCAAAAGAGAGTAGATCGACTCCTGACGAACTCTTCCTATATGAACGTGCGACTCCGAAGTAACATGGCAGCGTGTGCAAAGAGACTGAGAAACAGGTGTAGCGACCGCTTTCGTGTTACAGATTCACCCTCTCCCACAACCCCAACTCATTGCCACTCATGTTTCCCAATAATGATGGCAGCTGAAGTTAATACAGTAGCTCACACTTATTGGCCACAGCAGTTTGCCACTGGAAATATAAACCATTTAATTTCATGAGTAAATAAAAAGAATCCATCCAAAGAATCCAATTTAGCTTTTCAAATGGCTTCTGGTGGTTCAGGAATGTGATTGCTTTACAATAATAATAATAATAATATTGTTATGTGGGGGGTGGGGGGGGGGGGTAGAGGAATATCTAGAGCCAGATAGATCTGTATAGGTAGGTATACGACTGTCGCGATAGGGAATCTACCTGTAATAAGTTCTATGTTTAGTCCGGTTTGTCGGGATAAGCTCTATTGGTGTCGCCGCTCCAAGGGAGCAGGGCGTGCTAAATAGTGCAGGGATTATGGATAAGATTCCTTTGTTCGTCGTCCCCTCTGAAGTCAAACCTGTGTCCCTTATGGCAATGCACTCATATAAACACTTAGATAGGTCCTTAGTGCAACATTAAATAATTCCCCTCCCTTACCACAACGACTTTGGAAAACAGGCAGAAAGCAAGGCCGGGACACCGCCAATGGGGCCGCAGCCAGCAACACCACCAGCTGGCCCAGCAACCAGCCTTGTGGCAAGGCTGGGAGCCACGCTCAGGAGGACTGTTGATTGGTCCATAGCAGGGACAGAGAACTGCCCCGTGATTGGAGGGAAGGGAAGGACTGATGGTTGGCCACGAGGGTGGCGTGACATGGTGGCGGGAAGGACTTGGCCAATGAGAAAGGACCAGCACGACAGAACCTTCGAGAGGTCGAAGTACGAGGCTCTGATTGGGAACGCACGAGATTGACGTCACACGCAAGGTGACAAAAGGACGCGCTACACGACATTTTGTCTCTTGGCTCTCTCTCTCTCTCTCACTCTCTCTCTCTCTCTCTCTCTCTCTCTCTCTCTCTCTCTCTCTCTCTCTCTCTCTCTCTCTCTCTCTCTCTCTCTCTCTCTCTCTCTCCTCTTCGCGCTGGACCCATCACCCTTCATGTGAAGATCGACCCTTTATGCTTGTGCTCTCTGCGCTGGGATTGGAGATCGCGTTCTTCATGGTGCGTGGTGCTTGGAGCTGTCCTTCTCGGTGCTTTCGGAGCTTGGAGTGGTGCTGGGGCCTCGTGTGCGATCGACTTGGAACTTGGAGCGGTGCGGGCCGCGCGGGGCCTGGCGAAGCGTGCGAGTGAGGCTTACGGAGGGTTCCTTCGCGCCGGTGCTCGGAGCCGTGTTGGGCGGCGGACACTGCACTAAAGACAGATAAGCTCGCACCCACAAACCATTACACGACGGACAGTTATTTTTGGTAATTCATTTTCCTTTGTCTTGTTTCTGAGGTGAGGTGTGCGGGATCCCGATATAGGACACTTTATTTATCATCGCGCATTTTCCTGTCCCGCTATCTCTTGTAAAATAAACCCTTGTATTATTTTCTGTATATACCTGAACGCAGTTTTCCGTGTGATTTATTTAATTTGCAACAGCATTGGAGACGCCCCAAGAACAGGTAAGACTGCAGGGGTCTGGTGCAGCCACTCCATCCCGCGCAATTTTGTATAGCTTTATCTTCGAGTCCGCCATTGAGTTTTCGCCTTGAGAGCTAAGGCCTTCGCGATCGGCTTCCGTGACCGCCTGATTTTCATCAGAGGCGGCCACACCACAATATAATAGTAAAGCTGAGTGTTAAAAAACTGTCATTGAAGAGGTTCAGTAAAGCTGAGTGTTCAGTGAGCTGCAATGATAAAACATGGAATAGAGATTGTTAGGCAGACAGTGAATCATGCGAACCATGGGCTCTCTGGCAAACCAAGTTCAGTGGCAAATGTCTGACACCCATGGAGAGGACAGGTTTCTAATTCTGCTTCGAGGTTTGCATATTGGTATGGCTCTACTCAAAGTCATTGGAGACTGGCTAACTGACAGTTGGCTGACAGCACTGCAAACGCTTTACTCAAAGCAAACCATGTAACTCGGACACTCTGTGCACACCAAGTAAGTCCATGTGCTCTCTACAACCCCATGCAGAAGTCATATGAAAGATACCTCATGATGCAGGCACAAGAACAAGAACCACTTTCTTTGGATGCCTGGTGTGTTTCAAAATGAGCATGTTCAACCTTCAAGTTCTGGTGGATTTCCCTTCAGTTGCAGCTGTTGCTGCTCACATTTGCCAGATATCTACATGAAGGAAACTTCAATTTGTATCTGAAGGTAACATTGCTATGACCCCTTGGTTCTTTACCTTGGACCACCACAATTATGCCAGACGAATGGCAGTGCATTTACGAGACATGACCACTTTGCATGAGACTCACCCAAATGTTGCAGCAGAATTCAACATTGGACACTTTGTTGTTCAAAAGTCAAGTCGCATGTTTTTAAAGATCGCTGCAGACCATGCTCATGTGCAGAGCAATGCATATGTCAAAGGCGATGGAGGAGCAGTAGACTTGACTGAAAATGCAGCAGCACTTTGTAGGTGGATAATAGATGGGCCTGAATTGTCGAGACTACTGTCTGACACGCTGCAGATACGTCTCTGCACCATGACCAGACAAAACGTATTCAGAACGCTTTCTGCAATCATGTGAGTTATTTAGTTAGAATTATTGCAGAAAGTGGAACGCTTTCTTGGAAGTCCTCCTTGTTCTGCACACCATGGACATTGTGGAAAGTGCAGTCATTGAAATTGTAAACAACATCCATCCCATTGGCCTCGAACACCTTCATTGTTTCGTTTAGAGCACACAAAGGCCTTATCAGAGAGTGACAAAAGTGACAAAGAGAGTGACACAAAGGCCTTATCAGATCCAATCAAAAGGAAAAAGCTGCCACTCATGTCCTGTCCAAATGCAAAGCAAAGTTCAAAATTATTGAAATTTACAAACCTCAAGAGTGTCTGCAGCCTATTTTCTAGAATTTATTCTGCATGTCAGACAAGAGACGTTTCTTTCGACGGCTGTCCATGCGCTCACGCTTTCGAAGTTAAGTAATTTTTTCACAGTTGTGTTTTTGTCATGGCTGTATCTGTCTTTCGGTGCGTGCACTTGTGGTGTGTCTTTGGTAAGATTCTCGGTGTTGATTTTTCGTACCTGCATACAAAATCGTCGGTTAATTCGTGTCGCGTATTCTGAGGCCTTGTAGGTTTCCGTGTCCAACCTTGGGGCCTTGTTTTTCTCTCAGCGGTTCGTCGATTGCGCTGCAATTACTTTCGTTCCCTGTTTTTGTCCCAGTCTTTCATCCCATACTTCCTTGTTTAAAATCTCAACTCAGAAAAAAAATATAAAAAATTCCTTCTCTTTTCAAATTCGTTTATTCGTTGTTCTTATTTGTTCATTCGTTCTTCAACCACGTTGTTCGTGATCACGTGATGACGTTGTTAAAAATGTTTAAACTTTCCCCTGAAGAACTGTATTCTGTCGTATATTATAACACCTCTTTTCTTCTTCTTCTATAAAAGGATGCTTTCGACTTACTCACCAAATCTATTCATTCCAAAAAAAAATTCCATCTCTTACAGTTCCTCTTTTCTGCATTCCCGAAACTCTCCTGCACTCCACCCCTCCTTCAGCGTCCTCAAACGTATTTTTGACTCGAAGGTCTCAAGAAACTCATTTTGCAATAAATGTTCTTTTCCCATTAATCGTACACTTTTCAAAATCCAATCTCACCCCTCCCCTCCAAATCTTCCCCATCACCCCTTCCCTCCAAAACTTCCCCATCACCCCTCCCCTCCAAAACTTCCCCATCACCCCTCCCCTCCAAATCTACCCCCTTGCCCCTCCCCTCCAAATCTTCCCCATCACCCATCTCTTTCAAATATTCCCCCTTGCCCCTCCCCTCCAAATCTTCCCCGTCGCCCATCACTTTCAAATCTTTCCCCTTTTGCCTCTCCCCTCCAAATCTTCCCCATCACCCCTTCCCTCCAAAACTTCCCCATCACCCCTCCCCCCAAAACTTCCCCATCACCCCTCCCCTCCAAATCTACCTCCTTGCCCCTCCCCTCCAAATATTCCCCATCACCCATCTCTTTCAAATATTCCCCCTTGCCCCTCCCCTCCAAATCTTCCCCATCACCCATCCCTTTCAAATCTTCCCCCTTGCCGCTCCCCTCCAAATCTTCCCCATCCCCCCTTCGCTCCAAAACTTCCCCATCACCCCTCCCCTCCAAATCTACCCCATCACCCATCCCTTTCAAATCTCCCCCCTTTCCCCTTCCCTCCTAAACTCCCCCCACACCCCTCCCCTCCGAGACTCTCCCTCGCTCCTCCCCTCCTAGACTCCCCTCTCACCCCTCCTCCTCAAAGCGTCCTCCTTGCTTCTTCCCCCTTCCAACTTTCACCTTCATTTCCCCCAACCTTCTGCCTCGCTCTTCCTCCTCCTCCTCAAATAACACCTCACTGTGCCTCACCCAATCACCATCAAACCTTTTGTCCACCCCATTCTTCCCTTTCTCCAAGCTATTGTGAAATCTCTGACACACCTTCAACAGCTCTCCCTACCTCTTCCACCTCTTCCACATCTTACCCTACCCCTCACCCTCCCAAACCATGTTCTGTATCCGATGCTCCCCCTTCCTCTTCATTAACGGTATGGACCTCAAACATCCAGGGCCTTCACTGAAACTTGACTGATCTCTCCATACAGGTTGCTTCTGACAAACCAGACGTGATCTGCTTAACAGAAACTTTCCTCCTTCATGATGTCTCTGATTCCTTGGTATCTCTCCCAGGTTACTCCCTCTTCCAGTATGATAGACCTGAGCCTCATCCTGGAGGTGGGGTTGCTATCTTTATAAAAAAACTCTCTTCCTCACTCGCCCTGCACTGCCGTCTCTCCACCTCACCCCCAGGAATACCTTTGGCTGCGGCTTCCCCTTCGCTCCCACCTTTTGTTCATATGTGTGTTGTACCGTCCACCAAACAGTAATGACTCCATCTACATCTCGCTGTCTGATAATATGGACCAACTTCTATCGACCCATCCCAACTCTCTCTTCCTCATATGTGGTGATTTCAATTGTCACCATGCCAGTTGGCTGGGTGTGGGTACCTCTCTCACCAGCCATGGCTCTTCAGCAAAGGACTTCTGTGACTCACTGGGACTGACACAATCTGTCAATTTCCTGACCCGGATCTCAGTCAACAGAGCATCTTCTCTTCTGGACTTGGTTATGACTAACTTCCCTGAAAATGACTGCTGCTCTTCTTCTGCTCCAATCGGCTCATCTGATCATGTGTTTGTTAAAGTGGACATCTCTCTGACCATTCTCAGAGAGCCTCCTCAGCGTCGACGAGTCTGGCATTTCACTCAGGCCAACTGGCACGGTCTTCAAGCAGCCATCAATCATCTGGACTGGTCTCCCATCTCTACTGCCTCTGACATCAACTCATCCTGGGAATTCTTCCAAAGTAAATTGCTCTGTCTCGTGCACAGATTTATCCCATCTCGTCTTCAGTTGTCATACCCTTCCTCCCGTCCATGGTACACGGAATCTTGTGGTGAGGCTGTTGCCCAGAAACAACTTGCTTTCGTCTCCTGGAAAGGAAATCCAACGGAAGGAAATCTCATTTCCTTTCACAAAGCCCGAAACAAGTGTGTGTCCACCCTCAGGAGAGCCAGGAAACAATATCTCTCCGTTCTCAAGACCGAACTCTCTTATCTGTCTCCCTCTTCCAAATCCTGGTGGCGTCTGGTCAAATCTGTTTCTGGTGTTTGTTCCCCCTCCATCCCCTCCCTCACCTCAAACGGCTACACGGCTGACACCACACGTGAAAAAGCTAAATGCCTCAACTCTGTGTTTGCCTCTAAATCTTGTGTCCCAAACCCATCCCTCTCTGTACCCACCGTACCCAGTCGTACCCAGCTGCTCCTGGACTCTGTGTCCTTTCCTCCTGACAAGGTGGAAAAGTTTCTGTCAACCCTCGACTCTGATTCTGCAACTGGACCTGACGGCATCAGCCCACGGGTCCTAAAATCCTGTTCTTCCAATCTTTCACTCCCTCTCTCTGTTCTCTTCACCCTCTCTTTTGCTCAAGGTCATCTGCCATCTGCTTGGAAATCAGACAACATCACCGCTTTGCACAAATAAAGGTGCAAAAACAGATCCTAGCAACTACAGACCAATCAGCCTTCTCCCAATTATCAGCAAAGTCATGGAATCCATCATTGCTTCAGATATGAAATCTTTCCTCTTCTCCAATGGCTTGATCTCTGATCATCAATTTGGTTTCAGAACTGGTCACTCTACTCTGGACATGCTGCTTCTGCTTTCTCAACAATGGATGGAGGTCCTCAATGCCAAACAGTAAATTAGAGCTGTCTCCCTTGACATATCACGTGCCTTTGATACGGTCTGGCAGCCCCGCTCTGCTCACCAAACTCTCCTCTTTTGGTATCCATGGAAATCTCCACGCATGGCTGGCGGACTTCCTCTCTAGTCGTAGTCAACATGTGGCCCTGAATGGGTTTCTCTCATCTCCTCTTCCTGTTCAGGCTGGAGTTCCCCAAGGCAGTGTTCTGGGCCCTGTGCTTTTTCTGGTCTTCATCAATGATCTCTCTGACTCTCTTGAAAATCCTCTCTATCTCTTTGCTGATGACTCTACTCTCTGTCACTCCATCCCTCATCCCTCAGACCGGCAGTCTCCAGCCTCCTCACTCTCTGCAGACCTGGACAAAATCAGAGACTGGGCAAACAAGTGGAACATGTCTTTCAATCCTGACAAATCTCACACTCTTACGATGTCTCTCCGAAAAGTCCGACTGGACAACCCTCCCATCCACTCTCTGAATAATCCTCTCCAACAAGTTCTGTCACTCAAGCTTTTGGGTCTCAATATCTGCCATGATCTTTCCTGGGAAAACCACATTTCAAATCTGGCCTCCAAAGCCAGTCGCCGATTGGGCATCCTCCGTCGTGCAAAGTCCTTCCTTGGCACACCTGAGCTCCTCACCACATACAAGGCTTTCATCTGCAGCTCAATGGAATACTGCTCTCCCCTATGGGCTGGTGCTCCTGCCTCACACCTAGCTCGGCTTCACACTGTTGAAACCAAAGCGTTCAGAACCATTGGAATCTCCCGTGACGAAGCTAAATCCAAGGGCCTTTCACTCACTCACCGCAGGCAGGTTGGTGGTCTTTCCGTCTTCTACCGACTCCTCTCTGGCCTTGCCCCCTCAGCTCTCTCTGGGCTCTGTCCCCCAAATATTCCTACAGGTCGCACAAGATCTGCCTGCAACCCTCTTATGGTTAAACTGCCAAAATCAAGACTCTCTGCTCACCTTCACTCCTTCATTCCTCTTTTCTCCTGCCTCTGGAACAAACTCCCTCACTCTCTTCAATCCCACTCCACCCTCCAGGTCTTTAAAACAGCTGTTCACCACCATCTCTTATCTTCCCCCATCCAAAACCTTGATCTTTTCTACCCCCGCTAATTTCAACCCAATTCCACTGTTTTGAAATACCAACTTCTGTCCTGGAAGTCCTTTGTGTCCTTGTATTTTATACTTCTCCCACCCCCCCCCCCCCCACCCCCCTTCCCACGCCTCCTCCCCCCAAGCCCTCTCCCTCCCACACATTTCCCTGCTCTCAAATGTTGTGTTTGTGTGCTTCCCCTTCTCTCCCCATCTTGTCTTCCGCTCCCTCTTTCTATGTATTTTGTTTGTCTGGTTGATTTGTTTGTGAAATAAATGTTAGCTCTTTCACGAGTCTCGATTCAGTATACAAAAAGAAAAAAAGAAAAAAAAAGAGATGGCCATTTGGAAGGATTCTTCATGCATGCCCATTGCCCACCATCAATTTCAAATCAGAGCAAACTGCACTCCTTTGCTAAATCAGACTTGCTACATTGCTTTGAAGACTTGTCAATGCCCAGAGATAGGAAAGCAAAGGTAGACGTCATCATAATTGACGGTGCAGCATTGTGAGCATGCTGAAGCCAGACACTAGCAAGACCTTTGGTTCATATGCCAATGAGGTTTTCTTGCCTTTCATCCAGAGGCGGCTTCAAATCACAACAAATTGTGTGGATATTGTCTGGGACCAGTACTGGTCAGAACGTTTGAAGAACTCTACAAGAGAAAGCAGAGGGAAAGGCATGTGGCGATGAGTACTGGAGGCAGGGATTGCTCTTCCAGGGAACTGAGCAAGTTTACTTCGAGTGAATGACAGAAAGAGACGGCTGTTCAGGTTTTTTGTCAGAATCGGTTATCAACATTAACAGCCCTGAAAAGCAGATAATAAGTACCCTAAGTACTTGTCTGCTGCATTGACACAGATGTTGTTCTGTCTGTTGCTGCAATGGACCATTGTACAGTTACAGAGCTAGGGTGCCTTTTGGTGCTGATAAACAATTTCGATTCATTGCCATGCATAAAATTACACAGCCACTTAGGTCACAGATATCAAAGTGTCTGCCAATTGCAGGTTTCGCAAAGGTGCCTTGTGGTCACTGCTAATTTTTTGAAGGTCTGCTGTACTCCGGCTGACATTTCAGGTGATGATATAGCTGTCGTCGGAAGTTTTGTGGTGTTGCTGTACGATAGAACGAACTGGATGTAAATGGAGCTCCGATGCAGCTGTTTGTGCAGAAAGGCAGATCCTTAGAAAGGCAGATTCCACTTACAAGTGCAGCACTGTTGCAACATCTCAGTCAGGCAGTTCTGCAAGGAGGCCATATTTGGGAACAGGCATTTATGTCCAGATCATGAAATTCCTTAGCCTAGCAAATGGGGAAGGAGGAAGAGATTCAACTGAAAAATAGGAACCTTTCTGAACTTCACTGCCCAAGCCTCATTCTCTTACCAGGAGCTGTTGTGCTGTGGATGCAAAAAAGGATGCAGAGGGAATTGCAAAATAATGCTTTAGTGCTGGACTGAAGTGCACTGCACTTGCAAAGTTTGCCATAGTGAACAGTGAATTAAATGCCAAATCCTTGTCCAGTGCTGGGTGATAATAATTAATGCTGTTTTTAGGTAAAGAATTGATACCTTTTTTTTTTTTTTTTTGTGTATACAGAGTCGAGGCTCGTGAAAGAGCTAACATTTATCAAACAAACAAATCAAACAAACAAGCAAACAAAGTATATAAAAAGGGGAGCGGTCGACAAGATGGGGAGAGAAGGGGAGGAAGCACACAAACAAAACATTTGAGAGCAGGGACATCGGGAGATGTTTTTGGAGGGAGAGGGCCTGGGGGGAGGCAGGATAGGTATAAAACGCAAGGACACCAAGGACTTCCAGGAAAGAAGTCAAAAGTCACCTCAAAAAAGTGGATTTGGGGTGAAATTAGCGGGGGTAGAAAAGATCAAGGTTTTGGATTGGGGAAGATAAGAGATGGTGGTGAACAGCCGTTTTAAAGACCTGGAGGGAGGAGTGGGATTGAAGAGAGTGAGGGAGTTTGTTCCAGAGGCGGGAGAAAAGATGAATGAAGGAGTGAAGGTGAGCAGAGAGTCTTGATTTTGGCAGTTTAACCATAAGAGGGTTGCAGGCAGATCTTGTGCGACCTGCAGGAATATTTGGGGGACAGAGCCCAGAGAGAGCTGGGGGAGCAATGCCGGAGAGGAGTCGGTAGAAGACGGAAAGACCACCAACCTGCCTGCGGTGATTAAGTGAAAGGCCCTCGGAGATACCGTCATCGCGGGAGATTCCAATGATTCTGAACGCTTTGGTTTCAACAGCGTGAAGACGAGCTAGGTGTGAGGCAGGAGCACCAGCCCAGAGGGGAGAGCAGTACTCCATTGAGCTGCGGATGAAAGCCTTGTATGTGGTGAGGAGCTCAGGTGTGCCAAGGAAGGACTTCGCACGACGGAGGATGCCCAGTCGGCGACTGGCTTTGGAGGCCAGCTTCGAAATGTGGTTTTCCCAGGAAAGATCATGGCAGATAGTGAGACCCAAAAGCTTGAGTGACAGAACTTCTTGGAGAGGATTATTCATAAAGTAGATGGGAGGGTTGTCCAGTCGGTCTTTTCGGAGAGACATCGTAAGAGTGTGAGATTTGTCAGGATTGAAAGACATGTTCCACTTGTTTGCCCAGTCTGTGATTTTGTCCAGGTCTGCAGAGAGTGAGGAGGCTGCAGACTGCCGATCTGAGGGATGAGGAATGGAGCGGCAGAGAGTGGAGTCATCAGCAAAGAGATAGAGAGGATTTTCAAGAGAGTCAGAGAGATCATTGATGAAGACCAGAAAAAGCACAGGGCCCAGAACACTGCCTTGGGGAACTCCAGCCTGAACAGGAAGTGGAGATGAAAGAAACCCATTCAGGGCCACACGTTGACTACGACTAGAGAGGAAGTCTGCCAGCCATGCGTGGAGATTTCCATGGATACCAAAGGAGGAGAGTTTGGTGAGCAGAGCGGGGTGCCAGACCGTATCGAAGGCACGTGATATGTCGAGGGAGACAGCTCTAATTTCCTGTTTGGCATTGAGGACCTCCATCCATTGTTGAGACAGCAGAAGCAGCATGTCCAGAGTAGAGTGACCTGGTCTGAAACCAAATTGATGATCAGAGATCAAGCCATTGGAAAAGAGACCAAAGAGTAGCAAAAGAGTTTGACAAAAGATGTGAATTTGACAAAAGAGTAGCAGTTCTGTACCGAAGAAGCAAGTAAATATATTTCTTTCTCATTATCAGTGTTCATCTATTCAAGACAGTAGTCGTGGGTCAAAATGCATTTACACTGCTTTCAGAAAGTATGCACACCCCTTGATTTTTATCACATTTTGTTGTGTTATAGGCTGAATTTAAAATGGGTTACATTGAGATTTTGTTGTTAGTGATCTACACATGACATAATACCCCATAATGTCAAAGTGGCATTTAATTTTTTTATTTTTTTTTACAAATCAGGCCTGTCAGATCGGATGGTGGATTACGCGGGTCGAAAATTTACCGTTATTTGAGCTGACCTCAACATCTTGCCAATCCTTTAAGTCACACCAGGGGATCAAAGAAGACCAGGATTTTCTAGACAACATCTTCCTCAGTAATGAGGCCCACTTCAATCTCAGTGGCCACGTGAACAAACGGATCATGCAATTTTGGGCGGAACACCAACCATACAAACTTATGGAACGTCTTTCCATAGTGAAAGCAACGATTTGGTGTGTCATCGGACGTAGATGCATAATAGGACTTTTCTTCTTTGAGAACGAAGCCGGACAAACAGTGGCAGTCAACACGAATAGATGCATAGACATGCTGCAGACCGTGCACCACCACATATGCCCAATTAGTAGTTTCGAATTTTTGAGATGACATTTCCCAGATGATCGACTTATTTTTCGCCAGACGGACAACCTATGAACTCCCTACTCCCAGGATCTGTCTCCTCCCAACTACTACCTATGGGGGTCCCTCAAAGATAAAGTCGACAAAAACAATCTACGCATGCTGCAAGAATTGAAAAAAACATCAAACCAGAAATAAGATGCATACGAGCTCCAGTTCTCAGTTGAGTCATCAACAGCAGTAGTGTCCATTGTGGGAGCAGTATCCAATCCAAAGTCCAAATCCAAATCCAAAGCTTTCAAAATCATTGGAATCTCCCGCGATGAAGCTATCTCTGAGGGCCTTTCACTCACTCACCGCAGGCAGGTAGGTGGTCTTTCTGTCTTCTACCGACTCCTCTCCGGCCTTGCTCCCCCAGCTCTCTCTGTGCTCTGTCCCCCAAATATTCCTACAGGTCGCACAAGATCTGCCAGCAACCCTCTGATGGTTAAACTGCCGAAATCTCGGCTCTCTGCTCACCTTCACTCTTTCATTCCTCTTTTCTCCCGCCTGTGGAACAAACTCCCACACTCCCTTCAATCCCTCTCCTCCCTCCAGGTCTTTAAAACAGCTGTTCACCACCATCTCTTATCTTCCCCCATCCATAACCTTGATCTTTTCTACCCCCACTAATTCACCCCAGATCCACCTTGTTTGAAATTCCAACTTATTTCCTGGAAATCCTGGCAGTGTCCATATGTTTATACCTCTCCCACCCCCCCACCCCCTTCACATGCCTCCCCCCCTTCACATGCCTCCCCCCCAAAGCCCTCTCCCTCCCACAGATCTCTCGATGTCTCCATGTCTCTCGGTCCCTGCTCTCAAATGTTGTGTTTGTGTCCTTCCCCCTCTCTCCCCATCTTGTCTACCGCTCCCGATGTTATTTGTTTTATGTGTCTGTTTGTCTTTCTGTGTGATTAATGTTCGCTCTTTCACGAGCCTCGATCTTGTATACAAAAAAAAAAAAAAAAAAAAAAAAAAAAAAAAAAAAAAAAAAAAAAGAAAAAAAAAAAAAAAAAAGTCATCTATAGGTGTGATGCTTGGATTGAACACCTCATCAACTACTAATGGTATCGCTCCTTATTGCTTGTTGAAGCATTTTTTTTGCTATAATAAATAATATTTTCACTAACCCTGTGTTTTATTAGACAAAAACAAAGAGAATCGATCAATAATATAAAATATTGTAGTTAAATAAAAAGTTGCACATCATTTTGGACCACCCTGTAGTTTGTTATGGATATGGCTTATTAGGGTGTATATGGGGAATAGATTAAAATCGTTAGTACCTCCGCCACCGAATGTGGATTGAGGTTATGTTTTACCCCTGTCTGTATGTTTGTTACTTGTGAAAGTCGAAGATTTTTCAAGTATATTGGTTGGTCTTGTGTGTTATTCTGTCTGTCTGTTTGTCTGTATGTCAGTTGCCTACAGGTCACAATTTTCAACCGATCTTCACATAACTTCACCAAATGGTAGAGTTGGTTATAAGCAGGAAGCTTATTGTTTTTGGGGTCAAAAGGTCAATAGGTCAACATAGGCCAAAGGTCACCAAATTTGTCAAGTTTCTACAATCCTCATTTTTCATCCGATTGACTTGAAATTTTAAGAGGATTTGCAAATATGGTCAATGAATTCAAGCACCAACTATTTTTGAGGTCAACATAGGCCAAAAAGTCAACATAGGCCAAAAGGTGAACATCGGCCTAATTTCTAAAATCCACAATTTTTAACCGATTACCTCGAAATTTGAAGAGGATTTGCATATATAGTTAATACATTCAATTACCAAGTATTTTTGAGGTCAACATAGGCCAAAAGGTCAACATTGGGCGTATTTCTCGAATCCTCAATTTTCATCTCATTGACTTGAAATTTTACGAGGATTTGCATGCCAGGTTACTGAATTCATGCACCAATTATTTTTGAAGTCATCCGAGGCCAACAACTTATTTTAGGGATTTCGCAAGTATCATGCTATGCACAACATTTTTCTTGTTTGTTACTTGCCGGAAAATAATCCGGCAAGTATGTTGGTTGTTTGGTTTGTCTGTCTGTCTGTTTGTCTGTCTGTCGGTTTGTGCGCAGTACTATGTCTACACCGTTGCACATAGAATCGCCATACTTTACACACTTATTTGTCTTGCCCTGGAATAGACTGTGCCCAATTTTTAACTCTCTCGGCCCAAGGCCTCCATTATGACGTCATAATTCGACAAGTACAAAACTTCATCCAATCAAGATGCAATTTCTTGAGCGCCATGTCGGCATAAACTGGTGGAGAAAAAAATAATGATGATGTCATTGGTCACGTGATTCGGCCGCCATCTTGGAAAAACCGAAAAACTTTGCACCTCTATATCTCCGAAAGTGCTGAATAGAAAGAATTGGGACATGGCTCATTGTAAAGAACTCTCCATGGCGAATAAAATATGTTAATGATGATGTCATAGGTACCTCCATTATGATGTCATAATTTGACAAGTACAAAACTTCTTCCAATCAAGATGAAATTTCTTGAGCATAATCTAGGAATAAATTAGTTTAGAAAACAAATATTGATGATGTCATCGGTCACGTGGTTCATCCGCCATATTTGTTCAAATTGCCCGATAAAAAGTACATTCCGGCAAGTCCTCGGACTCTGACCGATTTTTCATTTGTTTGTCTGTCTGTCGATGAACAATATATCTCAAAAATATGTGGACGGATTCGGACGAAACATGGCAGAAAGGTAGTGTATGTGATAATGACTAAATGATTAAATTTTGGTGAAGATCCAGATTCGGATCCGGCTGCTAGGATTTTTAAAGTGATTCTTCACCATTGGGAGATCGGGCCAAAAGCTATACATAACAGGATATCTCAAAAAGTTACAGATGGATTTGGACGAAACTTTGTGGACCGGTTGTGTGTCTGACAAGGACGATTCGATTTGATTTTTGTGAAGATCTGAATATGGATTCGGATATGAGAATTCTTTAATTTTTTTAAGTGATTCTTCACCATTGGGGGATAGGGCCAAAACGATACATAGCAGGATATCTCAAAATGTTATTAATGGATTTCGACGAAACTTGGTGGACAAGGTGTGTGTGTGACAAGGAAGAATCCATTCAATTTTGGTGAAGATCCTGATCCGCATCCAGCTAGTATAATTTTTCAAGTGATTCTTCACCATTGAGTGATATGGCCAAAACGAGGCCAGATAAGGGTATGAAAGACTGGACCTATGGTGATTCCTGTGATTGATTTTGAATAAATGTGATTCTGTATTGTGATTTTCTGGTCTACTCTGAGATACAAAACGTAAACTCTTCACCAGGCGGAGGTATGCTCTCTACTGAGTGCCGTTGTAGTTATGTTTCTGTTTATTGTCTATTAGTTCCGGCACCGCAGATGGACGGAGGTTATATTTTGACCCCTGTCTGTCTGTTTGTCTGCTATTTGTTACTTGCGAAAATGGAAGATTTTTCAACTATATTGGTTGTTCTTGTGCGTTTTTGGACTTGGTCCAAAACGGGGGCTTTTGGATTGGGTCTTGTCCGTGCGTCCTGCCGTGCGTGCTTGTGTCCGCAACCATATCTCGGACATATATGGACTGATTTTGTTCGTAGTTGGCAGAAAGTTAACAGATGATGGTATACATACGCATATCAGTTTGTTTCAGGATGTGACCAAAGATGGCCAACTGACAGCTATTTTAGTTGTAAAAAACCCGATGTTGAACACATTCTCAACCATTTCTCGGACTTACATTTACCGATCTTCTTCAAATTTGGTACACAGATAAGGAATGATGGCTTACATATGCACATCATTTTTTTATTTATCGAGATTAGATCCAAGATGGCTGCCTGGCGGCCATTTTGTTACTTAAACGTGTCCCCAACCATTTCTCAGTAATGCATTGTCCGATTTCATTTAAACTTGGCATTAGCACAGTACATGGTGACATACACGTGCACCTCAATTTCTCTTGCGATCTGATCAAACATGGCCGACTGGTAGAATGGCGGCCATTTTAGTTAGAAAAAAACCTGTTTTGAACATGTCCTCAACCATTTCTCAGACATGCATTTACAATTCTTGTTCAAACTTGGCACAAAGATTTTTTAAAAATTGATTTCTTCCATATGCAAGCCATCTTTTTTTCAAGATCAAAACCAAGATGGCCGACTGGCCACCAATTTGTTGCTTAAACGTGTCTCCAACCGTTTCTTGAACATGCATGGACCGATTTTATTCAAACTTGGCACATGAGAGTATACATATGCAAAGGATTTTGTTTTGTAATCCGACCAAAGAAGGCTAACTGGCGGCCTTTAACTCTGTACAGCAAAATTACGAAAACCATGGGGCTATGACATTTTTTGTCTTTTTCTGATTGTTCTGTCTGTCTTTCTGTCTGTTTGTCTGTATGTCAGTCGCCTTCCGGGCACAATTTTAAATCAATCTTCATGAAACTTCACCAAATGGTACTGATTGTCATATGGAAGAATCCTAATGATTTTGAGGTCAAAAGGTCAACATAGGGAAATGGTCACCAACATAGTCCAATTTATAAAATCCTTAACTATTTTTCAAATTTATAAAATCCTCAATTTTCATCCGATTGACTTGAAATTTGAATAGGATTTTCCTAAAAGCTAACTGAATTCAACCACCAACTATTTTTGAGATCGGCATGGGCCAAATGGTCAAAATAGGCCAAAGGTCAACAACCATTTCAAATTTCTAAAATCCTCAATTTTCTTCTGATTGACTTGGAATTTGAATGGGATTTTCATATCAGCGAACTGGATTCAACCAACAACTATTTTTGAGATAAATATATGCCAAAAGGTCAACATAGGCCAAAGGTCAACCACTTTTTTCACATATCTAAAATCCTCAATTTTCATCCAATTGACTTGAAATTTGAATAGGATTTTCATATCAGCTAACTGAATTCAACCACCAACTATTTTTGAGATCAGCATAGGCCAAAAGGTCAACATAGGCCAAAGGTCAACAATTTCGAATTTCTAAAATCCTCAATTTTCATCTGATTGACTTGAAATTTGAATAAGATTTGCATATCAGCTTACTGAAACCAACTACCAACTATTTTTAAGGTCAACATCGGCCAAATTTCTAAAATTGTCAATTTTCATCCGATTAACTTAAACTTTGAAGACGATTTGCATATCAGGTCACTGAATTCAACCACTAATTATTTTTGAGGTGAAAAGGATGCTCCACTGAGTGCCAATTCTACTTTGTTCTGATTTGCCAAGTGTCACTCTATGAGTGATTTTCCATTCTGTCTGTCTGTTTGTCCGTTTGTATGTCAATCGCCTGTGTCGGTGCAAAAATGAATAATTGTCATCTCTGGCCCAATCAGAGACAGCCATGGCCGAAAAGCATGTTGGGTAAATGCATTATGTGATATAGTTGAGCCAAGCCAAAAGGAAATATGCCTGTTTGTATAGAGTTGGCTGAGAGCCATTTCTAAGTTTCTATGCAGAACTGCTTCCCTGTGCTGAGCTGCCAAAAACGTGTTTTATCTATAGTTTGACCTTGTGCCAAAAATGTGGAGCCAAGGGCTCTTACATCAATCAGCACTTCTGTTCTTATCTTATATTTCACTTTGCTTTTGCCTTCCTTTCTCGTAGACAGTTTCAGTATAAATTAAAATGCTGTCTTGAATAGAACTTAGAGATCTGCTTGCCTGAGGACAAACATTTCTCTCCGTATGTATGAAATAAATAATCCTTTGTCTATCAAGTGTTGTCTGTAATATTTTGATAAAGGTGGAGAGACACCCACACCTGCAGGTCACAATTCTACACTGATCTTCACGAAACTTAATGACTTGGTAGAGCTAGTCACAAGCTAGAAGCGTTGAGTTTTTGTTATGTCAAAGATCAAAAGGTCAAGGTCACATAAAGTCGTCAATTTTAATCTGATTGACTTCAAATTTGAACAGAATTTACATATTTGGTCAATGAATTGGTTCACTGATCAAAGGATAGAAGACTATTGTTTTTGAGTTTTATCATCCTTCATCACGTCCTTCAACGAATCATCCTTCATCACATCCTTCTTAAACACATACTCCTTCGATACACATACCTCTACCAGCATCCTACTAAAACCCACCACCCCCAAAGTCAACCTCCTCTATCACATCCTCATTTATCGCATCCTCGTTTATGGCATTCTCCTTCATTGCATCCACCTTCAACACATCGTCCTTCAACTCCTTCTCTTCCATCAGCATCCTCCTCCCTCCTCCCCACATCCTCATTTAACACATCCTCCTTCAATGCTTCTTCCTTCAACACATCCTCCTTCATCGCAAACTCCTCCAAAGCATCGTCCTCCACCGCATCCTCCATCAATGCATCATCCATCAACATATCCTCCTTCAACGAATACTCCTTCTACATATCCTCCTTCAACAAATCCTTCTTTGGCAATCCTCCTTCAACATATCCTCCTTCATCGCATCCCCCTTCATCGCATCCTCCCTCAGAATATCCTCCTTCATCGCACCCTCCTTCGTAGCAACCTCCTTCAGCATACCCTCCTTCATAGCATCCTCCTTCATCGCATCCTCCTTCATCGCCAACTCCTCCAAAGCATCGTCCTCCAATGCATTCTCCTACAACGCATCCTCATTTGACGCATCCTCCTTCACTGCATCCCCCGTCATCGCAACCTCCTCCAATGCATTCTCCTCCAATGCATCCTCATTTGTCACATCCTCCTTCATTGCAACCTCCTCCAATGCATTCTCCTCAAATGCAACCTCATTTGTCGCATCCTCCTTCATCCCAACCTCCTCCAATGCATTCTCCTCCAATGCATTCTCCTCCTACGCTTCCTCCTCTAATGCATCCTCCTCTAATGCATCCTCCTCTAATGCATCCTCCTCCAACGCATCCTCCTCCAATGCATCCTCCTTTAACGCATCCTCCTCTAATGCATCCTCCTCTAACGCATCCTCTGCTAACGCAGCCTCCTCTAACGCATCCTCCTCTAATGCATCCTCCTCTAATGCATCCTCCTCTAACGCATCCCCCTCTAACGCAGGCTCCTCTAACGCAGTCTCCTCTAACGCAGTCTCCTCTAACGCAGTCTCCTCCAATGCAGTCTCCTCTAACACCGTCTCCTCGAACGTAGTCTCCTCTAACGCAGTCTCCTCTAATGCAGCCTTCTCGAACGCAGCCTCCTTCAAAGCATCCTCTTCCAACACATCCTCATCCAATGAATAATCCTCTAACGCAGCCTCCTTTAACACATCCTCCTCCAATGAATCATCCTCTAATGCAACCTCCTTTAACACATCCTCCTCCAATGAATCATCCTCAAACGCAGCCTCCTTTAACACATCTGCCTCCAATGAATCAGCCTCTAACGCAGCCTCCTCTAAGCCATCCCCCTCTAAGGCATCCTCCTCTAACGCAGCCTCCTCTAATGCAGCCTCCTCTAATGCAGCCTCCTTCAAAGCAGCCTCTTCCAATACATCCTCATCCAATGAATAATCCTCTAACGAAGCCTCCTTCAACACATCCTCCTCCAATGAATCATCCTCTAACACAGCCTCCTTTAACACATCCTCCTCCAATGAATCATCCTCTAACGCAGCCTCCTTTAACACAACCTCCTCCAATGAATCATCCTCTAACGCAGCCTCCGTTAACACATCCTCCTCCAATGAATCATCCTCCAACGCAGCCTCCTTTAACACATCCTCCTCCAATGAATCATCCTCTAATGCAGCCTCCTTTAACACATCCTCTTCCAATGAATCATCCTCTAACGCAGCCTCCTTCAACACATCCTCCTCCAATGAATCATCCTCTATTGCAGCCTCTGTTAACACATCCTCCTGCAATGAATCATACTCCAACGCAGCCTCTTTTAACACATCCTCCTCCAATGAATCATCCTCTAACACAGCCTCCTTTAACACATCCTCCTCCAATGAATCATCCTCTAACGCAGCCTCCTTTAACACAACCTCCTCCAATGAATCATCCTCTAACGCAGCCTCCGTTAACACATCCTCCTCCAATGAATCATCCTCCAACGCAGCCTCCTTTAACACATCCTCCTCCAATGAATCATCCTCTAATGCAGCCTCCTTTAACACATCCTCTTCCAATGAATCATCCTCTAACGCAGCCTCCTTTAACACGTCCTCATCCAATGAGTCATAGTCGAACACAGCCTCCTTTAACACAACCTCCTCCAATGAATCATCCTCTAACGCAGCCTCCTTTAACACACCCTCCTCCAATGAATCATCCTCTAACGCATCCTCCTTTAATACATCCTCCTCCAATGAATCATCCTCTCACGCAGCCTCCTTTAACACATCCTCCTCCAATGAATCATCTTCTAATGCAGCCTCCGTTAACACATCCTCCTCCAATGAATCAGCCTCTAACGCAGCCCCCTTTAACACATCCTCCTCCGATGATTCATCCTGTAATGCAGCCTCCTTTAACACATCCTCATCCAATGAATCATCCTCTAATGCAGCCTCCTTCAACACATCCTCCTCCAATGAATCATCCTCTAACGCAGCCTCCTTTAACACATCCTCATCCAATGAATCATCCTCTAATGCAGCCTCCTTTAACACATCCTCCTCCAATGAATCATCCTCTAATGCAGCCTCCTTTAATACATCCTTATCCAATGAATCGTCTTCTAACGCAGCCTCCTTTAACACAGCCTCCTCCAATAAATCATCCTCCAACGCAGCCTCCTTTAACACATCCTCCAATGAATCATCCTCTAACGCAGCCTCCTTTAACACAGCCCCCTCCAATGATTCAACCTCAAATGCAGCCTCCTTTAACACATCCTCCTCCAACGATTCAGCCTCTAATGCAGCCTCCTTTAATACAACCTCATCCAATGAATCATCCTCTATCGCAACCTCCTTTAACACATCCTCCTCCAATGAATCATCCTCTAACGCACCCTCCTTTAACACACCTCTCATCGAATGAATCATCCTCTAACGCATCCTCCTTTAACACATCCTCATCCAATGAATCATCCTCGAACACAGCCTCCTTTAACACATCCTCATCCAATGAATCATCCTTTAACACATCCTCCTCCAATGAATCATCCTCTAACGCAGCCTCCTTTAACACATCCTCCTCCAATGAATCATCCTCTAACGCATCCTCCTTTAACACATCCTCTCATCCAATGAATCATCCTCTAACGCACCCTCCTTTAACACATCCTCATCCAATGAATCAGCCTCTAATGCAGCCTCCTTTAACACAAATCCTCCTCCAATGAATTGTCCTCTAACGCAGCCTCCTTTAACACATCCTCCTCCAATGAATCATCCTCTAACGCATCCTCCTTTAACACACCCTCTCATCCAATGAATCATCCTCTAACGCACCCTCCTTTAACACAGACTCCTCCAATGAATCATCCTCTAACGCAGCCTCCGTTAACACATCCTCCTCCAATGAATCATCCTCTAATGCATCCTCCTTTAACACATCCTCCTCCAATGAATCATCCTCTAACGCATCCTCCTTTAACACATCCTCATCCAATGAATCTTCCTCTATCGCAGCCTCCTTTAACACAGCCTCCTTCATTGCAGCCTCCTCCAATGCATCCTCCTTTAAAACGGCCTCTTCAAATGCATCCTCCTTAAACGAACCCTCCTCCAACATGTCGTCCTTTATTCAATGCATCTCCACCCCTTTTGATTTAATTTGAGGAGCCTATGTATGATTTCCCTGCAGAGCGAAGGCCTCCTCCCTCGCACAGTCTATTTTGTCCAATATGGTCCAAATTATGCAATTTTAGGCTTGTAGATTTTTCAATTTCATCATTTGGTGGACATCGGTGCCTTCCAGGGCCATGTCAATATTGACAGTTTGTAATGCTTGTTGTCCACAAGTCGTCCATTCTTCATGACGTGTAATGTCCACTACATCCTGCAGGTGGTGCATCAACCCCGCACCTCTCCTTCCTATGACCCGGAATGGAAAAAGGCACCTACGAGGGGTTCGTCGTCTTTTCCCCTCCCGTTTCCACTCCCTCGGTTTGGGCCCTTCGCGCTTACGTCACCCGATTTCATGAATGAAATCATATGACCAAACATCATATGACGTCTGACATTCGCACGCGCGCGCTTCGCCAAGGCGCACCTTTGATGCGCCCTCCGCGTTTTCCGTAGCGGCCCAGGTAGCGGACACCGCGGGATCGAGGACGAGCCGCCGCCCCGGCGCCGAGCCCGGGTGAGTACGCGAACCGCGCGGGGACTCGGAGCGCGCGGGGCCTCGGACCGCGCTTTTGTTTTCTGCTGAATGCGCACGCCCGCCGTGTCGCGCCGTGCTGAATCATCACGCACGGCGATGGGTGGATGCACGGGGCCCCGGGGGCGCCGCCGAACGGCGAGCAGGGGAGGGGCTGCGGAGTGGAAGAAATTGGAGGGGAGAGGGGCGGCGTGGGGAGGGAGGGGACGTCCACATGTCTAGAGAGAGTCAAAACAGTGTCGTTGCGCTCTTCTTCGTCGGTGGCATTTTGCGTATGCTTCGCTCTTCTTCCCGCGGCTCGGCGACGTCGACCTCCCTCTGCGCTCCTCTCTCCGGACCCTCGGGTCACGCTCGGACCGGACCCTGCCAGGCTCTCCGGGGCGGCGGCGGGCGTTGCCGTCCACGTCTTTCCTCGTCTCCTTTCTTCGCCAAAAAAAACTTGTACCCGGTCGAAGAGACGCGGGATTCGACGTAGCCTCCCGAGCCCTGGGCTCGGGGCGGCCATTCCGCGCCCTGGACTCCGGTACACACGGACCCTCGGTCTGCCTGCGCTCGTCCGTGTGCGGGGACGCGGGTGTCCTGCAGGTACATCCGCCGTGTTCGCCTCGCTGTAACTTGTTTGTGCTTTGTGACCTGCGCGTCTGTGACCGCGAATTGTGCGAGTTACGATAATAAACTCCCTGACTTGGACCCCGCGGTGCGTCACTAATGTCGGCAGCGCATTCTCGGTCACGTCTGCCCCTCTCACGATTATAACCTGTTCCTGTGTTTGCGTTCAAAGAGTTTTAGCAACGTGACACGTGCGCCAGGTGCGCCTACCTGGCACCGTCTGTCTCGACTCGGATGCGGCCGACCGTGAACGTCCCGCGAGTGACCCCTGCGTCGGATCGGTGCGTGGTGCTCTTGGCGGTGCTTTGTGACGGCGCACCCCTGCGTGAGCGCGCCGACACGTGGAGCCAAGGACGGGGTGTTTTGTGCAGTAACTCCCGTGTTGTTCGTGACTATTTATCCCGTTGGGAGCGGGCTCTCGGCGCCATTGAAACCGCTGTTTTTGGTAACTCCGCATGACACCTCGGGCTTGGAAATGGACCCGAGTTTTGTTGCGACGATGTAACTGTTCCCCCACGGTAAAGAGTCCCTACCAGACGAGCAATATGAGAAGTAACAACAACATTAAACATGAAAAACACCCAGTGGAAGCAGTTGTTTTTGCGGTTTTCATGTAACCACACGCTGACGGGGCGATACGGTGGTTAAGCATGGGAACGGGTGGCGGGGACGAGGACAGGGATCCGGGTTCAAAGTTGTCTCGGTCTCCTCTTTCCCAGCCCCCCCCCCCTCCCTTTCATCCCAACGTTGACCCCCTCCACCCGCGTGTGGACTCCGGGTGGCCGGCCGAGCGCGTTCCCTCTGTTTTTGTCGGATGTCCTGACTCCGGGGCGGGGCACCACGGTGGGTGGGCGTGGCACGGCGGTGGGTGGGCGTGGCACGGCGGTGGGTGGGCGTGGCTCAGTATCCATGCCAAGCGTGTCCAAGATACTGCCCTCCTCTTATCCACCGCCTCCTCCTCTGGGTACAGACACCTCCCTCTTTCGAACAATTCCTCCAAACGCTTCCTATTGGTAGTCTGCTGTTTGCGCAGCTTTTTCTCCACATCAGTTGAGAAGCCTCCTAAATGCTGAAGCATCACAAGCCCGGGTTTGTTAGGTTTGTGCGTGGTGACGTGACGTCTGATGTGTGTGGAATACTTTCGAGAGGAGGTGCTGCGTTTAAATGCTGTTAGACAAAAAGAACTCTCCCTCCTCGCTTCCCCCATGCCTCTTCCAAGCATTCGGAATTCCTTCACTAAACAGCACCTCACAGCGCACACTTGCACACCTGGATGTCAACATGAGTTCATCTTCCTCTTTGCTACCTTTGTCTGCACGTGTCTGTCTTTGGTTGCCTTCTCAACATCGTGTCTGTCTCTTTCTCATTGTCTTATAGATATGTTGCTCTTTTTTCAGTGTTTTGCAGAACACACGTAGGGCCTACTTTGCCACTTTGTCTTCAATATTCCTCCCTTCTCCCATAGTCTTCTCCTCTGCGACCTCGCCCCCCCCCCCCCCCCACCTAACCCCCAATTTCCATGTTGTCGCTGCCCCATCTGTTTTCCCTCTTGACACACACACACACACACACACACACACACACACACACACACACACACAAACACACACACACACACATACACACACGCACACACACACAGACAGACACAGACACACACGCACACACACACAGACAGACACAGACACACACACAGACACACACAGACACACACACAGACAGACAGACACACACACACACACACACACACACACACAGAGAGACACACACACACAGACACACACACACACACACACACACACACACACACACACACACACACACACACACACACACAACCATCCTCTGTTTTCTCTCGTCTTCCTCTTTCCCGCTCTATCCCTGTAGCTTCTCTGTTCCCGTGGCTGGACGCCCTGCGCTGCTGCTCGTGGCATGACGACTTACAACAACAACAACAAGGCGAACAAGGCTTTGAAGGTAAAACATGTGTAAGAGAGGATGTGCTGGTGGTGTGAGAGAGGATCTGCTGGTGGTGAAAGAGAGGATGTGCTAAGGTGTGAGAGAGAACGTTAGGTGTGAGATAGGATATGTGAGGACACGAGCGGGTGGCGGCGCATGAGGACGCGTGCGGCAAGCAGCACGTGAGTGCACGAGCGCGCGCGACACTACCGAGCGATGATGATTCGTGAGGGTGCGAGCGAGGGTGTACGAGACCGAGCCAGCAATGCGGGCGAGGATTCGAGAGGGTGTGAGCAGTGTCTGAGGACGCGAGCGAGGTTGTGTGAGTGGAGGACGCGAGCAGGGGTGTGTGAGACTGGAGGGCACGAGCAAGGGTGTGTGAGACTGGATGACGCGAGCAGGGGTGTGTGAGACTGGAGGACACGAGCAGGGGTGTGTGAGACTGAGGACGCGAGCAAGGGTGTGTGAGACTGGAGGACGCGAGCAGGGGTGTGTGAGACTGGATGACGCGAGCAGGGGTGCGTGAGACTGGAGGACACGAGCAGGGGTGTGTGAGACTGGAGGACGCGAGCAGGGGTGTGTGAGACTGGAGGACGCGAGCAGGGGTGTGTGAGACTGGAGGACGCGAGCAGGGGTGTGTGAGACTGAGCGAGCGGGGCACGTGGGAGTGCGAGCGGCGCGAGACAGAGCGAGCGCGCGCGTGCTCTATATTTAGTCGCGTGGCCCGGAGCCCGCCCGGCGCGCCTTTTCGTTGAGCCATCACTTTCGCGGAGACGCGGAGCCCAAGCTTTCCTGCTGCCGTCAGCTGTTCGGCGTGTGCTGAGTTAAGGCGAAAAGACCCATGATGGAAGCCGTTATAAAATCGATTAATTGGACCCCTCTTACGTGCCGCACAGCATTATTTCGCAGCAAAAGCAGTGCATGCACACAGTGGCGGCCGCATCGGGAAGCAGATTCTCAGTGACATGCGAATCCGTTTTGTTGCGACGACGACAAGCGGTGCGAGCGCGGCTCCGCCTTTAAACATGCCCGACGCGTCTTGTCGCCGGCGGAATCGTGCGTTATCGCATCTTGTTTATCGCCCGGTGCAGGTCGCTGCCCAGCCCATTAGCCCGGCCACCTCGCCTTGGGCGGTTGCGATTGGATGCTTCCGCGGGGGACGTTTCATCATAGGAACCGATCGCGTGCCCCCGTTGACCCCCTAGGAAACGCTCGTGAGATATCCGCCTCCGTGCGCTCCCTTCGGGGTCGGGCCGAGGCCAAGACGGCATCCCATGGGAGCAAGAGGCCGTCACCCCTGGGATTACCACAACGGAAATGGTCGTTTATGTGAATTACTGCAGCAATTGTGTCAATTGTTATCACGGTGACATTAAACACAAACTGCTTGGCAACAAACAAGATAATTTGGTATCGCAATCAGAATTCCCCAATTGCACATTATTTATTCAAGCGAATACGTAAGCAAATTTATACAGAAAACGTTTTTACAGCCAAATGACTAAAATTATAAACTGATGAGAAAGTTGGAACATTTCAAAGCTTCACTTTTCTTCGTCCAGAACGTAACGTCGTCCAGTACTTTCACAATCACTAATCCTATGCTTTCAGCAGAAGAGCGTGTGACGTCATTTCATGATCATCCTTGTTGGGATTCTTCCAGGTCATTGTTGTTGTTTTTTCGTCAAGGGTAAACAGTGCCAGTTCATCTCTTGCCAAAATTAAAAGAATAACACATAATTATGGCAGTGATTGGAAAGAACAATCGGTGCCACTACATGACGCTTTCGATGCGGTCTCCTCCACGATAGATCCGCACAGGTCACACCTTCACCGCCAACCTGCGGGGCTCCATCGGGATGCTGGCACGACTTCCAGTATTGGCAGCCAGATCGTGGTGATGCTTCGCTTTGAGCCTTTGATGCATATGTGAGCCAAATTGGTGCTTCACGAAAGCTTTCAGAGCGGAGACGGATTAAAGTTTGTGGTACGCATTGCTATAAATCAAACACAGCCTTTCATTTGAGCGACAATAAGGTCCAGCTGTGGTTGTGGTGGTGGCCCCGTGGTGTTTGTACCCTGGGCAGGGCATGCCAGAAGTTGGGTGGTTGATATTGTGCTGACGGAATTAAAGATTGGAGCTCGTCTCAGGGAAATTCACCCCATTGTTGCATTGCCAATTAAAACCCAGCTTGCTCTTTATGACCTTCAGGAGCAAAGCTGCATCTGGCGGGAATCCAGTCCACACTTTGTGGCTCACACTACATGCTTTTGGGGGTAATGGTAATGCTACCTATGAAAAGCTTCCTGCACCCCCTTTTAAACCGGTGTATTATTATTTCGTATGCAGCCTGTGGCTGCTGGTTGCATCATTGCTGGGAGTGCAGCTTTGCCCCTGATGCCCCCTTTTCCAGTAAGCTGGTGTTATTTAGCAGAATGGCAGGGCCTCAAGATCTAGATCGTAAGATCTTAAGCCAGCCACATTCGTCGTTAAGCCAACATCAGGCTTTTTAAAACTCGTGAATGCGTATTATAGATATATCTACCATAGAGTACACTCGTAAAATTTCACTTCTTCATGAAGATGATCCTGATCCTTGAATATAGATTTTTATGGCATCGCACATAGGGTAAAGCCATCTAGAACAGTGTTTGTCTGTCCGTATGTATGTATTTTTGTCCCCTCAAACTACACCAATCAGAGCTGAGGATTTGGTCACATGACAGGGGTGATGTGATGTCATAACGGCGGTACGACGGCTGACTCCACACACCGCCATTTTGAATCCTATACCGTTCAGGCCGAACATATCGTTGAACCTGTCATGTATCACGATCTGCATGCTCTACCTTGACGTTTTTCATTCAGTGTGAAACAAGCAAACACATGAAACACATGAAGTAAAACATGTGAAAATAAGGATATTTTATAACACTCGGTGACTCGATTGTTATCGGGCTGTGGTTGTTGTTGTTTGTGGGTTCCTTCTGTGTAGTTTTATATATTTTTCTATTGCTTCGCAAAATATCACTGCTGTATAAATAATTTTGTATGCTGCTATGTGTCCTTCGAAAGGGTTTTTACTGTCATAGAATAATAAATGTTTCCATTCAAACTGCTGTGAATAAATCATACATTAGTGCTTCTTCCTCTTCTTCAAATCTCGCAAAGAGGCTTTCAGAACTGGCAAATTCGTGATTAAACAAACTATTTTTTACGGCGCAGATGTTTGGTTCCTGTGTTTACAGCGTTTGTCTCTCCATATGTATGTATGTGTGTAAGTATGTATGTGCCACACATATTTATCCTACATATCGAGTGAGTTTTGTAGCTGACAATTACGCTTCTGAAAGGTAGGAGAGGGGGTGCATGCCCCCCAGATACCGGTATAATATAATTAAAACTTTGATTAAGGGCTCTTCAAACATTGAAGCCTTTATTATGACTGCCTCCAACCACCCTAAGCCTGGTGTTGGCTTAATGGTTAGGGTTGAGGGCTTAGGGTCCGAAGGTCCTAAGTTTGATTCCCGGTCGGCTATTGAACTAACACCAGGTGGGGTTGACTCAGCCTGTCATCCTTCCGAGGTCGACAAAATGAGGACCAGCTCACTGGGTCCTCCCTCAAGGAGGTTGGTGGCAGGATTTGCACTCCGGTTGCCTTGAAATACCTCATTCTGTAACACACACAGTGGTGTGTGTCAGGATGGTGCTGAGGCCACTTTGATGGTGTTGCCTAACTGAGCAACATATAGAATAGACCATGAGTGTCTCAATGCAATCTCTTCACTTCCATGGTGACAGACAGCTTAGAGACTTAGAGTACTTCAAAATAATTTAATCCTTACATTATTTGCTCACTGGTATCCCCACCCAGGTCATACTATCCTCCTCAACTCAAGTATCAAACAAGCCCGGCTCCGCCGCTGTTAGACTTTTGCTCTTGTTTTTTCAAACATCGATATTCGATGGAAGTGTTATCAAATTTTGTTATATACTAGCAGTGATACCCGGCGTTGCTCGAGGGGAGAGGGAGCAGAGAGATTGAAGGAGGGGAATGAGAGCCGGGGGGGGGGGGGCAAGAGACCTGCGGCTCGGGGGAGGGGGAGAGAGGGGAAGGGGGGAGAGCACGAACTGGCCAGGGCAAGTCCAACACGAGCAGACACCAATAATTCATGGCCACCGTGGGAGGCCCCGTCAGACAAATTAAAACATCCGAACAGGGGAACGCAAAATTGCGGAATAAACATTTTTTTAAAGGTTCAACTCCGATAAGGATGAAACAAAGCAAGAAACTCATCCCAGAAAGGAAACACCTCGACAAAACAACACAACTCTCACTATTTCCAAGTTGGGAGGGAAATATGAGGCTGTGGCAACGTGAGGTGGGAGGGGCGGGAACGGTTGACGTCGAGGCCACGCCCACAAATATCATCATTATTAATGGTCATAAAAAGACCAAGTAGCCTATAACAGGAGGTCCAATTTGGTCTGTGTGTCACGTTTGGTGGGAATTGGCTCAGTAGTTTGGGCATGATTGGTGTTTCACACACCAGATAGCTCGACACACAGACAGACAGATACATAGAAAATGACTTTTATCGATATAATAATACGCTTGTTTGTGTGTGTGTCTGTAACAATCCTTCCCACCGATTGGTTGGACAGCTGGCCTGACTCCAACCACAATTGTAACTTTGATGCGTATGGTATATAAGATGCTTCACCAAGAATATAATTAATCTACGATAATTTATTAACACAATTATGCTACTCATACTCACTTATTAAATTACCCTGATAGTCTAACTGAGCTGTCATATTCACAATCGCTATGCACTCCCTATACATATTTCCTTCATTGTAAAACTACCAAATGGACAGTTAAAAGTATTTGGAGTCGATTTTGAGACGGACGGGCCTTATGAAGATCGGCCTCAGCGATCGAGACAGCGGTCTGTTAACTTATACAGCATCCAAACAGCTATGTGGCATTCTCTCAAGCAGACCATGCCAACCCTTGATATTAGAAATTTGTCTGAGGTCATTATTTCCTTTTAACGATTTGTCTACATGCATCAGGAATATGATAATTGGTTTTGGGTCGTTTATTGTCACATACCTTTTCTGCATATCTCGTGGGATTGTGAGTTGGACAGCAACCGTGACAGGCCATGACACGCTCATGGTCACACATATCTTTTCCGCATATCTCCTTAGATATATGTTGGACAGGCGACCGTGACGGGCGATGACATGCTCATGACATATATCTTTTCCCCATATCTTGCAGAATTGTGAGTTGGACATGCGACTGTGACAAGTGGGGAGGTTGTTTGAAGGTTTGGAGCAGGAAGAGGATTGACGCCTTAGGGTTGGGACAGGGAAGGTGATGACTTTAAAAAAAATTTTTGGTGTACAACATCGAGGCTCGTGAAAGAGCTAAAAAAAAACTTGGGGTTGGGAGGTTGAGGACTTGGGGTTTGTGGGTGGGGGTGGGGGATAGGGGGAGTTGTGGACTGGCAGTCACATTTTACATTATGTGGAATTTTCAAGGGTCTCTGCTAGTTTATACGATTTTATGAACATGTTCCTTAATACATGTTTTTGTTTTGTTGAGGAATACTACCGACTTTTTTTTCACTTCGGGTTCCTTGCATGATAATTTTAAGTTATTGTACGTTCCTACCCTAAAGTACACTCGCCTCTCAGCTGTCTAGCCTCTGTTCGAATCATGACCTAGCTATAAACTGTCATCCCGGTGTTTCACAGGCAGGGTGATTCATCATTGTGGTGCAGTCCCTCAGATAGATGTTAAACTGGGCGTCCCATCTACCAGCATTCGTTGGTGGACGTTAAAGATCCTACATTGTCCTTCCCGAAGAGTAGGTGAGCTATTGCCAGCACCCTGAACAAATCCAAATTCCTGTCCTATCCGACAGAAACATTGCATCAGTGGCACAGCCATCCCCTCAGCCAATGATGCTACACCGCATCCTTGTGTTGCATACGAAATGAGAAGAATACCCCAAAGAATGTCTACAGTACACTAAAGTGGGGAAAAAAGTAAAAGGAGTTGGCCGTTTTTATGCAATTTCTTATTAGTCCCCTACCGGTGTACACCGGAGGGGACTATAGGTTTGCACTCAGTCCCTCCGTCTGTCAGTCTGTCCGTCCGTCACGCAAAGAACAGTTTTCCGGACCTTTTTTCTAAACTCTTAAAGCTAATGATTTCCAACTTGGTACATGGTTTCCTCATGATAAGTTACAGATCAAGTTCTAATTTCACGACGTTTCGATCATTTTTGACAAAGTTATGGCACTTTGAACTTTGGTAATTTCCCCAACAGTTTTCCGGACATTTTTTCTAAACTCTTAATGCTAATGATTTCAAACTTGGCACATGGTTTCCTCATGATAAGTTACAGATCAAGTTCGAACTTCACGACGTTTCGATCATTTTTGACAAAGTTATGGCACTTTGAACTTTGGTAATTTCCCCAACAGTTTTCCGGACGACAAACTGCCGGTAGGGGACATGTATTACAGCGCAATACTCAGAATGCTTGTTCTTCTTCATTCTACCACACTATGCTAACAAGGTATCGGTGCTGCAATGACAGTCTCTTGGCAAGGGTTATGCTTGGTAAATTGCCATTGCCTTACCAGAAGCCAGTCGGGGCAGGAATTTGTCATTTGTTTAATGGTGCCTGAGATAGCTCGCCTATTCTTCACCATGGACCATGGGATCTTTAATGTCCACCAACTAATGCTGGCAGGAGACACCCAGTTTAATGTCCATCCAAAGGATGGCACACACATTGATGAATCGCCCTACCTGGTGACAGTTTATAGCATTGCTGAGATTCTAACCCAGGGTAGACGGTTCAGAGGCGAGTGAGCATACCTCTATAAGATAACCTGCCAGCCCTCTTTCCGCAAGAGGCATTTCTTAATTGTTAGTGTGCAGCTTGTCTGGAGTGCAGTTGCGGTACTTTGGAGGACATATCCATCATAGTTTACATTCAGAAATTATCTGAATGTTGCCTCTGGTCATTTGAAAATAATATTTTCAGAAAAATTTAAAAATCTTTGTGTTGCCTTCTTACGTGTTGTATAATTAAATAATTTATATATTTTATAAATATTTACTTCATGTAAATGCCGCTGGCACGCTAAACATATACAGTACTGATACAAATCCAAGATGTATTTACACTTTATAGTTGAGCTGTGCCTGTCTCAGTGTTTCTTAGTGTGTCTCAGTGTATGTGTGTCTATTGTTACGTGCTCCTCCCCAAACCCCGGCCACGGTGTACCTCCGAGCCCCGAAAGGAGTCACGGCAGAAAGATGTGCTATTATGTGTGCCAATGACCAATGGTGAAGCCACACCAATCAATTGTTACCAAAACCAAGTATTGTATTACAACCACACAATAATAACAAGTAACGCACGTACAAGAAAAACTCACTTGCACAGCAAACACCATATAATTTCTATAATGGTACCACCAATTTCCTGAATCAACAACTCACGGTCTTCCCACGTGAGCAGTCAGTAACATCCCCCAAAGTCACTGTCACGATACCAGGCCAAAGCCGATCCCCTTGGCTCTCGCGATCACAAGAAAAGGTCGTACTGAGACCTGAACCCAGAACGGCTAACAGTCGACGCTGCAGAAGAGCCGCTTGGTGAGGTGTCGGGCCGACGTCGGTCCGGTAAAAGTTCAACCAAAAGGCGACTGGGAATTCACACCTTCGGTTCACCAGACAATGACGCTGACATGAACGATCAGCGGCTCCCAAGCGGAGAGCCGCGAAGAACCGCGAGTTCCCAAGCAAAATCCACGACACACACTGGAACCAGGCGAAAGGCTGGTGCGAGGTGAAATGGCTGGTGCGAGGTGAAATGGCGGACGGGCCCGTAATGGAGGCGTACCTGCTCTCCAGCGATGATTCACTTTCGGAAACAAAAGCAAAACCCGTCACGCAGGTTTATTTGCCACAGCAATAACGACACTGTCACAGGAATCCCTTTCCCGGGGAAACCAATATTCACTCGTGACCAATGTCCACCAGCGTCCGCTCGACACCTCGAAGCAGATAGGCCTTCCTTTCCCGATCTCACTCGATCCGCTCGCCCGCCGCTTCTTCTTCTTCCGTTTTCCCTCACCCATCTCGTTTTCCTTCTGAGACATTTTTACCTTCGAAGACAGTTATCTCCATTTCACACTCAAGCTGTAACAATAATAGTACATGAAACTAAAAATGCTTCAAGTGGATGACAACCACAAAGACGGAAGTGACGAATCCATAACACTATGCAGGCCATAACTTTTTTTTAACCATTTTAGCTTTCGTCACCAAATTTTCATCAAACCTTTGTTATGGGAATATTGACTAAATAATTAATAAATGTCACTTTTTTTTAGATGTTGTTTTTGACAAGTTTAGGGAGAGTACAAAATAGATGCGGATGGGCTTTGCATTTTGTGATGCTTTCTAGTTACCTTCCGCACCGAAGATGGATGGAGGTTAGGTTTTCACTCATACAGTCGAGGCAAAAATATTGGCACCCTTGCACTTTTTTTCAAATAATGCACCATTTCCTCCAGAAAATTGTTGAATCAAAAAATATTTTGGTATCCACATATGTATTTTTTTGGTTTGCAGTGGAGCAAAACAAAAGAGCTGAAAAACTTACTAAATCTTAGCTTATTCCACACAGAAATCCTAAAATGGCCCGGACAATATTATTGGCACCTTTTCGAAGTTGTTATAGTCCGGCAGCTAAGCTAAATATAGCATAACAATTGTGCATATTGTGAGGAAAGCACCAAATTTGGCACACTAGTAGACTATCATATTATGAAAAGATCTGGATATTGGGCCATCTCACATTCAGAGATTTGATTTTTGCAAGATTTGCAGAATTTGCAGATTTGCAAGCTGAGATTGCAACGCCAGGGACGGCCGACTCCTTCCTGCAAGCTGCCCACGTCATCCGCACAAGAAGAGCTCATCAAATCACTGCAGCGGCACTGCACATCCTGCAACACCGTGCGTATGAACGCCACTGTATGACATATGCTGATGATGCAGAAGACCTGCCTGAGTTCGAAGACTGGTGTCACCAGAGAGGAGAAGACATTTCCAACTTTCAGTACTGGGCAACTGTGCTGGAACTAGAGATGTTGGTACTGGTCTACGTGCGTTCTCTGCGGCAGGCTTCATTTACGATGTACCTTGATGCCCTGACGGAACTGGTCCCATGGTTCCATGCCTTAGACAACACACACTATGCCAGGTGGGTTCCTGTTCACCTGAGGGACATGGTTGCACTCCCAATGAAGCACCCAGATGTAGCCAGATAATTCAGGGCTGGCAACTTCACTGTACAGAAGACGAAGAAGGTGTTCTCTTAGATCCCAATCGAAACGAAATCTTGCAAAAATCAAATCTCTGAATGTGAGATGGCCCAATATCCAGATCTTTTCATAATATGATAGTCTACTAGTGTGCCAAATTTGGTGCTTTCCTCACAAAATGCACAATTGTTATGCTAAGTTGCCCCACTATTAGGAATAATTAGATTTCAAGCAGGTGATTCTCCCTTACTTTGGAAATGAACTCACCGATGGTGAGTTGCAGGTGCCTACAATATATAAATCACTTATTCAACCAGTTTGAATAGAGAAAAGGAGTCATTCTGCTGTTTTGTGTCACTGTGTATTGCAATGAGCATGGAGAAAAGAAAGAAAACCAGAGAATTGTCTGAGGAGGTCAGACACAAGATAGTAGCCAAGCATGGACAATCTCAAGGCTACAAATCCATCTCCAGAGACCTTGATGTTCCTGTGCCCACTGTACGCAATGTTATCAGAAAGTTTAAGGCCCATCTCACTGTAGCCACCCTCCCTGGACGTGGCCGCAAGAGATAACTTGATCGAAGATTGCAGTGAAGGATTGTTTGAATAGTGGAGAAAGCATCTCGATCAACTGCCAAACAGATTCAAGCTGATCTTCAGACACAAGGTACGAAAGTTAAAACTCGCACCATCCGTCGCCAACTCAATGAAACGGGGTTCTATGGTGGGAGACCCAGAATTCCAAAACACACCTGAACAAGCCAAAATCTTTCTGGGAGAATATCCTGTGGGCGGATGAGACAAAATTAGAGCTTTTTTGTAAAGCACATCATCTCTATGTTTACAGAAAACAAAATGAAGCCTTCAAAGAAAAGAACACCTACTCTGCAGTCAAACATGGAAGAGGTTCAGTGATGATTTGGGGGTGCCTCTTGCCTCTTGTTGCCTCTTGCCTCTCGTCTTTCTTGCCTCTGATGTTTGTCTTTCTTGTCTTTTGCCTCTTGTCTCTTGTTTTGTATCTTGTCTTGCCTCTTGTCTGTCAAGAGGTTGCCTCTTGCACTGGGTCCCTTGAATGTGTGCATGGCATCATGAAATCAGGAGATTACCGAGGCATTTTGGAGCGCAATGTTCAACATAGTGTCAGAAAGCTGGGTCTCCGTCGAAGGTCATTGGTCTTGCAGCAGGACAATGACCCCAAACACACTTCAAAAAGCACGCAGGAATGGTTCAAGACAAAATGCTGGACTGTTCTGAAGTGGCCAGCAATGAGTCCAGATCTAAATCCCATTGAACACCTGTGGGGAGATCTGAAAACAGCAGTTGGAAGAAGGCACCCTTCAAATCTTGGAGAACTGGAGCAGTTTGCACAAGGAGAGTGGGCCAAACTGCCAGTAGAGAGGTGTCAGAAGCTCATTCATGGCTACAGGAAGCGCTTGACTGCAGTTATTTTGTCCAAAGGCTGTGTGTGCTACCAAATATTAAGTCTAGGGTGTCAATTATTTTGTCAATGCCATTTCTTTTTATTTTCTGATTTAAAAGGATATATTAAGTTCTGAATAATAATTTTAAAAAGGTTCTGTAACATTAACAGTGAAATAAAGAATTGTGGAGACTAAATACTTTTGTCAATTTCAACTTAATTTTACAGAATTTTGTGTTATTTGTATAACGTGTGAGGGTGCCAATATTATTGGCCATGATTGTATATGTCTGTCTGTCTGTGAACATGGCATCTCACAAAGTTGTGGATGAATTGAGACAAAAATCTGGTGGACAGGTTAGGTATGCAACAAGGACAAAATGATTTTATTTGGAGAAGATCAAGATACTGATCCGGATACGAGATTTTTTTCAAGTAATTCTTCACCATTGAGTGATAGAGGGCTAAAACCGATACATACATAGTACGACATCTCGAAAAAGTTTTTGTCGGATTTGTACGAAACTTGGTGGACAGGTTGGGTGTGTGACAAGGACAAATCAATTCGAATTTGGTGAAGATCTGAATCTGGATCCATGTACGAGAATTTTCTTTTTTAATTCTAAGTGATTCTTCCCCACTGAGAGATGGGATACAAACTATATATAGCATGATATTTCCAAACGTGGATGAGTTACGGTATGACAAAACTTGGTGGATTCGTTGGTCAGGTGAATAGAACAAGCCGATTTGATTTTGGTTCAGGTGCGAATCCAGATCTGGCCTATCAGTAGGATACAAAACGTAAACTGTTCAGGCTGGCGAAGGTATGCGCTCTACCTCGTGCCATTCTAATTATATACTGTAGTTGTCATTAAACCAACCAAAACTAGAACGACACTCTTTAACATCACGACGTCGACTGATATGCCTCCGCCAACATTATTATATTATTATAATACTTTTACCAAGTTTGCTTTAAATCCATTCAGCTGTTCTCTTGACACCAAAATCTAATCAGTTCATGTTTACATCATTATACATACGATTACCAAGTTTGAATTAGATCACTTCAGCCGTTGTCAAATTATAGACATTGTTACATGTTCCTCTCCTAATTTCTGTTACGTGTTCCTCCCCAAACTCCGGTTACGGTGCCCCTCAGAGTCTCGAGCGGGAACACGGCAGAAATATTTGTTATTTTGATTGTTATAATAAACCATGGTAAAATCACCACCAATGCAATTGTAGAACAAAACAAGAAAGTGTATTAAGAACTCTCACATACACAATAATAATTCATAGGCTTTGACAATGGCTTTCTTTACTGTCTCATAATCTGCACACTGGTCAATCAATAAAGCCGAATAGATATCTTGAGCTTTACCCACCAGAACACTTTATACTAACATAGTCCATGACTCCACAGGCCATTTTAACATCTGAGCCACCTTTTCAAAGTGTAAAAACAACTTGCCTACCTCCTTTTCATTAAAAGGTGGAACCAATCTTCCATGCCGACCAATATCCCAAGAGTTCTGACTTGTTGTCGAACTACTCGGCACGGATAAGATTTCTCTCCGTCCTACCAGTAATTCAAGCTCTTTGAGTTTAATTTCCTTCTGATACTCCATGTCCCGTTCCTTTAAGTCCTTCTGATACTCCATGTCCCATTTATTTTAGTCCCTTTCGGCTCTCCTTTCCTCTGTTCTTGCCTCTGCTCTTTTCTCTTCAAGTTCTCGTTCCTTTTCTGCACTTTTCTTCTCGAGTTCCTTTTCTGCTCTTTTCTCCTCGAGTTCCTTTTCTGCTTTCCTTTCCTCATGTTGCTGCCTCTTCTCTTCCAATTACAACTCTTTTAATCTTTCCTGGCTCTGCAGTTGCATCTCCATTTTCCGGAGCTCCATATTTCCTTTTTGCTCTGGTAACCAATCCAATGCTACCTCTTCCCATTTTCTCTCTCCCACTAAATATTCTACCACCAACGTCTGAATCTCTGCCATCTTCATATTAACTCGGACCTCCAAGTTACAGTACTTGGCCAACATCCTAAGTTCCGATCTTTTTAACGCCTGGAACTGTGCCTCGTTAGGGGACGTCACTAAATATTCCACATCAAACACCATTGTGACTATTAGTTAGCAAGCCTGTTAACCTTCACACAAAAATTGTCAAATTTGGGAATGTTAGGGAATGTCAAATTTGGGTATGTTAGGGAATGTCAAATTTGGGAATTTTAGGGAATGTCAATCCCGGACAACGATGATATGGAATTAAATCCCGGACCAGCCCCCAATTTATGTTACGTGTTCCTCCCTAAACTCCGGTTACGGTGCCCCTCAGAGTCTCGAGCGGGAACACGGCAGAAAGATTTGTTATTTTGAGTGTTCTAATAAACCATGGTAAAACCACACCAATGCAATTGTAGAACAAAACAAGTAATTGGATTAAGAACGCTCACATTACACAATAATAACACTCTTAAAGAAAGTACAATGAAAATATCACTTGCATCAAATGAACAATACATATGATGGTACCATCATTCCCCCAATGCTCTCAAAGCAATAAACTCACGATACAACAAACGTGAGTGGAGTGTAACATTCCCCAAAGTCTGTGCACTAATTCACACGCTGGTTGAAGCCGTGCAGAACAAGCGAACAAGCAGGTATCGGCACAGCAGCGGGCGAAGAGTTACGAGGTGAGAGGTCGATATGGGAATAGAGCCGATATGTAAACCAACGGCAATCAACACGATGATGTCGATATGGGAATCCCAATGACAAAACAAGATGCACCAAGCGGACAGCCTCTTCGAGGACAAAATGGCGAATCACCCTTAATGGAAACACTTGCTTTCCCGCCAACAATAACTCACACTTTGTAATAAAACCTGAGACGCAGGTTCAATTGCAATTGCAATATAGGACGATGTCGTGGGAAATCCCTCCCCCGGGAAGCTTCAACTCATTCGCGATAAAAGTCAGCTCGCAGCCCCGATGTGACTTTACGACTGTATCTCCCTCATGGCCGCCTCCTTCTCTCTCATCCGACTTTTTTCTCTCCTCTTCTGGCCTCTTTGCCGTGTCTTCCTTTTTCCTTCACAAACATTTATTTTTACTTTTTGCTAAAGTCATCTTCATATCACACAAAAATCTTACAACAATATTACCTGAAACCTAAAATCCTAACAGTATATAACAACAACAAAGGTGGAAGTGACAGATCCGTCACAACATATTACAGACTTTGACCTTTGGCATTTGACCTCGTGAACCCAAAATCTAATCAGTTCATCTTTACCTCATTATACATGCCTGTACCAAGTTTGAATTGGAATACTTCAGCCGTTCTCAAGTTATAGACATATTACAGACTTTGACCTTTGAGCTTTGACCTTTGACCTCTTGACCCCAAAGTCTCATCAGTTCATCTTTACATCATTCTATATAAGTGTACCAAATTTGGTCAGAATCTCATCGCTGGTTCACAAGTTATCACGGTAACAGGATTTTTACCTACCATGACCTGTGACGTTTGGCCTTTGACCTCGTGAACCCAAAATCGAATCAGTTCATCTTTACCTCATTATACAAACCTGCACCAAGTTTGACTAAGATCCCTTCAGCCGTTATCAAGTAATCGTGGTAACGAAAACCGATCACGAACGGACGGACAAATGGATGGGCAACCTGAAAACATCGTCGACTTCGTCAACGGAGGTATAAAAATGTGAGATCAATGAGAGGTGCATCAGATGGTAATCTGTTTGCCTCCTTAAATATGCTGCCAGTGTCAAAGGAATAGGATCCTGCTAAAGATTGTTCACCGAGTATCGTGCAAGTCAGGGTGTAGATTGTAGAATGCTGTTCTTGTGTAATTTATGAATGCACCTGCCCTATCTGTAATCACGTGCATCCAAGAGACGTAAGGCTGTAAGTCATTGACTTTACTTGCAGATTGACTAACACAAAGCTCGCTGTTTTCTTTGCTCTCACCTCTTGGGGAATTTGAAATTTTCATGGTACTTTTTGTTTGAGAAGGTTTTTGGGCTCATACACCCTGAGCAAATCAGTCCTGTGTACAGGTAAGCTAACTGGCAGTGTAATTTTGAAATAAAGATGAGGAATCTGTAAATTTGACCTATTTTTTCAATTCGCCGTAAATGTGTTTGGACGAGATCGAATCATTTATCTCTTGAGCACAACATGAGCAGAAGTACCACCCATTAGCACAGTTACTGCAGTTATTGCAGATTTATTTTGAATTCCCCTACGATGTCGAAGCCTTATGTGTGAGCTTGTGCATGGATCACATCCAGGAGAAGACAGTCATTATTAAACACCGATATACTTCGATGTGAACTACTAGGACATTAGAAGTCACTGGAGAAACATGTATGCTTTCAGGGATTTTAACCTAGGTTCCCTGCATCATAAGCCAGGACTGCAGATGAGAACACTAACAGGCCAACCTAATTTGGTCTACTTTGGTCCAGTTTGTTTCACTGAACAAGCTCTAAATGTTTACCATTGTGTGGTCTAATTTATTTGGAGAAGAAAATAAAACACATGGTGGTCTTCTTATTCATTCAATGTAAATTTTTTCTCTTTTGAATTTTTTCAAAACATCATTTATTTACTTCAACGAAACGAAATATTCAATATACAGGTAGTGGACCAAAAAATGGAAGCACCAATGTAAAGTCACTTAATAGGGCGTTGGGCCACCAGGTATGGCCAGTACACACCGTGGCATAGAGTCCACCAGCGTCTGGAATTCTGCAGAAGGGGTTCTTCCACAGCGGCACCATTCTTCCACGAGAAAATCTATAAACTCAAACCTGTTTGATGGAGGTGGAAAACGCTGTCTCAGGCATCGTTCCAGAATATCCCATAAATGCTTGATTGGGTTCAGATCTGGTGACTGAGAAGGCCATAGCATATGGATAACGTCAGTGTCATGCTCATCAAACCATTGGGCGACCACACGTGCTCTGTAGATGGGGGCATTGTCATCCTGGAAGATACCGCTAACAGCAGGGAAGGAATTCTGCAACATGGGGTGAAGATGATCACTCAGTACCATAAATTAGCGATTGGCATTGACCTTGCCTTCTAAAGGAATGACTGCACCCAAACCATACCAGGAAAATGCACTCTACAAAATTAGAGACCCACCAGAACCCTTCACGGTTGGGACCAAGCACTCAGGGTTGTAGATTTCTCTAGGTTGGTGCACATGTGGACTCGTCCATTTGTCAAGAACCTGGTGAACGATGATTCATCTGACCATATCACATTTCCCTACTGCTCAGTAGTTCATTGCCTGTGTTCTTTGCACCACTGGACTCGCAAACGTGCGCTGCCAGGTGTGATGAGCGGTTCGTGCACTGCAACCAGACTATGGTATTCCGCTCTGTGGAGTTCTTGGCGGATCGTTTTTGGTGAAACTGGCTGCTCACATCCCAGGTTGATATTTACAGTCAATTGATCTGCAGTTGCTCGGCTGCTTTGCCTTGCACTTCAAATTAATGCACGAATATCATGTTCCTGGACTATGCACTTCCGCCCACTGTTGCCCTTTGCTGATGATGTCTTTTCCCTCAGAGTTCCATGCCGACATCACCTAAGACACCATTGCTCATGAAACATCAGCAAGTTGAGCTGTCTTGGTCACTGACGCTGCTGCCAAACGTGCCCCAACAATCACCCCTCTTTCAAACTCACTGGGCAACCAAGCATGTGCAGCATTTTTATACATGACACAAAGCATTCTTGGATGTTATTTGCTTAATTTGCTTAATCTGTTTTAAATGAACATGGGCCATACCTGTGTGAAAGCCGTTCCTTTCAACATACAGTACTTGGTGTCACTCACTCATTTACCCAGGTGTTTCCATTATTTTGTCCACTACCTGTATCTTGTCCACTTGCTTGTCCGCTACCACTACCTTGGAACACCTTTACACATACAAGGTGATTTTCATAACAAAATAAGATACAACATTGACTTACATCACCGATATAAGTAAACCATGGTATAAATGAAAAAAAACGTGTTCTTGGGCAAAAAGTTTAACAAAGTGAATGATTTGATCAATAGATCAATGGAAAGCACCAGCAGGAGAATTAAATAGAGAAATACACAATGGATTTCATAAATTATTTATGAACAATATCAAGAGATATCTCAAGTCTCTTAAGTTTGGATGAAAATTTATTCAATGACAAGGATATTCCAATATGATATGCCAGATTATTCCAGTTTATGGGAAGAGATAAACAACGATTATGCTGAAAAGCAAATGTTGTGTTTGGAAAATGAATATCATTGGCAAATCTAGTATCATACTTTGGAATTTCATATTTAAATTCAAAAAGGTCACAAAGTTTAGAAGGAAGTTTATAAGTTTATCCAGAAAAAATACTTTCCTTATGTGGTGTGATGTCACGTAATTTCAAAAGATTTAAGTGATTAAATAATTGACTTACACAAGTTAATGGTGGTTCTCTAGATATGATTTGAATAATTTTTACCTCCAGCACCGAAGGTGGAGGTGGTCGTTTTCACCACTGTCTGTTTGTTTGTCTGTTTGTGAACACAATATCTCAAGTGTGGACGGATTCGGAAGAAACTCGGTGTGCAGGTTGGGTGTGCGACAAGGAAGAATTGATTAGGATTTGGTGAAGATTTCAATCTAGATTGGAATGTTTTAAAACTTTTTACCTCCAGCACCAAAGGTGGAGGTGGTCGTTTTCACCCCTGTCTGTTTGTTTGTCTGTTTGTGAACACGATATCTCAAGTTGTTGACGGATTCGGATGAAACTCGGTGTACAGGTTGGGTGGGTGACAAGGAAGAATTGATTAGGATTTGGTGAATATTTCTATCTGGATTGGAAAGTTTTTAAACTTTTTACCTCCAGCACCGTAGGTGAAGGTGGTCGTTTTCACCCCTCTCTGTTTGTTTGTCTGTTTGTGAACACGATATCTCAAGTTGTTGACGGATTCGCACAAAACTTGGTGTACATGTTAGGTGTGTGACAAGGAAGAATTGATTAGGATTTGGTGAAGATTTCTATCTGGATTGGAAAGTTTTTAAACTTTTTACCTCCAGCACCAAAGGTGGAGGTGGTCGTTTTCACCCCTGTCTGTTTGTTTGTCTGTTTGTGAACACGATACCTCAAGTTGTTGAGGATTCACACAAAACTTGGTGTACAGGTTGGGTGTGTGACAAGGAAGAATTTATTAGGTTTTGGTGAAGATTTGAATCTGGATTGGACAATTTTTAAACTTTTTAAGTGATTCTTCACCATTGAGTGACAGGGCCAAAAACTATTGTTACGGATTCGGCCCTTCCGTGGTGGTGGTTTTCATCCACGTGAAACATTTCTGGTTAGGTATTATTATTCTTATCGGGGTTGGAAGGAAACGGCGATTATTGTTGTTTAAAGGAAATGGTTATTGTGATTAAAAGGTTAAAAGCGCTCATGATAAAAATGAAACAGGAAATCGGATCGTGCACCGGAAGACGTCGAGCGAGGAAGAAGAGGTCGTGAGGCAAAGGTCGGGGAAGGCGCGTGTCGAAGCTCCGTTACGGGCGTGGTCAAGCGAACGTCGCGAGTGAACTTTGAGACCTTGAAAGGAAATTCGTGCGATAGGTGTTATCGCCAGAGTATTGAGGAACATGCGGAGTCAGGTATCGGCATTGAGGTTCCAGAGAATCCTTGCCTAGAGGCTCCGGCTCGAGTGAGAGCCGTCCGCCATTTTGCCCCGCACGCTGCGTTCATCGGAAAAGGTTTTTGTCGCGTCGGCTGGTCTTACCCTCCGGTGGTCTGCCGGGGAGGGCTGTGCACTAAAGCGGCGTTTGAAGATTACACGGCGGTTCGCTGATTGAGCGGCGAACATGTACGTCGGCGCGCATCTTTGGGGATTTTCCATTCTACCGCGAGTTTGCTGGGTGTTGGACCACGTGACTTCTGTGTCGCTTCGACCGCCTACGCCTCGATTGATCTTGATCGGACTTTGTTCCAACGATCGCTGGAGCGAATCAACTTCGCCTTGGAGAGTTATAGAGACATTGAGGGGTTTCTGTTCCAGTCACTGGGAACGCAGTGAGTTATGTGACTTAGTGGTGGTACCATCCTAAGATATATTGATTGTCTGGATTTGCTATCATTATTGGTAACTAGCCGAAACCCGTGGAACATCCACGGAAGGGAGGATGTGGTGTATGGATAGAGTGTACCATTATGGATGGCAGAGGGGATAGATGGTAAATCCATTAGTGCCGTGGGCATCGGGTCACTGGGTGCGGCGTAAAAGGGATAACAAAGTCGAGTCCTTACGCTATTATTATATAGATACTCCCCGTCGATGTGCTTCTGTGGTAATCGCGAATATGAGTTACATACACGGTCACAGTGCCTGACGCCACTGTGACCGTGTTTTGATTAATAAATCTACGAGTCACAAAACACGAACCGAACTCACCTCAAGCAGTAAAAAGGTGCAAATCGCTCCTAGAAACCACCTCATCTCTTCAGACCTCAACGCACCTCGATAAGTGACGGCAGCGCTCATGGGATCTTCTTCTTCCGTTAAGCTCCAATTTTTTCTCTTTAAGTTAAGTCCAATCAGTCCTCTCTGCTCGAAGTGTTCAGGCCATGCCTTCCCGCTCTCATACTTTTATTTCCGTTCGGTGTAGAAAGAGATTGACATATCGTTCGTCTGTTTTCAGCTCGTTATCTTTAAGCTTCCTTACGTCTCGCCACCTGCTACACCTCTCTGAGTTACGAGGATTTATGCAACACACCCCGGGTATCGCAACGTCACTCCATTTAACTTTATTAAAATGACGATAAAGACGTTTCCTTATATATCCTAATTTAAAATGTTCAAGGGAATAAAAAGACCATTTGGTTCACACCACCCATGTTCACACCACTCGACTGTCCAATCAGCCGACGGCTCGCTTCGCCTTCACCCAGCAGACGCCAATATGATGGCATCGTAAGATAGCGTCGTATCGGCAGTTAATCGGATGCTTTTGGGCCCCAACGTCGGCTAATTCAGATTTTTCGAGTATGTCTGTATGTGATAAACAAAGAGCGCGGTTCGTAGATCGTAAATCTATTAGTGCCGTGGGCATCGGGTCACTGGGTGCGGCGTAAAAGGGATAACAAAGTCGAGTCCTTACGGTATTATTATATAGATGTTATTCCTGTGTGGTTTTTAATATATTATTGGTTTGTTTATAACCATTGGTGTGGTTTCCTTATTGATTTCGACACGGAATAATATATTTTTTCTGCCGTGGCTCCTCCCGGGGTTCGGAGGTATACCGAGACCAGGAGGTCGGGGAGGAACACGTAACAGAAATTGGGGGCTCGTCCAATTGACTCGTGGGCTCGAAATTGGGTCTTCGTCCGGGATATAAAATTCCCTAAATTTAGTCCGGGAAAGAATTCCCTAACATTCCCAGAATTCCCAAATTTGGAACTTTTTCCAAGATTCCCAAATTTTTCCAAAAACAAAAACAAAAAAACATTTTGTTTTTTTTTAAATTTATTGTGTGAAGGTTAACAGGTGTTAACAATAGTCACCATGGAGTTTGACGCAGAGAAGTTTGCAGTGACCCCTAGTGAGGCACAGTTCAGAGCGTTATTAAAATCGGACCTCTTGGTATTGGCCAGACATTTTAGCTTGGAGGTTCGAACGAATATGAGGAAAGCAGAGATGCAGAGATTGGTGATATAATCTCTGGTGGGACAAGGAACATGGGAAGAGGGAGCCTCGGATTGGTTACCCGAGGAACAAGAAAATGTGGAGCTCCGGAAACTGGAGATGCAATTGCAGAGCCAGGAAAGGGAAAAAGCAGAGGAAAGGAGAGCTGCAAGAGAACTCGAAGAAAGAAAAGCAGAGGAAAGGAGAGTTGAACGAGAACTCCAGGAAAGGTTAGAAGAGAAAAAAGCACAAGAAAGAGTAGAGGAAAGGAAAGCAGAAAAGGAAAGAGCAGCGCAGGAACGAGAACTCGAGGAAAGAAGAGCCGTACAGGAAAGAGAACTCGAAGAGAGAAGAGAAAAGAAACAAGCAGTGGAAAGGAGAGCTGCAAGGGAACTCGAAGCAGAGGAGAGAAAAGCCGAAAGGGAGTTAAAGCAACGTGAAAACGCGCTTCAGCAGAAAATTAGACTCAAGGAGCTGGATGTAATGAAAGAACGGGGAGAGGTACCATCCATGCCGACTGGTTCGACACCAAGTCAGAACACCTGGGATGTTGGCAGACATGTGAGGCTGGTTCCATCCTTCAATGAAAAGGAGGTAGCCAATTTTTTTTCACACTTTGAGAAAGTGGCTCATCTGCTAAAATGGCCTGAGGAGTCCTGGACCATATTAGTGCAAAGTGTTCTGGTGTGTAAAGCTCAAGATATTTATTCGGCTTTACCGATTGACCAATGTGCAGATTATGAGATAGTGAAGAAAAACATTCTCAAAGCCTATGAATTGGTCCCGGAAGCTTACCGGCAAAAATTCCGGAATGCCAGGAAGAGGGAGAGTGAGACCCGTGTGGAGTTTGCCAGAATGAAAGAAACCATGTTTGATAGGTGGTGTGATTCAAAAGGGGTTGGGAAAGACTTCGAACTATTGCGGCAATTGATCCTGGTGGAGGAATTCCAACAGTGTGTCCACGAGGACATTAAAGTTCTTCTGGAGGAAAGGAAAGTACCAAAGCTGTATGAGGCAGCAGCCATGGCTGATGACTATGCCCTAACCCACAGGATGGGGTTCCACAAACCTAACTTCTCGCCTGGACCTAGCCAGGGGAGCTATGGTACATCAGGGGCGGAGAACGAAAATTCATGGGGGCGGCCTCGAGATGAATATGAGGACCACTCTGATACCACGACTTCTAGAAATCCAAAGACAGCAGTTCCAAGGCAGACTTATCCTCCGGGGGGCTCGAGACAAACCACGAGGTTCTCCTCCGGGCCTACTTGCGCTTTTTGCCATAAACCTGGACACTTGATGTCCCACTGTTATGCTCTGGGAAAGGAAAATCAGGAGCGGAGTTCAACTAGTACAACTCTGAATGCAATGGCAAATGTGAGTAATCGCCCTCAAAAGGGTTACCAACCATTTATTTCAGAGGGGTTGGTGTCACTGGATGGAGACCCGACTACGCGAAGACCTGTTAGGGTATTGAGGGACACAGGAGCACATCAATCTTTAATGCTTGAAGGCATTTTGCCATTGTCAGAGGAGATGGAAACTGGTGATAGTGTTCGGTTACAGGGGATTGGTGGCTGTGTTAGAGCTCCCCTTCATGTCATCCATTTGGAGTCTGATTTGGTGTCAGGACCGGTCACCGTAGATTTACAAGCCACTCTTCCCGTAGAGGGAGTATCTTTTGTTTTCGGGAATGATTTGGCGGGTGGTCAAGTTTCTGGTAACCCGATGTTTGTTGAAAAGCCTAGTAGGAAGTGCCCTGAAGAGAAGAGGAAGTACCCTGAAACGAAGTGTCAGCACATGCAAGTCAGGGATGGAGGCAATATTGGCAAGCTCTTTGTAGGGGGACTGAACTTCAAAACAAAGGAAGATGTTCTGGAGTCTGCCTTCAGCAAGTATGGACTGCTTTTGGAAGTGCTGCTAATAAAAGACAGGGAGACACAAAAGTCAAGAGGGTTTGGCTTTGTCACGTTTGAAAACTCAAATGACGCCAGAGATGCAGAAAAGGATCTGAATAGCAAGGAGTTGGAGGGTCGGACCATAACAGTAGGGAAGGCATTTCATAGGTGTAGAGGGGGCTACAGAGGAGGACAACGGAGTAGTAGTTTTGGTGGTGGCCGCAATCGATATTCTTATGGAGGCTCCCAGAGTTATGGCAGCTCCCGAAGGAAGGATTATAATCAGGGTAGTGGCCGAGAAGGAGACCGCTATTTACGTGACTACAGTGACAAGCGGTCCACCCGTGATTATTACGAAAGTTAGAAAGAGTTGAAGCACTGAATGCTGCGGAGCAGCCGAGAAAAAAAAAATTCCTACACGGATTAACCGTGAACGCCACGTTCCTAAAGGCTTCTATGTAGTGAACTTTCCTACACGGATTAACCGTGAACTCCACGTTCCTAAAGGCATTCATGTAGTGAACTTTCCTGCACGGGCTAACCGTGAACTCCACGTTCCTAAAGGCGTCCATGTAGTGAATACTTCCAGGCCCTCACCAACCCAACCACCATGGAACCTGCCTTTCAGCTCGGCTTCCGGGGAAAAGTGTTGTAGTTTTGCTTGACTTTGGATTTTGATTACTACCCCTTAACCTTCATTCAAAAGAAACAAAAAGTAAAATCAGAGGGGGATGAGATGGAGTTTGGCTTTGCAGGAGTCCAACTGGGAAATTGAACATGTAAAGGGCAGGGACAATGTCGTGGCTGACGCTTTGTCCAGAGTCAATTAACTTTGGAAATCTCTGTGGGTTGTTCGAAGTTTGTTGCTTTATTTTTGGGAAAGCTTGATTATTGTTGTTCACGGGAATGGATGATTTGGGTTATGAGTTTACGTTTGTTGGTTTCAAGAGTTTGCCTGCAAAGAAAGTTTTTGCGGTGTTCAAACTTTCTTTCTTGAGGGGGGGGGGGGGGGGGAGTGTTATGGATTCGGCCCTTCCGTGGTGGTGGTTTTCATCCACGTGAAACATTTCTGGTTAGGTATTATTATTCTTATCGGGGTTGGAAGGAAACGGCGATTATTGTTGTTTAAAGGAAATGGTTATTGTGATTAAAAGGTTAAAAGCGCTCATGATAAAAATGAAACATGAAATCGGATCGTGCACCGGAAGATGTCGAGGGAGGAAGAAGAGGTCGTGAGGCAAAGGTCGGGGAAGGCGCGTGTCGAAGCTCCGTTACGGGTGTGGTCGAGCGAACGTCGTGAGTGAACTTTGAGACCTTGAAAGGAAGTTCGTGCGATAGGTGTTATCGCCGGAGTATTGAGGAACCTGCATATTCAGGTATCGGCATTGAGGTTCCGGAGAAACCTTGCCTCGAGGCTCCGGCTCGAGTGAGAGCCATCCGCCATTTTGCCCCGCACGCTGCGTTCATCGGAAAATGTTTTTGTCACGTCGGCTGGTCTTACCCTCCGGTGGTCTGCCGGGGAGGGCTGTGCACTAAAGCGGCATTTGAAGATTACACGGCGGTTCGCTGATTGAGCGGCGAACGTGTATGTCGGCGCGCATCTTTGGGGATTTTCCATTCTACCGCGAGTTTGCTGGGTGTTGGACCACGTGACTTCTGTGTCGCTTCGACCGCCTACGCCTCGATTGATCTTGATCGGACATTGTTCCAACGATCGCTGGAGCTAATCAACTTCGCCTTGGAGAGTTATAGAGACATTGAGGGATTTCTGTTCCAGTCACTGGGAACGCAGTGAGTTATGTGACTTAGTGGTGGTACCATCCTAAGATATATTGATTGTCTGGATTTGCTATCATTATTGGTAATGTTATTCCTGTGTGGTTTTTAATATATTATTGGTTTGTTTATAACCATTGGTGTGGTTTCCTTATTGATTTCGACACGGAATAATATATTTTTTCTGCCATGGCTCCTCCCGGGGTTCGGAGGTATACCGAGACCAGGAGGTCGGGGAGGAACACGTAACACTATATATAGCTCGATATTTCAAAAAGTTGTGGACAACTTATGACAAAACTTGGTGGATGAGTCAGGTAAGTGACACTAACAAGCTGATTAGATTTTGGTTCAGGTTCGAATCCAGATCTGACCTATCAGTGGGATACAAAACGTAAACTGTTCAACCTGGTGAAGATATGCGCTCTACCAGGTGCCGGTCTAGTTTTATTCTGTATCCTTTAATACTGTACATTTAATCGGGACAGGGTCTGGTATCAAATAGGTACACATCACAGAACTTGCGGACTTTTATAGTTCAAGTTTGAAAAGTTCTTCAGGTCCTGTTTTCTTTTGTCATTCCCACTTTACCTGGCTGCTTTTTTATTTTCAGGATATTGTTATTCCTATATCTCCGTTATGAATTTCCATCCAGATTTGTTTCACCCTGGTTACTTGTTGATTGAATAGTATGATTCCCAATGGAACTGCGTTTGGCGCCAGTATGAGATCATGAGAGCGTAATCGTCTCACTGTGCGCAGCAAAGACGCTTGGGTGACACTGCGGTACTTATCTTGATCATTGCATCTATTACATGCAGTTGTTTATTTATAGATGGCCTTCTCTATTGATATTTATTAGTCCCCTACTGGTGTACACCGGAGGGGACTATATGTTTGCACTCCGTCCCTCCGTCTGTCAGTCTGTCAGTCTGTCCATCTGTCAGTCTGTCCGTCCGTCATGCAAAGAACAGTTTTCCGGACTTTTTTTCTAAACTCTTAATGCTAATAATTTCAAACTTGGTACATGGTTTCCTTATGATAAGTTACAGATCAAGTTCGAACTTCACGACGTTTCGATCATTTTTGACAAAGTTATGGCACTTTGAACTTTGGTAATTTCCCCAACAGTTTTCCGGACGACAGACTGCCGGTAGGGGACATGTATTGCAGCGCAATACTCAGAATGCTTGTTTCTCGAGATTCTGATCTCTCAATTGAATCTCACCAGTCACTAGATGTCATCTGAGGTTGGGGATGGGAGAGGGGTGTATCTATTTCTTATACTGGGAGAGGTATAAATTGATAAAAGAAAGAGAAAGGTGCTGGATGAAAGAAAGGAGGGTAAAGAATTGCTGAAGAAACGGGAAGTTAGGAAAAGGAAGTTTAGAGGAGATTAAAGCAATGGGAGTGAGGAGATGGGACAAGGGCCGGTACATTTTGGTGGTGGTGGAAGGATGGGGGGGGACAAAATCACATCATTTTTACATTTGTTGGTAGCTCTGAACAAAATGGTCCATCCTGTGATTTTGAATTTGACACGGTACTAGCCTAAAGGCCTACACTTTAAGCGGTCTTCATGATTGCATGTTGAGTGCAAGCAGATGTGAAAAATCTGTGATCTGACGTAAAACAAAACAATGAAGAAAGCAAGTTAATTTTTTTAACTCAGTTTTTTTCACAACTGTTTTTAATGAACAATCACCCATATTTATTTTTCTGCTTCTACGTTAGGTCTCGAACTTGCTGATCAATCTTCGTATGAGGAGGAGTTTCGCAGTTCAGTTTGTAAAATGTTGTGCTGCCACTTGAGACAACACGCACACAAACTTGAAACGTGAGAGCAACCTTCCAGCACAGGAAATGTCGCACACTTCTCTTTCCACACAGAAATATCAGGGGCGGGTACAGAAGAAGATAAACACTTGGGGATGTCCCAGAGGTTTGAATTGGAGGAGAGTGCTCAAACCGTCATAGCGTATGTAAACCCCATAATTCGGTGATATGCATCCTCAACAACATTTTGATTTATACTAAGTGTTTTCCTGCATTCTGTGGACAAATATGTCCACAAATCTAAACACGAGAGTTCCTGAACGTTCAATCTAAATGAAAGTTGTTGTTGTTGTTTATATATGCAGCCTGTGGCTGCTGGTTGCATCATTTTTCTGGGAGCACATTTGTGCCACTGATGCAGTGCCCCAATTACCAGTGAGCAGGTACTCAATTTGCCGACCTCAGAAGGATGACAGACTGAGTCAACCCCCCTGGTGTTAATTCAACGATAGACGGGGATTCAAACTCAGGATCGGACAAAACTTGGTGCTGGATCCCAAGCCAGCACCCTAACCGTTAAACCAACACCAGGCTCTAAATATAAGCGAAAACCAATTTTTACTTTTAGTTTGATTTTGATTGAGTTTATTTGATAAAGTAATATATTAATCCAAAAATCTTGTCACCAACTATATTCTTTCTCTTCCTCTGTGTCTGTCTCAGTTGCATGTGTCTGTCTCAGTGTCTATATTTGGCTCTGTCTCTATCTCTCTATCTCTCTATCTCTCTATATCTCTCTCTCTCTCTCTCTCTCTCTCTCTCTCTCTCTCTCTCTCGTTTGTGGTGGGCGTGGCGTCATGGCGGCTGTGAGCAACTGCTCTGTGTTGTCGTGAGTTATTTGTGAGTTTTCCTCCTCTCCTGCCCTACCCTGCCCCCCCCCCTCCCTCTCCTTCCTATCCTGTGTACTTTGGCATTTTGTTTTCATCCGTTCTACACCTTTGTCTTCGAGAGAGAGGATTGAGAGCGGGCCCATTTTGGGTGCGGCCTACTGGCTTCGACGGCGTTTTGTAAGCCATTTTTGTGCTTATAATGCACGTTTATTACTTACTTTAGTTCGATTATTTAGGTTTGATACCTTCTTGTCCGGTTCGGACAAGTGGGGGGTGTTGAATTCGCTGGTATGGCGAATGCACGCTCTCGGTTAGAGGCGTTCGATAGCCTAACGAGGAAGCATGCATTTGTGTGTGTTCCACCAGAAGGAGTCCTCACTGAGGATGTGGTACTCGCAGTGGGGAAAATAATCGGGTGCGAGCATGTCCGAGCTGCCTCACGAATGAATCAAAAAGTTGTTATTTTCCTGTCCGAAGAAAACTTTGTTCACGACGTCGTGAGTGCAGGTTTAACCACAGAAGGTGGTGTTTTTATGTTAGCGTCCCCCATGGATACTCCAGCGATGAAAATCGTTGTATCAAACGTACCACCATTTATATCAAACGACAAACTAATGTCAGTCCTTTCTCGTTATGGAACAGCTGTGTCGAGAATGTCCATGATCCCTCTGAAGAGCCGAGACGAGAGGATAAAACACGTTATGAGTTTCCGTCGCCAGGTTTACATGGTACTTCCCGATCGTGGTGATGATACAGGGTTAAATATTTCATTTAAAGTAAAATCCGACGATCGGGAGTATCAAATGTACGCCTCGTCAGCCTCACTAACGTGCTTTCACTGTGGAGCCTTTGGTCACGTTAAACGTTTTTGTCCCAAGGTTTCGTGTTCAAAGTGTGGGGAAAATGGCCACGCATACACCGATTGTAAAAATGATAATACTCGTGTTCCTATTAAACCGACTGGAGTTAATCCTGTGAGTTTGCCGGTTCCTGCTGTTCCCTCCTGCAGTGAGACGAACAATAGCAGCATCGATGCGCATATCCTAATCCCGAGTCTTGAAAACGATCGCACTTCACTTCCTGTCACAGAAACCGAAGCGACCCCAACTCGCACAACCTTTGCTGCGATTCCCTCATGTAGTGAAGGAATGGAGGAGGACCCCATTATTGGTTCTAAAAAACGAAGGGCGTCGGTTGATAATTTTTCTACCAGTAATCCAAAAAAGGTGGTATTGGAGAAGGCCAGTGTAGCTGAACACACACCTCAATGTGTTCCTCATGCTTCCATCGGGTTTGAAAAAAAGGATGGTGAATCGGGTGCTGCAATTGAGGATAATATGTCTGAAAGTTTGTGTACAAACTCTGTGGACGCAAATTGCTATATGGGTGAAATAAGTTGCAACGCTGAATACGTTGATAAACCCTCGAACGAACCATTACGATCATTGACATCAGTCACTGTGAACGAGCAGACAGTGACTGACTCATCCCTCTGCAGTGCTGCTCTACCGATGCAGATTCAAAACTGTGTCACCGAGTCGCTCATCGATTCGGTAGATTGTGCCCCACAAGAGGATGAAACCGAGGCTTCAACTTCTGACGAGCACAAATATCACCATGGCATCGTGGATTGCACAGTGGAGCTCTCCAGCGAATCCCCAGAGATACTGACAATTCCCATAGTGACCACGGAGGCCGACATCCTCGATCCTGGAGGGACCTTGTCAGACTTGTCGGAATCTGATGAGGATGAGGAGGTGCCTGAGTTGTCTCAGTCTCAGTTGAGTCAGCCAATGATATCTCCTCAACTCGTACTCTCCTTTCTGAATGAAACCTACAGACAGCGAAATGTAGTTATCAGGGATACATTTCCTGATTTAGGTTCATTTATTCAATCAGCAAAGGAAATAACAAGAAAGGGCAAAGAATTTCCACTAACAAGGTCACAATTTCACCGACTCAGGAAATTTATTACAAAAGCCAGTCTTGAGATTTCGCAACACCCAATCAAACCTTTTGATAAGGAATGAAGCAAATTACCTTTGGCACCTTGAACATTAACGGTGGAGGTGCAAACCCAAACCGCCAAGCTCAAGTGCAAAGTTTGTTTCGGCGCAAAAATGTCGATGTACTTTTACTGCAGGAAACGCACATCACCCAAAACGTAGAATATGATTGGTGTCGCGTTTTTGGGGGACAGTGCTTTTTTAGCAACCTGTCTTCCTTTTCGGCAGGTGTTGCTTTCGTACTTCGACCAGGGCTAGTACCTGAGTCAATCCTCTTCCAGGAGATTGTTAAAGGCCGATTCAGCTCTCTTGAACTGGAGGTTAATAATTTCCATTTCACATTATTCAATGTGTACGCACCAAGTGAGAGCACAGAACGGAAAGCTTTCTTTGCGTCTGTGATTAATCACCTGCAGACAGTTGATCTAAACCAATGTGTGTGTATCGGGGGTGATTTTAACTGTACCTTTGAACCTGTAATGGACAGGAACTCGGCAGAACCTCATCCCGAATCATGTATTGATTTATCCCTTTTCCTTTCTCGGGTGGGTTTGCTAGATGTATGGAGGGTACTTTTCCCCAATGAACCTCAGTTCACCTGGAGCCGCATCACCAGAGGAAGAGTGTCCTTTGCGAGACTCGACCGATGGTATATAAACTCACCTTTTAGAAACGCTATAGTCTCTCCAGATTATTTTCCGTCAATATTCTCAGACCATCATTTAGTAACCATGGGGTTTCTTTTTCCTCAGTCAATAAATAAAAGTGCATACTGGAAATTTAATACCAGTCTTCTAGAAGATGGTCTATTTAAAGAAGCCTTCCAAGTTTTCTGGGCTAATCAAATCCAAAGAAAGGCCTCTTTTTCTTCAGTTAATCTTTGGTGGGACAATACGAAAGCCCAGATTCGGGTGTTTTGTCAACAGTTTAGAGCAAACATTACAAATGTTAAGAATATAACAATGACTTGTTTGGAAGCTGACATTGTACAGCTCGAAGGTAAACTTGCTAAAAAGAATAATGCAAGAAATTTCCAGTTATTACTAGAAAAGAAGACTCAGCTGAGAGAGTTAATCCAGGAGAAAGCAGCAGGGTTGTTGCTCAGACTAAGGGTTAAGAACTTAAAGGTTTTAGATACCCCTAGTAAAGCTTTTTTTCGTCTGGACTCTGTCAGTAAAGCACCCAAGAACATTTTTTCTGTAATTAATCCTGGCGGAGCTGTCGTTGTAAATCCCAGAGACAGACGGTTATGTGTTCAGGACTTCTTTTCCAAACTGTTTTCAAAACAGGTTGTTTGTGATGAAACAATGAGACTTTTAACCTCTCACTTATCCTCGTTAACCGAGTCCCAGCGGCTGGATATGGACTCGCCAATTACGCTCGAGGAGTTAACGCAAGCCCTGGCTGGAATGGACTCGGGAAGAGCCCCTGGAATCGATGGTCTGCCGGCTGAATTTTATGTGGAATTTTGGGAACTATTAGGTCCAGAACTGATGCATGTTCTTGAATCATCACTGACTCATGGAGAATTGCCTTTAAGTTTGAGAAGAGCGGTGATGTCCCTTCTTCCTAAGGCTGGTGATTTGCGACAAATGAAGAATTGGAGACCTGTTTCTCTACGATGCACTGATTATAAAATCCTTTCAAAAGTTCTGGCGAATCGAGCTAAAAGGGTAATTTGCGATTTGGTTCACCCTGATCAGAGTTATTGTATTCCAGGTAGATCTATGTATGATAACATATTTTTCATTAGAGATCTCATAGATGGCAACTGTGTGCAGAATGACTTTGGTATAATTTTTCTTGATTTAGAAAAGGCTTTTGATAGCATCGATCATGTCTTTTTGAATCATGTGCTTGAAGCCTGTGGATTTGGAGATAATTTCAGAACTTATATTGCTTTATTGTACAACAATATATTCAGTTTAGTTAAGGTGAACAATGAGCTTTGTTCTCCCATACAGGTTCAAAGGGGGGTAAGGCAAGGTTGCCCTGTCTCCGGCTTACTGTTCACCCTTGTAATGGAATCACTTCTCGTGTTACTAAGGAATAACGTTTCTGGAATGAGTATATCTCCTGATCACCCTCCAGTTGTCGTATCGGCGTATGCTGATGATGTTGCAATCATTGTTAAAAACAATAACGACATTGCAGCTCTGGCTAAGTGCCTACATTTGTTTGGTTTAGCTTCCTCGTTGAAGTGCAACTGGGAAAAGAGCAAAGCGCAATGGGTTCCCTCTGTCAGGGACAGTGCATCTAGAATGGCGCAAGACCCGCCAATACACCTTCCTGCAAGTTTAAAGTGGGTGGATGGAGGTGTTCGCTATCTTGGAGTGTTCCTTGGATCCCCACAGTACGGCCAGAAAAACTGGGAAGGTGTCGCTGAACGCGTAAAAAAGAGATTGAGTAGATGGAGGAGAGCCCTGCCTCACCTTTCGTATAAGGGCCGAGTTTTGGTAGTCAAGAACCTCGTCGCCTCCTTCTTGTGGCACAGATTCATCTGCCTGCAACCACCAGAAGGCTTGGTGAAGGAAGTGCAAAGGCAACTGTTGGAGTTCTTTTGGGGAGGGCATCACTGGTTACGGCCAAACGTTGTATGCCGTCCATTGGCCGAGGGTGGCCAGAGTATGGTCGACATCAAGAGCCGCATAATGGCCTTTCGGCTATGCACTGTGCAAAAACTTTTGGTGAAAGAACAATTGCCAAACCATGTTTTGGCCACCCACATTTTGCGGCAAGCTGGCGGGCTGGGATATGGCCGCGAATGTTTCTTGGTCCTGCTGCAACAAGTTGACACATCTCCTCTTCCTGTTTTTTATCAGAGTGTGTTGAATGCTTGGCAGAACCTCACAGTGTGCCGTCAAGAAGACAACTACGACATCCATATGTTTGCACAAGAGCCTTTGTTCTGCAATCGGCTTTTCCCAAACATACCCAAAAGTAAACACCTCTGCCAGCATTTCATAATTGCCGGCATCACAAAAGTATGGCACCTCCGGCAAGTTTCAGGTTGCGGGTGGAAATCAGCTCGAGAAGTAGCCGAGCTAGCAGGAATTCGGTCCGAAAGAGTGACTGCAAAAGTGTTGAGAGAGGTGATACGAATAGGGGTACGGCTGAGAGTATGCTGGTCCCACGAGCTCGAACCATTGCATGATGAGTGGGTTTTTCCTGGGTTACTGGTGCACTTCAAGTTGGAAGACTTACCCCCGGTTAGCATGGGGATAAGCCCCTTTCAAGAGACTAGCAGTAAAGAGCTATACAAGTCATGTGTCAAGTTACTGCTGGGGGATACGCCGCTAAATGGAATAATCCGGTGGAAGAGACTGTTGCCTGTGGGACCCCCCTCTGAACCTGTATGGAACTCCATGTATAGCAAGCTCATAAGTAAAAGATCTGGTGATCTCCAATGGAGACTGATCCACTGGATAGTCCCCTCCAATAAGTTAATCAACCATTTCTCTCCTACATCCACATGTTGCCCATTCTGCATATGTACGGAGGACGTGTTCCACGCCTTCATTAATTGTGTGAGATTGGTTCCTTTGTTTCGGTGGTTTAATCTTGTGGCACACAGAATGAAGGTTGTTTTCTCGTTGCGTTCTTTTATTTTCGGCTTTAATGCCAAGTCAAGCAAGGAAAATATGTTAATGAGGTTTCTTGTCGCAACAGCCAAGCTGGCAATATATCTCTCAAGAAGGGAGAAATTGAACGGTAAACCTGCCGGGGAATGCAATGTAATGTTGTTTTTCAATGCCCTCGTGTCAGCAAGACTTAAACTAGAGTTTTGTTTCTATAAGGATGCAAACAATCTTGATGAATTCACCAATACTTGGTGTCATGAAGGGTTGTGTGAGCTTCATGAGAACCAACTGGTAATATTTTTGTAGGTTGTATAAAGTTAATGGTTTATTTTGGCAAATTGTGTGCCGTGATACTTCTGTAACCTTTTCGTTTCATTGCTTTTTCATGTATTTATGATTGGTGTGAAGATATAAATACATTTTTTTGTATTATTTTGATAATAAAAGGACTTCAAAAGTCAAAAAGTCTCTCTCTCTCTCTCTCTCTCTCTCTCTCTCTCTCTCTCTCTCTCTCTCTCTCTCTCTCTCACCCCCTGCTGGCCGTTCGTGTGTTGGGCGTGGCAAGATGGCGTGCACTGGTGTTCGTGTGCTGTAGCTCCGTGCTTGTGTTGTGTTGTCCCCCCCCCCCCCCCATTCCTTCCTTTCCCATCGCGCCTTTGTCGTGTCCTTCTTTACCACCTGTGCCTCTTTCCCTCCCTTGAGACAGAGAGAGTGAGAGAAGAGCCCAAAGGTGAGAGCAGACCCGTTCGGTTCAGTTTACCTGCTCCGTCGGTGCTGTTTACCTTACTCGCGTCGTGAGAACTTTATTATTCATTATTTCATTTCGACTTTCTTTATTTTGTGTCCTTTCCGCCTGGTCAAGGTGGAAAGGTGAGACATCGCCATTATGGCGAGTGTTCGTGCACGGCAGGAAGGGTTTGAAGCCCTAACAAGGAAGCATGCTTTCGTGTGTGTCTCTCCCGAAGGTGTTCCTACCGAGGACATTATCCTAGCTGTAGGGAATGTTATCGGCGATGAAAATGTCCACGCCGCGTCGCGGATGAACCAAAAGTTTGTTGTTTTCGTGTCGGACGAGAAGTTCGTGCATGATGTTGTTAGTACCGGTCTGTCATTGAAAGGTGGGCAGTTCGTCATGGTTTCCCCGATGGACACACCGGCGATTAAAGTTATTATTTCAAATGTCGCTCCGTTTATCACAGATGATAAGTTAATGGCTGTTCTGACCCGGTATGGAACTGTTGTTTCCCGAATCTCGATGATTCCCCTGGGATGTCGGGATGAACGAATGAAACATGTTATGAGTTTCCGGAGACAAGTATTCATGGTGCTTCCTGATCGCGGCGACGATACAGGACGAAACATCTCGTTTAAAATTTCGGTAAATGATCGTCAATATCAAATGTACGCTTCGTCAGGCACCTTAACGTGCTTCCTTTGTGGAGCCTTCGGACACGTTAAAAGGTTTTGTCCCAAAGCATCTTGTACGAAGTGCGGCAAATTGGGACACACCAATGTGGGCTGTAAAAAAGAAAACGCCCCGACTGTGCTTCCTCACGCCTCGACCGTGCTTCCTCACGCCTCGACCGTGCTTCCTCACGCCTCGACCGTGCTTCCTCATGCCTCGACCGTGCTTCCTCACGCATCGACCGTGCTTCCTCACGCCTCGACCGTGCTCCCCGACGCTCAAACCGTGCTCCCCGACGCTCAAACCGTGCTTCCTGGCGCTCAAACCGTGCTACCTGAAGCCCCGACCGTGCTTCCCGACGCCCCGACTGTGCTTCCTGATGTCCCAACTGTGCTTCCCGAGGTCCCGACTATGCTTCCCGAAGCCCCAACCGTGCTACCTGAAGCCCCAACCGTGCTACCCGAAGCCCCAACCGTGCTTCCCGAAGCCCCGACTGTGCTTCCCGACGCCACGACTGTGCTTCCCGACGCCCCGACTGTGCTTCCCGACGCCCCGACCGTGCTTCCCGACGCCCCGGTGCTACCCAAACCCAGTGAGATGGCACTTGGTGATGCTAGTACTGCTGGCGAACCCATGAATGAAGAATTTGTCATACTGACCAAAAAACGGAAAGCACCACTAACAAATAGCCCCGATGGTGCGATAAAGAAGGCTGTCTTGGGCAGAGACACTATCTCTGCAAAAGAGGGCAAAACGTTTACAGCAAACGAAAATATCGAACGCCAAAGTGGAAAAGAGGATGTTACTGATTTCCCAGGCTCTGAGAATAAAGCCTACATTGATCCGAACAATGCGGCCATTTTTGAGCCTGAACGCGAAGCCCTACCGGTTCCCCCTCCAGTAGCTGAGCGGACTGGTGACCAAACAAATTGCTCTGTCTTACAAACAGAAATCGTAACCCCGGCTACGCAGAGATCTGCAGCCATTTGCCAAAGCACACATAAAGAAAGTAAGCACCAGTCTGCTCGTGAGTGTGTACCAGAGTACCCAACGAAATCTCAGGAGATGCATCCAGAGGAGCTCGTGAGAGCTGCAAGTAAGGCCCAAGATCCAGGTGGGACATTATCAGACCTGTCAGAGTCTGAGGACGAGGTGGAAGTGACTGAGCTGTCACAGTCATCAGCATCTCAGTCACAGATACCCCCCCAACACATCGTGTCGTTTCTAGCCGAAACGTACAGACAGCGTAACATAGTCATTAAAGACTATTTTGACGATTTGGTTGCATTCATCCACACTGCAAAATCCATAATTAAAACGCCTGAACAATTTGACCTGAATAAGTCACAATACCACAGGTTAAGAAAATTCATCACACGTGCAGGTGTAGAGTGTTCCCAGCCACAGGCTGATTTCATCAATACAGGATGAAAACTATAAAACTTGCAACTTTAAATATTAACGGTGGTGGTGCTAGCCACCTCCGCCAGGTTCAAGTAAAAAACATATTTCAACGGAAAAAGGTGGATGTGATCTTACTTCAAGAAACTCACATCACACCAAATGTGGAACATAACTGGCATCAACTTTTTAAGAGCCAATGCTATTTCAGCAATTTATCAGCTTCATCTGCTGGAATCGGCTTCTTGCTGAAGCCAGGCCTCGTGTGTGAGTCATGCCATTTTCAGGAGGTAATAAATGGTCGGCTTAGCTCTCTCAAACTAGTAAGCCATAACTTCCATTACACCATTTTTAATGTGTATGCGCCAAGTGATAGCGTAGAGCGTAAGTCCTTCTTCACCTCAATGATAAATCACTTAAGATCGGTTGATTTTGATCATTGTGTGTGTGTCGGAGGTGATTTCAATTGCACCTTCGACCCATCGGTTGACAGAAACTCTGTCGAACCCCATCCTGAGTCCCATGTACACTTATCCAATTTTTTTAGCACAATGGGCTTCGTTGATGTTTGGCGGTTGCACCACCCAAACACATCCCAGTACACCTGGTGTCGATGCGCCAATAGTCGAGTATCCTTGGCAAGGCTTGACAGATGGTACATCAACGTACCCTTTAAAAATACTGCGGTTTCTTCAAATCTTTTTCCTTCCGTGTTTTCAGACCATCATATGGTAACCCTAAACCTTTCCTTTCCCCAACCCGCAAATAGGAGCGCTTATTGGAAGTTTAATGTTAGACTTCTAGAAGATGGTATGTTTAAAGAAGCCTTTCGTGTTTTCTGGGCAAGTCTAGTAGCAAAGAAATCTTCCTTTTCTTCATCCAGCATATGGTGGGATAACATGAAATCTCAAATTCGGGTTTTTTGTCAATGTTTCCAATCACACAGCACAAACGACAAGCACATTACAATGGCCCGGTTGGAATTGGATATTCTACAATTGGAGAGTAAATTGGCTCATGAAAACAATGACGCCAATTACCGGTTATTGCTTGTAAAGAAAGCTCTTTTAAGGGAGTTAGTTCAAGAGAAAGCAGCCGGTACATTAATTAGACTTAGAATACAGAATGTAAAATTATCAGACACCCCAAACAAGTCTTTCTTTCATTTAGAATCCTTAAGCAAGCCATCACGGCTAATCTCTTCTGTTTTGGACTCAAGAGGCAACGTTGTTGTCAACGAGGATGATGTTAGAATAAACATTATTGAATTCTTTACAAAACTTTTTGAGGAGCAGACTGTTTGTAATGATACAATGATGGATTTAACCTCTCACCTCCCCTCCCTAACTGAGGCTCAACGGTTGGAGCTTGACCTACCAATCACCCTCCTTGAGCTAACCGGGTATTGACGGTCTACCTCCCGAATTCTTTCTGACATTTTGGGACCTTTTAGGCCCTGAGTTGCTGAATGTTTTGGACACTTCTATACAGACTGGTATAATGCCGCTGAGTCTAAGAAGAGCCGTAGTGTGCTTGCTCCCGAAAACTGAAGATCCCCGACTTTTGGTGAACTGGCGACCGATCTCCCTGCTGTGCACGGACTACAAGCTTTTTTCAAAAGTACTAGCTAATCGACTAAAAAAGGTTATTGGTGATCTAGTACTGCCAGAACAGAGTTACTGTGTTCCTGGAAGATCCATCCATGATAATATTTCTTTAATCAGAGATCTCATTGATGGTAACCGTGTTAAAGAAGACTTTGGAATAATGTCGCTTGATCTTGAAAAGGCATTTGACAGTATCGACCATAAGTTTATGCATCATGTGTTACAGGCATGCGGCCTCGGAGCAAACTTTCGTTCCTACATTTCCTTGCTATACACAGATGTATTTAGTTTAATTAAGATTAATAATGTGCTGGCTCCCCCCATCAAGGTTCGGAGAGGGGTTCGGCAAGGGTGCCCAGTCTCTGGTTTATTGTTTGCTCTTTCTTTAGAGCCTCTTCTCAATCTACTGAGAAAGAAGATTTCTGGAATAGCACTTTCTCCCATGAGTGCACCGCTAACCCTATGTGCTTATGCGGATGACGTCTGCATCTTTGTAAAAGATAAGGATGATATTGATATCCTTGTTGAGTGCCTATCAAAGTTTCACGCTGCCTCCTCTTAAAAAATCAATTGGAACAAGAGCAAGACGTTATGGATACCCTCCCTTTATCGCAACCTTCTTCAGCCTGTACCACAGCCGCCCCCATCCCTCCCCGCAGGGTTGCTGTGGGGAAGTGAGGGAATTAAGTACTTGGGCATATTCCTTGGTTCCCCACAGTATGCTCAGAGAAATTGGGACGGGGTAATTGAGCAAGTGGGAGAAAGATTGAACCGATGGAAAAGGGTTTTACCTCATTTGTCCTTCAAGGGCCGTGTGCTAGTGATCAACAACTTAGTTGCCACAATGTTGTGGCATAGGTTCATCTGCCTGCAACCGCCGGAGGCCCTACTCAAAGCACTCCTGGGCAAACTGGTGGACTTCTTCTGGGGAGGCTACAACTGGCTACGACCCGATGTGATATGTCGCCCCTCGGCTGAGGGTGGCCACAACCTCGTCGACATCAAAGCCCGCCTAATGGCCTTCCGGCTGCGGTCCATTCAACGTCTCCTCTACATGGAACATCTGCCAGGCCGGCTCCCTGCACGCCTTGTACTGCAGCGAGCGGGTAGGCTCGGGTACGGGTTTGAACTTTTTCAAATGAACCTCCAACATGTCGACATATCGGTTCTCCCTGCTTTTTACCAAAGCCTCTTAAATGCCTGGCAGAGCCTTTCTGTGAGTCGTCAGGCGGACACATATGTAACGAAAATGCTGGCACACGAGCCTTTGTTCTATAACCCTCTCTTTCCCGACATTCCAAAGAGTCGAGATTTTTGCCAACACTTTATAGCAGCTGGTATCGTGAAGGTGCGGCATCTCCGACATGACTCAGGGTATGGTTGGAAATCCGTAAGTGAAATCGCCGAACTGACAGGGATTTGGTCCCATAGGATGATTGCAAAAATTTTGAGGAAAATGATTCAGGTGGGACGGCAACTTGGCCTAACTTGGACTCGAGGTACAGAAGAATATCTAAATGAGCCGACAGTGCCTAAATTGATTGTTGAACCCATTCAAAACGATTTGCCCCCTGTTAGCGATGGATCAAAGCTTTTCCAGACAATGGACAGCAAGGGCATCTACAACATGTGCCTCAAGCTGTTAAATGGGAACCCTTCGTTAAATGGAGTTACCCGATGGAAAGGATTGTTACCCGGAGGACCCCCCACCGAACCTATCTGGGAAGCCATGTATAGTGAGCCCACATCCAAAAGAACAGGTGATCTCCAGTGGCGTTTGGCCCACTGGATTGTTCCCTCCAACACGTTTATAAGACATTTTTCTCCTGTATCTGTTTGTTGTCCCTTCTGTACAGTCAATGAGGACTTGTTTCATGCATTCATAGACTGTATCCGATTATTTCCTTTGTTTCATTGGTTGAATTACATTGCACACGAAATGCATGTTACTTTTTCTTTGAGAAATTTCGTCTTTGGTTTTGCTCCTAAACAGAATCCTGCATCTAAACTGTTTAGTTTCCTAATAGCAACTGCGAAACTTGCTGTTTATTTGACAAGAAAAGACAAACTATCTGGCAAACCGATAGAGCACTGCAATATCATGTTGTGTTTGAATGCATTAGTCTCAGCAAGATTGAAACTGGAATTTACCCTTTCCAACGAGGCTGGAAATTTTCAAAACTTTGTTGATACTTGGTGGGTTTTGTGAGGTTAAAGAAAACGAATTTAGAATACTGTTGTGAGATACTGATTGTTTCTTATTTGATGATCATTGGGTGCTTCTTCTTTTTCTTTTTTCTTTTTGTTGGCATTATTGATTTCATTGCAAAACGTGTATATTGTTACTTTTATATTTTTGTAATAAAAGGACTAAAAAGTCAAAGTCTCTCTCTCTCTCTCTCTCTCTCCCTCTCTCCCTCTCTCCCTCTCTCCCTCTCTCCCTCTCCTGGCCGTTAGCTGTTGGGCGTGGCAAGATGGCAGCCGTGCATGTGTGGTGAGGTGTGAGCTGCTCCAACCTTTGATCTTTCTACCCCCCCCCCCCCCCCCTTGCTCGTTGTCTTTCTTAATTTCTGTTCTTCCACTTTTCTTCTTATCCTCACGTTTGTCTACTCTCTGTCTGCCCCCACTAGTCAGGTCAAAATACAGTTTAACCCCCAAAAAATTGCTACAAAAGGTTTCTCAACTGATTCTGGTAGGGTTTAGCGTACGTTATAACATACTAAAAGTTTACCAAAGTAGGACCCCCGGAAAAGTGTTTTTTTCAAGATGGCGTCCAAGATGGCCGCCGAAACCTCTTAATGATCATAACTATCTAACTATCAACTCAAATTTGATGATCTTGGTGTCTATCCCTAGGTTTTTGGGGGCAAGGAACACATTAAGACCATTAAAAATGAAAGTGGGCCATTATATGTAACACAAAAATCCAATATGGCGTCAATAATGGCCACCAACACCTCCAAATGACCGCAAGTCCATAACTATTGACTCAAATTTAATGATCTTGATGTCTATCCCCAGGTTTTTGGGGGCAAGGAACACATTAAGACAACTTTGGATATTACTGAGCTGTTGAATCATTATGAAATTGAACTCATGACCTTCAGCTGTCACCTAATGCACAAACACCTTTGTCCATAGAATAAGTTTCAGAGCGTTCAGTTTTGAGTGTCATCCTCCTCCTCAGTATCGACCTCTTGAGTGTTGTTTGGATTGTCACAGTTTTCAGTTTGGCAAGGGCCACATGCAGCAGTGCAGCGGAGTCCATAGCGTCTGCAGCTGCATCGAGAGGATTTGCATCCCCCCAAACAGTTGCAATGGATAATTTTCAAGAGTTCGTCAGGCGCAGCATTGTTTTGGGTCATAATTGGAATTAACTGATCATTTTCCTGTTTCCATCCCCATTCAGTTGGGTTCATTTCATTTGCCATCTCCATCCATACCATAATTTGAAAGTACACACGTTGGCTATGGAATATTGTTGCAGGTGATGTTGGGGGGAGCCGTTCAGAAGTGACAAATGCTTGAGCAGTTGCCACTTTTTTGGTGAAAATGATATGGCGCAGTGATGATAGCGTATCATTAGACTTGCCACCAAAGAGATCAACCATCAGGTCTTTGCCAAGATCTGATATGTCCTCTTGAGATTTGTTTTAAAGGATGAATGCACTAGCACAGGACTTCATGACAGGATCAGATTTCACTAATTTCCGGAAGGCTGACTTTTTTCCGATGCCGAAAATCCTTGAAGTAGAATCACATCCTGAGTAGTGAGTAGGCATGTACAAAGAGCAACTCATTGCACACATCGTCTCCTAAAGTTTCTTTCAACAGGTTAATGTTATACACTCTGTGTTCTTTTGACTGCTTGTTTGCATCAGAACGGAAGTAGATGATCTCATTGTCTGTTCTGGAGTAATGAAGGAGCAAGATCAGCAAATCTGTATCCTCACCGACCAACGTTGTGGTGCAATGACGGGATCGTTCAACAGTTGCCTTAACGATATCAACGTCTGCATCCCCTGGTGACTGAATGACATGGCATCCCCTTTTAGTTAGTGCTGTGCTGATGAGAGCAATCATGTCTGCCTTGTTTTTGTCACGAGACAAAAAGTCGTCCTTTTTGCCTGCAAACTCTGTTTCTGCAGTGAAACTAACAATAGGGTGCAGGTTTTTTCCTCGTCTCTGATGTGTGTTGTCTTTTATGGAGGGACCTTCACCATAGCCATCGAACACCACTGTCGCTTGTCCGTAATGTCTCACAGTGAAGTCTGCATAAGACTCAGCTATTGCATTATATGAGTCGCCTTTGTTCCACGGTAAACGATGGAGCAACGAGCCACCATCAAGCACGTAACAATCTGTTTTGGGAATAGAGTTCATCACAGCCTCACTTGATAAGTCCGCAGCATGGTCTCGAATTGCCTGAGCAAGCTGAGGTTTGTCTGCTTTTCGAAGAATGTTCCTGGTCTCAAAGAGGGCTGGAGGGTAGGGGCTTAGTTCATACGTCAAAACCTCTTCAAGGGAAAGATCTCCTGACCTTGACACCAGAAGGAAACGCTGGAACAGAAGGGCAGGATCAATGGTACGATCAGGAGCAATCTTCACAGCAGAGATATTCCCAAGGGTTTTGGCTCTGTCTTTCCGCTTGAATTTGTAAGTAAATGCCGACTTTCCGATTATATCTTCAATGATCTTGTTTCCAACCGATTCAAAGTCATGTACATTCACATCTGGCCCAGCCACTATCCCGTTGACAATGTTTCTCAGAGTAGGATCAGATGTGAAGGGTGAGCAGGCTGCAAGCTTTATCCGAATTTTCTCGAGATCAGATGCATCTCTTTTGATGCGCGCCTCAGTTGAGTCTTTGTGTTGCGGACTTGTAGTATAGGTTAGGTTTGTGAAATCCTGCATCGCAATGTTGTACTCGGATGTTACAGGTGCAGATAAGGTCCAAAGGTTTCGCATGTCCTCGGTCATCCCACTGCCGCGAGTTAGACCACCAGTGCTCTTCAGAGACCTCATCAACGTTTGTTCGATGACAAGATCACTACTATGACAGCTCGTGGGCAATGACAGCTCGTGGGCGAACTGCCTGAATTATGGCATGACCAACTGCCGCAACCTTGCGTCTTGTGTCTTTCCCAACGAACAATGTTTCCAGTGCTGTCCGCAGACTAGTCGGAATGAACGATAGGGCTGAATCAAGTTTTAAATCATCACTACTTGGATACTGATTCGTCACGGTAGAAACCTGAGATTTTATATCACTTCTGATTAACCTAGCAGCAGTTTCAATAATAGCGTGTTTTTGGGACTCTTCATCGCCTTCCTGACACGTTTGCTTGTAGTATGATCTCAGAATCTGCGACGTTTGTTCTCTCATCGTAACAATATCGTCCAAGCCTTCTCTTTCACCAAAAAAAATTGAGTCCTTAAAGCGTTCTTTAAGACGCTTTTTCAAACTGTAATTGTCATACGGTTCCGAATCAGGATTACAAAGATACCCTTTCATTATGAGGCTCAAAGATGTAACAGTTAGTTGTTCCTCACTGTTCAGTTCTAGGTAAGCACACATTTTCTGAAATGCTTCATACTTATCTTCATCTTTAGGACGACCACACTTTCTGCGCTTGGCTTCGGGGGCTTTCTGGAACTCTAAAGGCACAGACTTGAAGGACCGGAAATTTCCACTACACGAATGATGATAAAGTCCGTCTGCTGCATGTAAATCTCGTAAATAGTATTCAATCCGACCCTTTACAGTATGTCCCCAATCATCTGAACGGGATTCACAGACCTCCACAATTGTCTCCACAAATTTGTCAGTCCGTACCCAGCTAAAGTGTCCCTTGTCCAAATCAATTGTACATCCACAGAATACGCAATCCTTTTCACTGTCAAAACCTCCACTTGATTGTCTTGTGGTTCTCTTTGGTGGCACAGAACCACTACTTTTCTTTGCAACATGGCTTTTAATGTTTTTATCATTTATGTACTGTTGACGACAGCTTTTATGCACTTTAGTACTGGCTTCAACTACAAGATCGTCCTTCCGCTTTACACTGGCTTCATTTATTCCCTTCGCCCCCTTCCACTGAATTGCAACCCAGTTATCACTGGAATCCTCGATCTCCTCCTTGCAGATTGGACAAAAAGCTTGACTGGCTGTGCTTGCACTCATTGTTGAATCATGTCTGAAAAATAGAAAGATGAGAATTAGTTATTCAGTTAGATCCAATTCGACACATTCTTCAGGTCAATATATGGAAAATGCCCCCTCAACCTGTTAGATAATGGCCCACTTTCATTTTTAATGGTCTTAATGTGTTCCTTGCCCCCAAAAACCTAGGGATAGACACCAAGATCATCAAATTTGAGTTGATAGTTACATAGTTATGATCATTAAGAGGTTTCGGCGGCCATCTTGGACGCCATCTTGAAAAAAACACTTTTCCGGGGGTCCTCCTTTGGTAAACTTTTAGTATGTTATAAAGTACACTAAACCCTACCAGATTCAGTTGAGAAACCTTTTGTAGCAATTGTTTGGGGGTTGAGGGGGTATTTTCCATATATCGACCTTACTATACCACCCCAGTTCAACAACCCGCTGCTGCAACTCCTCATCCTACCCGTTCTACCCTCCCTCTGCTAGCTCCCCCCCCCCACACCCCTCCCTTCCCCCCGCCGGCTCCCCCCCCCCACCCCTCCCTTTCCCCCTATTACATCCCTCGCATGTGTTGCTGTCTCGATTCTTTCTCTTCTAGCTTTTTCTACTTTTTTCCTCTGAGATACAGAGAGAGAGAGAGCCCACACCTTTCGGTGAGGTCGACCGGTGAGTCGTATTCCTATCGACACTCTAAGGAGTTGCGACGGGTTTTCGCCCCTTTCCTCATTAAGAGGTGTGTTTTACCGCGTTCGTTTTCTCGTGCTGGTACATGCCGAGTGGCGTTTTCTTTGCGGTTTTTTCCCCCTTGCTTTACAGAAAACTGTACCCGACCACTCCTCTTTTTCCCCCGACCCCTTCCTTTTCCCCCGACCCCAACTCGGCTTAGCCCGGGTAATTTGAATTAGTAAAATGTCGACACGTTCTCCGTATGCGGCTTTCGAAGCTCTCACACGGAAGCATGGCGTGGTGTGCGTTCCTCCCGATGAGGTTAGTGTGGAACACATTGTTATTGCTATTGGGAATATCATTGGAATGGAAAAGATCCGTGCAGCGTCACGGATGAATAAACGTATCGTTGTTTTTTTAGCCGAGGAAAGCCTCGTGCATGAGGTTGTCGCGGCTGGTCTGTCCACAGACAATGGACATTTCGTCTTAGTTTCCCCACTCGATACCCCAGCTGTCAAAATACTCCTATCCAACGTCCCCCAGTTTGTAAAAAATGAGTCGCTGTTAGCGGAACTATCGCGCTATGGTACAGTCGTGTCCGAAATCAAGATGCTGCCGCTGGGCTGTCGGAGTGAACAGGCGAAGCACGTCATGTCTTTCCGACGCCAGGCATACATTGTACTTCCCACATCCAACGTGGACAAAGTATTAAACGTGGTAATTAAATTCCGTATAAAAGATCACGACTACCAAGTATATGCGTCAACCGAGACATTAAAATGCTTCACTTGTGGAAAGTTCGGACATTTAAAACGTTTCTGTCCCCGAACTGCACCCTCTGTGATCGAGCAGACAGGCTCTCTGGACAATACTGTGCCCCCTCTACCTCTCAACACTGACGGACAAACTACCCCAACTACTGTCCCAGACCCCCCACTACCTCCCAACACTGACGGACAAACTACCCCAACTACTGTCTCAGACCCCCCACTACCTCCCAACACTGACGGTCAAACTCCCCCAACTACTGTCTCGGATGACATCGCACCAAATTTAACGACCGCTGATAAAACGAACATGAACATCTGGGATGGGTTTACACTTGTTTCCTCATTAAGGAAGAGAAAAACACCCCAGGATTCAGTTACACCTCGTAACGAAAAGGTGGTAGTTTTTCAGTCAAACATTGCGGGAATGCCTCTGTCCGACCAAACTACTACCAGCAACCGGTACGAACTGCTCATGCATGAGAATGTAGATCCCCAGCCCTTACCTGAGACTTTCCCCCACAATGCAACGGAGGGGAATTACATCCCTCCTCAAGGGAATATTAAAGCTGTTCCGTGTCCTGTGAATGATGCCGAAGTGCATCAAGACCCGATCGTAAAAATAGGAGGAAACGTGATAGCAGAAAACCTGATCGTACTTCCAGCGGCTCCAATTTCTGAGCACAATGAAAATATTCTAACCCCAGCAGTACCTGTGCTGGCGGTCTTACATAACATGCCTGAGCACATTGGTAAAACTGATGGAGAATCTCAAACTGTCAAACCGGTGACGGTTTCCCCCGCACCCCTCCCACTACCCGAAGCTCCTTCAATTCCACTACCCCCTCCTGCTCCTATTAATATGGAGCAGGATGACACCTGCACAGCACAAGTTACCTCAGAGCCCCAAGAACCAGGAATTGAAAGTTTCCCAGACAGTGGTTCCGACATGTCAGATGAGGAATCTTACGAAATTGAGGAGTTCCCTACAACAAGCGAATCCAACGTCTTACCAGCCCAAATATTGAAATTCCTCAACCACACTTTTAGAAAGAGACACGTAGACATTAAAGATCACTTCTCTGACCTGCACGGGTTTATCGACACGGCAAGGAACATCATCCGCCGGCCTAGCGACCACCATTTCACAGAAGCCCAATGTAGCAGGCTGAAAAAGTACATTGTGAGAGCAAAAGATGAACAAAAAAAATGAGATTTGGAAGCTTAAATATAAATGGTGGCACGAGTCAGCTGCGCAAACTCCAAGTGGTGAACCTTGCACTACAGAAAACATTAGACGTACTTTTCTTACAGGAAACCCACACTACGCCAGCATCCCATGCAGAATGGAACCGGATGATGAAAACGACAATTTTTTTTAGTGATTCCAATTCCCGAACTGCGGGAGTGGCTTTTGTTTTGAATCCCCATTTCCATCCATCAAAACTTTCCTTTAAAAACATAATCCTGGGGCATCTAGCCTCCCTAGAATTTGTTATTAATAACACAAATTTTACTTTGTTGAACGTTTATGCCCCTTCAAATAGCACTGAGCGGCAACGCTTCTACGCTAGATTAGGGCCTTATATGAGGCAAATAGACCTGCACAGGTGTATTGTAATGGCAGGTGACTTTAACTGCACTCTACAACCAAACCTAGATAGGAACGGTGCGGAACCCCATCCCGGACCAGCTAAATTATTAGCAGAGATAATAAGGGATTTTAAGCTTCAGGATCTTTGGCGGCAACAAAATCCCACGACGCATCAATTTACCTGGAGCAAGATCACAAACAACCAAGTATCCCTAGCTAGGCTTGACCGGATCTATATAAATTCACCATTTTTTAATCTCTCCCCTACCACTGGAATTTTGCCTTCTGGTTTTTCAGATCACCATTTAATTACTGTGAATTACCATTCACATCTGTCCTTGAATCGCCATTCTTTCTGGAAGCTTAATGTCACCATCTTAGAAAACCCCTCCTTTAGGGCTGCTTTCAAAGACGTATGGTCTGTTCTATTAAATCAAAAACACCAGTTTACAGATCAGCGTTTGTGGTGGGACAACATAAAGGCCCAATGTAGAGGATTTTGTCAACAATTTTGTTTCCTAAGAACACAAGAGGAACGTAGAACAAAGGCTACTTTAGAAAAGGAAATTCTACAAATTCAAACAAATTTAAAAACTCACTCTTCTCCCCAACAAGAACTGAGACTGAAAGAAAAGAAAGCTTTCCTTAATACAATAATTGAGAACCAAACCCAAGGGGCATTAAAAAGATTACGGTTTCAGCAGCTCAATCTTTTGGACATGCCAACCCGATACTTCTTTGATTTTGAATCGAAGGCTCCTCACCCCCAAATTACTGCTCTAAAACGCCTTGACAATTCTGTCATCACTCACCCTGAAGGAATCAAGAGGGAAGCTAGACTCTTTTTCTCCAACCTTTACAAAACAAAAGAAGTTGACCTAAATGGTGTCTCTCACTTATTTGACGGTGTTTCCACCTTAACCCCAGAGCAAAGGCAGAGCCTGGAGAAACCACTCACACTTGAGGAACTCTCCATCGCATTAAAGAGCTTTGGCAAAGGGAAATCACCTGGCATCGACGGTTTACCGTCAGAATTTTTCGAATCTTTCTGGGACCTAATTGGCCCTGAACTGCTATCAGTCTTCCAGGAAAGTCTCAAAAAGAAGGAACTCCCACTGAGCTGCAGAAGAGCAGTACTTACCTTGCTTCCAAAGAAAGGCGACCCTTTACTCATCTCCCAGTGGAGGCCAATATCACTACTATGTACTGATTACAAGATCTTTTCCAAAGCTATTGCCTTACGTTTTTCACCCTTCCTAAAGAACATTGTAGACATGGACCAAACTTATTGTGTTCCTGGTCGTAATATCCATGACAGTATTTCTGTTATTCGCGATTTGATTGATGTTTGTGATATTCATCATGAAAGTGTTGGCCTTGTTTTCCTAGATCTGCACTTGTGTGCTTCCCTCTCTCTCTCCATCTTGTCTCCCGCTCCCATTTATTGTATGTTTTGTGTGTCCGTTTTTTGTGTGATTAATGTTAGCTCTTACACGAGCCTCGATCTTGTATACAAAAAAAAAAAAAAAAAAAAGGAGAAGGCTTTTGATTACGTTTCGCATGAATACTTGTCCGAAGTCTTAAATCGATTTGGTTTTGGACCCTTTATTTTATCATGTATACATATGTGTTACTCAAACGTATCTGCCCTGCTAAACATAAATAATGAGCTTGTGCCCCCCTTTTGTATTAAAAGAGGTGTTAGGCAGGGCTGCCCACTGTCAGGTGCTTTGTACACCCTTTCCCTTGAACCCCTCTTAAACACGCTTCGAAAGTCTTTGACTGGTTTCACTTTGAGAGGTTTAAACCACACTATAAAGACTATTGCCTACGCTGATGATATGTGTGTGTGTATCAAAAACTCTGATGATATTGCTAAGATGATGCATGCTTTAGCACTTTTTAACAGAGCCTCGTCAGCAAAAATCAATTGGAAAAAGACTGAGGCACTGTGGCTCGAATCCCTTTCCCACCCCCCATTCTCCCCACCCCCCCCCCCTTCACCCCCGCTTCTCCCCGCAAATATTGCTTGGAGAAGAGATGGGATCAAGTTTTTGGGAGTTTTTCTAGGTCCTGGAGATTTCATCAGGCATAACTGGGAAGGTTTGCCTGAACGCATTGAACTGCTTTTAATAAAATGGAAAGGCCTACTCCGCCAATTGTCTTACCGTGGCAGAGTATTGGTCATAAACAACCTGGTTACCTCCATTCTGTGGCACAAGGTCTTGGCTCTGCAACCACCTGCTGGGTTAATCGACGGAATACAGAAGAGCGTCACTCATTTCTTCTGGTCTGGAATGCATTGGCTACGACCGGAAAGATTAAATTTGCCGATACCTGAGGGTGGTCAAGGACTTGTCAATGTAAAATGCCGAATCATGGCTTTTCGTCTACGTACGATATGGTCCATTTTGCACGAGCCTGTTGTGCTTTGGAGGCAACTTGCATGCTGCATTTTGGGTCGGTTTGAGAATTTCGGTCATGCTAAGGAGCTTTTCCTAATGGACTTGACAATGTTTGATCTCTCTTCACTCCCCTCTTTCTACCGAAGTTTGTTAAATGCATGGCAAGCTCTCAAAAGCCATCGGGATCATACTACGTACGAGAGATCCATGTTCTTCAACGAGCCACTGTTTTGCAACTCACTTTTTGAAGGTTTTGGAAGCAGCAGGGCCTTCATTCAAAAGTTTGTGGCTGCATCAATAACCAAAGTGTGCCACCTTAGAGACAATGCAAATGACAAGTGGCTAAGTGTTGCTGCTATTGCCTTGGCGACTGGCGTCAGATCATCTCGCCAACTAGACAGATGTCTAAAGGTGGTGCTTCATGCCTACGGTACCTCCCAACCTTGGTTGGTTCGTCCTGTACCTCCCTCTGAGCCGAGCCTCTCTCCTTTCCCCAACCTTCTTTTGGCGGCCTCTGAAAACTTGGAGCCAATAAATTTTGGCCATTCCTTTTCCTCTTCCAGTGGTAACCGCAAAACCTTATATTTCCAATGTTTAAAAGCTCTTTTCCCCTCCTTGTCTTCCCCAGCACCTTGTAAGTGGTCTGCAGTCCTGCCACACACTCCTCCTTTCTCCCCAAACTGGGGATGGTATTATAAAAATCCTGTGCCAAAACGTGCTGGTGATCTCCAATGGAGAATCGTACATTGGATAATACCCACAAACTCTCTCATTCACCGCTTTTCACAAGCGACAAGTGATCAGTGTCCCTTTTGTGGACAGAGAGAAACCTTGGCCCATGCGTATATTCAATGCAGTCGTTTAACTCCTCTCTTTGTTTTCTTGAAAGTGCTATTTGCACGTCTTTCCATTGATTTCAATTTTCCAATGTTTATTTTAGGGCCAAGTGGCCCCTTAAACATCCAAGCAACAATTCTTGCAAACTTCTTTATCTCCCAAGCAAAATTGGCAATTTACAAAACCAGAAAATCAAAGATAAAGAATGACTTGTACAGTACAGATACTGTAGCAATGCTCAGAGCTTTTTGCGAGAGCCGGATAAAACTTGATTTTTACTGTTATTCGCTTTCCAGCCAACTTGAACTTTTTGAAAGAATGTGGTGTGTAAAGGATTTTTGTGAAATATCTGAGGGTCATTTGGTGCTTTCTCTCTAGTCTTTATTAAATATCCTTCTGTGTTTTTTTGGTAGCTTAACGGTTTGTTGGTTTTGACTTCCCCGATGGTAAAATTGCATGTAACTGTTTTGTTTATTTTGTTTTGACTGTAAAAAATCTTCATTTTATACTTTTGTAATAAAAGGACATAAAAGTCAAGTCTCTCTCTCTCTCTCTCTCTCTCTCTCTCTCTCTCTCTCTCTATCTCTATCTCTATCTCTATCTCTATCTCTATCTCTCTCTATCTCTCTCTATCTCTCTCTATCTCTCTCTATCTCTCTCTATCTCTCTCTATCTCTCTCTATCTCTCTCTCTCTCTCTCTCTCTCTCTCTCTCTCTCTCTCTCTCTCGTTCTCTCTCTCTCTCTCGCGCGCCCCCTGCTGGCCTTTCGTGTGTTGGGCGTGGCAAGATGGCGTGCACTGGTGTTCGTGTGCTGTAGCTCCGTGCTTGTGTTGTGTTGTCCCGTCCCCCCCCCCATTCCTTCCATTCCCATCGCGCCTTTGTCGTGTCCCTCTTTACCACCTGTGCCCCTTTCCCTCCCTTGAGACAGAGAGAGCGAGAGAAGAGCCCAAAGGTGAGAGCAGACCCGCTCGGTTCAGTCTACCTGCTCCGTCGGTGCTGTTTACCTTACTCGCGTCGTGTGAACTTTATTATTCATTATTTCATTTCGACTTTATTTATTTTGTGTCCTTTCCGCCTGGTCAAGGTGGAAAGGTGAGACATCGCCGCTATGGCGAGTGTTCGTGCACGGCAGGAAGGGTTTGAAACCCTAACAAGGAAGCATGCTTTCGTGTGTGTCCCTCCCGAAGGTGTTCCTACCGAGGACATTATCCTAGCTGTAGGGAATGTTATCGGCGATGAAAATGTCCGCGCCGCGTCGCGGATGAACCAAAAGTTTGTTGTTTTCGTGTCGGACGAGAAGTTCGTGCATGATGTTGTTAGTACCGGTCTGTCATTGAAAGGTGGGCAGTTCGTCATGGTTTCCCCGATGGACACACCGGCGATTAAAGTTATTATTTCAAATGTCGCTCCGTTTACCACAGATGATAAATTAATGGCTGTTCTGACCCGGTATGGAACTGTTGTTTCCCGAATCTCGATGATTCCCCTGGGATGTCGGGATGAACGAATGAAACATGTTATGAGTTTCCGGAGACAAGTATTCATGGTGCTTCCTGATCGCGGCGACGATACAGGACTAAACATCTCGTTTAAAATTTCAGTAAATGATCGTCAATATCAAATGTATGCTTCGTCAGGCACCTTAACGTGCTTCCTTTGTGGAGCCTTCGGACACGTCAAAAGGTTTTGTCCCAAAGCATCTTGTACGAAGTGCGGCAAATTGGGACACACCAATGTGGGCTGTAAAAAAGAAAACGCCCCGACCGTGCTTCCTCATGCCTCGACCGTGCTTCCTCACGCCTCGACCGTGCTTCCCCACGCCTCGACCGTGCTTCTTCACGCCTCGACCGTGCTCCCCGACGCTCAAACCGTGCTCCCCGACGCTCAAACCGTGCTTCCTGGCGCTCAAACCGTGCTACCTGAAGCCCCGACCGTGCTTCCCGACGCCCCGACGGTGCTTCCTGATGTCCCAACTGTGCTTCCCGAGGTCCCGACTACGCTTCCCGAAGCCCCAACCGTGCTACCTGAAGCCCCAACCGTGCTACCCGAAGCCCCAACCGTGCTTCCCGAAGCCCCGACTGTGCTTCCCGACGCCACGACTGTGCTTCCCGACGCCCCGACCGTGCTTCCCGACGCCCCGGTGCTACCCAAACCCAGTGAGATGGCACTTGGTGATGCTAGTACTGCTGACGAACCCATGAATGAAGAACTTGTCATACTGACCAAAAAACGGAAAGCACCACTAACAAATAGCCCCGATGGTGCGATAAAGAAGGCTGTCTTGGGCAGAGACACTGTCTCTGCAAAAGAGGGCAAAACGTTTACAGCAAACGAAAATATCGAACGCCAAAGTGGTAAAGAAGATGTTACTGACTTCCCAAGCTCTGAGAATAAAGCCGACATTGATCCGAACAATGCGGCCATTTTTGAGCCTGAACGCGAAGCACCACCGGTCCCCCCTCCAGTAGCTGAGCGGACTGGTGACCAAACAAATTGCTCTGTCTCACAAACAGAAATCGTAACCCCGGCTACGCAGAGATCTGCAGCCATTTGCCAAAACACACATAAAGAAAGTAAGCACCAGTCTGCTCGTGAGTGTGTACCAGAGTACCCAACGAAATCTCAGGAGATGCCTCCAGAGGAGCTCGTGAGAGCTGCAAGTAAGGCCCAAGATCCAGGTGGGACATTATCAGACCTGTCAGAGTCTGAGGACGAGGTGGAAGTGACTGAGCTGTCACAGTCATCAGCATCTCAGTCACAGATACCCCCCCAACACATCGTGTCGTTTCTAGCCGAAACGTACAGACAGCGTAACATAGTCATTAAAGACCATTTTGACGATTTGGCTGCATTCATCCACACTGCAAAATCCATAATTAAAACGCCTGAACAATTTGACCTGAATAAGTCACAATACCACAGGTTAAGAAAATTCATCACACGTGCAGGTGTAGAGTGTTCCCAGCCACAGGCTGATTTCATCAATACAGGATGAAAACTATAAAACTCGCAACCTTAAATATTAACGGTGGTGGTGCTAGACACCTCCGCCAGGTTCAAGTAAAAAACATATTTCAACGGAAAAAGGTGGATGTGATCTTACTTCAAGAAACTCACATCACACCAAATGTGGAACATAACTGGCATCAACTTTTTAAGAGCCAATGCTATTTCAGCAATTTATCAGCTTCATCTGCTGGAATCGGCTTCTTGCTGAAGCCAGGCCTCATGTGTGAGTCATGCCATTTTCAGGAGGTAATAAATGGTCGGCTTAGCTCTCTCAAACTAGTAAGCCATAACTTCCATTACACCATTTTTAATGTGTATGCGCCAAGTGATAGCGTAGAGCGTAAGTCCTTCTTCACCGCAATGATAAATCACTTAAGATCAGTTGATTTTGATCATTGTGTGTGTGTCGGAGGTGATTTCAATTGCACCTTCGACCCATCGGTTGACAGAAATTCTGCCGAACCCCATCCTGAGTCCCATGTACACTTATCCAATTTTTTTAGCACAATGGGCCTCGTTGATGTTTGGCGGTTGCACCACCCAAGCACATCCCAGTACACCTGGTGTCGATGCGCCAATAGTCGAGTATCCTTGGCAAGGCTTGACAGATGGTACATCAACGTACCCTTTAAAAATACTGCGGTTTCTTCAAATATATTTCCTTCCGTGTTTTCAGACCATCATATGGTAACCCTAAACCTTTCCTTTCCTCAACCCGCAAGTAGGAGCGCTTATTGGAAGTTTAATGTTAGACTTCTAGAAGATGGTATGTTTAAGGAAGCCTTTCGTGTTTTCTGGGCAAGTCTAGTAGCAAAGAAATCTTCCTTTTCTTCATCCAGCATATGGTGGGATAACATGAAATCTCAAATTCGGGTGTTTTGTCAATGTTTCCAATCACACAGCACAAACGACAAGCACATTACAATGGCCCGGTTGGAATTGGATATTCTACATTTGGAGAATAAATTGGCTCATGAAAACAATGACGCCAATTACCGGTTATTGCTTGTAAAGAAAGCTCTTTTAAGGGAGTTAGTTCAAGAGAAAGCAGCCGGAACATTAATTAGACTTAGAATACAGAATGTAAAGTTATCAGACACCCCAAACAAGTCTTTCTTTCATTTAGAATCCTTAAGCAAGCCATCACGGCTAATCTCTTCTGTTTTGGACTCAAGAGGCAACGTTGTTGTCAACGAGGATGATGTTAGAATAAACATTATTGAATTCTTTACAAAACTTTTTGAGGAGCAGACTGTTTGTAATGATACAATGATGGATTTAACCTCTCACCTCCCCTCCCTAACTGAGGCTCAACGGTTGGAGCTTGACCTACCAATCACCCTCCTTGAGCTAACCTGTGCTCTTGCTGCCATGGATTCAGGGAAAGCTCCGGGTATTGACGGTCTACCTCCCGAATTCTTTCTGACATTTTGGGACCTTTTAGGCCCTGAGTTGCTGAATGTTTTGGACACTTCTATACAGACTGGTATAATGCCGCTGAGTCTAAGAAGAGCCGTAGTGTGCTTGCTCCCGAAAACTGAAGATCCCCGACTTTTGGTGAACTGGCGACCGATCTCCCTGCTGTGCACGGACTACAAGCTTTTTTCAAAAGTACTGGCTAATCGACTAAAAAAGGTTATTGGTGATCTAGTACTGCCAGAACAGAGTTACTGTGTTCCTGGAAGATCCATCCATGATAATATTTCTTTAATCAGAGATCTCATTGATGGTAACCGTGTTAAAGAGGACTTTGGAATGATGTCGCTTGATCTTGAAAAGGCATTTGACAGTATCGACCATAAGTTTATGCATCATGTGTTACAGGCATGCGGCCTCGGAGCAAACTTTCGTTCCTACATTTCCTTGCTATACACGGATGTATTTAGTTTAATTAAGATTAATAATGTGCTGGCTCCCCCCATCAAGGTTCGGAGAGGGGTCCGGCAAGGGTGCCCAGTCTCTGGTTTATTGTTTGCTCTTTCCTTAGAGCCTCTTCTCAATCTACTGAGAAAGAAGATTTCTGGAATAGCACTCACTCCCATGAGTGCACCGCTAACCCTATGTGCTTATGCGGATGACGTCTGCATCTTTGTAAAAGATAAGGATGATATCGATATCGTTGTTGAGTGCCTGTCAAAGTTTCACGCTGCCTCCTCTTTAAAAATCAATTGGAACAAGAGCAAGACGTTATGGATACCCTCCCTTTATCGCAACCTTCTTCAGCCTGTACCACAGCCGCCCCCATCCCTCCCCGCAGGGTTGCTGTGGGGAAGTGAGGGAATTAAGTACTTGGGCATATTCCTTGGTTCCCCCACAGTATGCTCAAAGAAATTGGGACGGGGTAATTGAGCAAGTGGGAGAAAGATTGAACCGATGGAAAAGGGTTTTACCTCATTTGTCCTTCAAGGGCCGTGTGCTAGTGATCAACAACTTAGTTGCCACAATGTTGTGGCATAAGTTCATCTGCCTGCAACCGCCGGAGGCCCTACTCAAAGCACTCCAGGGCAAACTGGTGGACTTCTTCTGGGGAGGCTACCACTGGCTACGACCCGATGTGATATGTCGCCCCTCGGCTGAGGGTGGCCACAACCTCGTCGACATCAAAGCCCGCCTAATGGCCTTCCGGCTGCGGTCCATTCAACGTCTCCTCTACATGGAACATCTGCCAGGCCGGCTCCCTGCACGCCTTGTACTGCAGCGAGCGGGTAGGCTCGGGTACGGGTTTGAACTCTTTCAAATGAACCTCCAGCATGTCGACATATCGGTTCTCCCTGCTTTTTACCAAAGCCTCTTAAATGCCTGGCAGAGCCTTTCTGTGAGTCGTCAGGCGGACACATATGTAACGAAAATGCTGGCACACGAGCCTTTGTTCTATAACCCTCTCTTTCCCGACATTCCAAAGAGTCGAGATTTTTGCCAACACTTTATAGCAGCTGGTATTGTGAAGGTGCGGCATCTCCGACATGACTCAGGGTATGGTTAGAAATCCGTAAGTGAAATCGCCGACCTGACAGGGATTTGGTCCCATAGGATGATTGCAAAAATTTTGAGGAAAATGATTCAGTTGGGACGGCAACTTGGCCTAACTTGGACTCGAGGTACAGAAGAAGATCCAAATGAGCCGACAGTGCCTAAATTAATTGTTGAACCCATTCAAAACGATTTGCCCCCTGTTAGCGATGGGTCAAAGCTTTTCCAGACAATGGACAGCAAGGGCATCTACAAGATGTGCCTCAAGCTGTTAAATGGGAACCCGTCGCTAAATGGAGTTACCCGATGGAAAGGATTGTTACCCGGAGGACCCCCCTCCGAACCTATCTGGGAAGCCATGTACAGTGAGCCCACATCCAAAAGAACAGGTGATCTCCAGTGGCGTTTGGCCCACTGGATTGTTCCCTCCAACATGTTTATTAGACATTTTTCTCCTGTATCTGTTTGTTGTCCCTTCTGTGCAGTCAATGAAGATTTGTTTCATGCATTCATAGACTGTGTACGATTATTTCCTTTGTTTCATTGGTTGAATTATATTGCACACAAAATGCATATTACTTTTTCTTTGAGAAATTTCATCTTTTGTTTTGCCCCTAAACAAGATCCTGTATCTAAACTGTTTAGTTTCCTAATAGCAACTGCGAAACTTGCTGTTTATTTAACAAGAAAAGATAAACTATCTGGCAAACCGACAGAGCACTGCAATATCATGTTGTCTTTTAATGCATTGGTCTCAGCAAGATTGAAACTTGAGTTTACCTTTTCCAACGTGACCGGAAATCTTCAAAACTTTATTGATACTTGGTGTGTCGGTGGTTTTTGTGGAGTTGAAGAAAACGAATTGAAAATACTGTTATGAGATACTGATTATGTTTCTTATTTGATGATCATTTGGTGGTTCTTCTTTTTGTTGGCAGTATTGATTTGATTGTAAAACACGTATATTGTTACTTTTTATATTTTTTATAATAAAAAGACTCAAAAGTCAAAGTCTATCTCTCTCCACCTCTCTCCACCTCTCTCTCTCTCTCTCTGTCGCCACCTGCTGGCCGTTTGTATGCTGGTTGTACTGTCATGGCGTCTGCTTGTGGAGGCCTGTGAGTGCTCTGTGTTGTTGCTCCATTCCCCCCCTGTTTCCCCCCCTGTGTCCTTGTGCCTGTTCGTGGAGTCTTCCTGGTGATTCCCATATACGTTGAGACGGGAGAGAGAGCCAGAGAGCACAGGGTGATCGCTGGTAAGGGTTCGCGTTTTTGGGCGTCGCCCGATCGGTGTTTGCTCCTTCATCTTAAACCTCTATTTCCTTTTTTTCCTTTCGTTTATCTTTCCTTCAGTTTGTTTTGTTGCCTCCCTTTTCCGAAGTTAGGGAAATCGGAGAGGTCTGATTACTTCCCATTCCCGGAGTTCGGGTAGGGAAGATTATATTATATATTCACCCTCCCCGAGTTGGGGAGGGGTTGTAAGTGCAGCTGTTCCAGCATGGCAGCTGCACTATCTCGATTTATGGCCTTTCAGAGCCTGACCCGTAAGCACGGGTTCTTTTGTGTACCTCCGGAACGTGAGGTTAGTGTCGAGGACGTTGTCCTCGCAACCGGTCGTGTTGTCGGGATCGACAAGGTTGTTGCCGCTTCGCGGATGAACAAGCGGATCGTTATTTTTTTGTCCAACGTGGATTGTGTCCCACAAATTGTCGAACAGGGTTTGACAATCGATCCAGATTTATTTGTAATGATTTCTCCACTAGATAGCCCAGCGATAAAAGTCGTGATATCAAATTGCCCCCCATTTGTATCCGACGATGTACTAATTAAAGAGTTGTCCCGATACGGTACCATCGTGTCTCGTATCTCCATGATTCCCTTCGGGTCACGAAACAACGATTTAAGGCACGTGGTTTCATTCCGGCAGCAAGTGTTTATGATTTTAAAAAATTCCCAGAAGGATTTAAACCTTATAATAAAATTAAAACATCAACAGAACGAATATACAGTGTACGTGTCCACCAACGTTCTAAAATGTTTTGGCTGCGGACAATTTGGGCATGTTAAGCATGACTGCCCCCGAAAAGAGAATTCTCCACAAGTGCAACCTCCCCTCCGAACCGGGAATAAGCAACCCCCCCACCTTCCCACCACCGATCCAAACCCTTCCACCACCGACCCAAGCCTTCCCACCACCGAACCAAACCTTCCCACCACCGAACCAAGCCTTCCCGCCGCCGAACCAAGCCCTCCCACCACCGACCCGAACCTTCCCACCATCGACCCAAGCCTTACCACCACTGATCCCAATCTGTCCACCACCGACCCAAGCCCTCTTACCACCAATCCAACCCCCCCCCTGCCGTACCCCCTTCCCCTCCCCTTGAAACAGGGGCCCCTCCCTCTACTGAAGGATCTAATTGCAGCCATCTCCTGTTAACGATAGATCTCACCCCCCAGGCGACATCGTCCAATCACAGCTTGTTGCCTGCTATAACTGATCCTACCTCTCTCGCCGTGGTAGCCGATGGGAATCCCCTCCCGATGATCACGTCCTCCCTCCCCCCCCCCTCCCCCCAAACCCTTGCAATCTCTTCCCACTAACCAGGACGAGTTTCAATTAGTCTGCCCAAAAGGAAAAAGACATCTGCAAACAACAGATGAAAACGGTCATCTCTTTAAAAAACCTACAACTGAAAACCGACAGCCCCTCCTCTCTGCCCTAGATTTGTCCCTCGTCACAGAAAATCGTTTCTCGGTATTGGAGGACATAAATGTGGATGAATCCTCGCCCTTGTCTACTGACCTAGAAACTGATATGGTTGAACCGCAAAAATTAGTACCCCCCCCCTCCCCCCCTCCCCTGAAGATGGCTCATTTCTCTCCCTCCCCATCCCCTCCCTCTATGGACTATGCCCCATCCGATAACGTGGAGGGATGTGATGACGGTGAGGAGATAAATGATGAAAACCAGTGTGACACACCATCTGAGCCATCTGATATAGATGACTCTGTTAGTGAATGTGGTAGCCTTAAGGAAGAAGAAACCCCTCCAATCCCTCCCTCCGAGATAAAAAGGTTTCTTAAGGACACATTCCGAAAAAGGAATGTTGTTATAGAAACCTTTTTTCCGGAGCTACCTGATTTTATACATTCCGCTAGACTGATGGTAAAACGGCCCCACGTTTTTAATTTCAATTCCTCCCAACGTCACCGTTTAAAGAAGTGGTTGCAAAAAGCTAAGAATGAACTGCTATCAAAAAATTGAGTGGTGGTCACTCCTCCTTATAGCTGTAATGAGTTTTTCCATTTGTAGCTTGAATATTAACGGAGGATGTAGCTCTGTCCGTAAAGTTCAAGTAAGGGATTTTTTAGTACAGAAGAAAGTTGACATTGCCCTCTTACAAGAGACCCATGCCAATGACTGCTGTGTCGCAGAGTGGTGTAGGCTCTTCCCCGGCCTGTCCTTCTTTAGTAACGGTGACTCCCGCAAAGGCGGTGTCGCAATAATTCTTAGCCCCTCCTTTTCGCCTTCATCGCTTAAATTCGACGAAATACACAAGGGATCCCTAGCATCCCTAGAATTCCACTACTGTGGAAAATTCTATACTATTTTTAATATCTATGCCCCAAGTACGCCTGTAGCTCGGCGAGTTTTTTTTAATGACCTTGGGACACACCTAACGTCCCTCGACAGCCAAAACGCCCTAAAAAACCAAGACAATCATGTTTGTATTGGTGGAGATTTTAACTGCACCCTCCAACCCCAACTAGACAGGAACAGTGCAGAGCCCCATCCTGCCTCCACAATCCCTCTCACCAAATTTTTAAAACAAATGAATTTGACAGATATATGGCGGGTACAGCACCCATCAATCAGGCAATACACATGGTGTCGATGCATTCAGGGTAATATTGTACTTGCTCGCTTGGACAAGTTTTATATTAATCCTCCACTTGAACGCCTCGTTCTGTCATCCAAAATTTGCCCATCAGGATTCTCGGACCACAGCGCAACATTTCTCAAAATTTCTGCCCCCTGCCCGAAACACAAGAGTGCTTTTTGGAAATTTAATAACAACTTACTTGATGATAGTACCTTTAAGGACATTTTTCCGGAAATTTGGAATATTCTGGTTGCCTCCCAAGGGAATTTCTCAAACCTCAGACAATGGTGGGATAATGCCAAAACGCACATCAGACTGTTCTGCCAACAATATCGTGCGTATGGTGTTCAAGAGGAAAGAAAAACCACAACCTTACTTGAAGATGAAATCCTGGAATTACAGGAACAGCTTCAGGGAACTGCAAGTGTGAGCTACCAGGGAATGAGGCAACAAATCCATGGAAAAACGGCCTTACTTAATTCCATATCCGAAAGGCGAGCACAAAATGCTTTATTGCGCCTGAAGATGAGGTACATACACGACCTTGATGCTCCAACCAAATTCTTCTTCAGCCTTAAAAGGGGGGCCTCTTCGTCAATGATTACACGCTTGCTCCATGATGGGGAACTCCTTTATGAAGATGGCAGAATCGGGGAATGTGCCCGGAAACATTTTAAACAACTGTTTATGCGGCATGACATTAACCAGGATGCAATATCGGAACTTGTTTCTAACCTTCCAACATTGGCGGAGGATCAGAAGCAGCAGTTGGAGGATCCTCTTAGGTTACCTGAGCTCACCGCTGCCTTGAAGGCTTTGGAACCTGATAAAGCCCCTGGACTGGATGGGCTGACTAGTGAATTTTTCCAGTTTTTTTGGGACGCCATTGGACCTCACCTACTGCGGGTATTGAATGAATGTTTAGAGGATGGACAACTGCCGTGGAGTTGCCGGAGAGCAGTCACCACCTTAATTCCTAAGAAAGCGGACACTCAACTTATAGAGAACTGGCGTCCTATTTCTGTTTTATGTACGGATTATAAAATTTTAGCCAAAGCCTTGTCTAATCGAATGAAACCTTTTATGAATGTACTAATAGGAGAACATCAATCCTTTTGTATTCCTGGACGTACTATTTTTAATAATATCTTTCTTATCCGTGATACCATTCGGTTTTGTAACAATTTTAATATGAATGTTGGTCTGTTTTTTATTGACCAAGGAAAAGCCTTTGACTGTATTGACCACATGTACCTTTTTAGAGTTTTAGAGAATTTTGGGTTTGGACCTATTTTTATCTCGTACGTTAAACTTTTGTATTGTAATATATCCAGTGTTCTTAAAATTAATCAAGTATTGTGTAGCCCCATTGCTGTACAACGGGGAGTACGGCAAGGTTGCCCGCTATCTGGACTTTTATACTCTCTTGCCATCGAACCTCCTCTGCTCCAATTACGTACGCACATTTCTGGCTTCACTGGATCAATTCTTACCACACCGCTAAAAGTCTCTGCCTATGCAGATGATGTCTGTATTTATATAAAAAATAGTGCTGACGTCACTGCGGTGGCTCAGGCACTAAAAACATATTGTCAGGCTTGTTCAGGCCAGGTAAACTGGAAGAAGAGTGAAGCCCTTTGGATAGGACCTGGAGATTGCCCGCCAATTGTCCTACCAGGAGGAGTGAACTGGCAGAAAAGTGGCATTAAATACCTCGGTATTTTCCTAGGAGACAACACCTTTGAGCAGCAGAACTGGGTGGGATTACCGGACAAGGTAATGGCAAAACTGGCCCGCTGGAAAGGACTTCTTTCTCAACTTTCGTACCGTGGAAGAACTCTCGTCATTAACAATCTTGTCGCCTCTATGCTATGGCATAAGATGATATGCCTACAACCGCCCGGGAGCCTTCTTATTACACTGCAAAAGAGCATTGTCGACTTTTTCTGGAGCGGGAAACACTGGCTCCAACCCCCCGTGGCATACTTACCACTCACTGAAGGTGGCCAAGGTCTTATTGATATCCGCAGCCGGATTATGGTCTTCCGGCTTCATATCGTGCGCCAACTTGTATATGGAGATGAAGCCCTACTCTGGAGGCCTCTGGCTAACTGCATATTGCAGCTTACATGCAAGCTGGGTTACGACCGAGAACTTTTCTTGATGAACCCTCATCAAATCGATTCATCCTTGCTGCCCACCTTTTACCAAGGGGTGATGAACGCCTGGCAAGCCCTGTCCTTTTCCCGTGAAATGGCAACATACAACATGGAAATGTTGTTGAATGAGCCCCTATGCTACAACCCCTTCCTGGAAAACAGCTTGAATAATAGGGGACTCGTTCAACGTTTTGTTGATGCCAAGCTGCTGCGAGTGAAAGACCTCATGACAGAGTCTGGGAGCTGCCGGCTGAGTGCTGCCGCTGTGGCACAAAAAACCGGAATAAAATCTGTCAGGATCATCTCTCGGTTCCTTCAAGGGATATCCACAACGTATCGTAATACCTGCGAGGAACTTGGCCCTTCCCCCGAGGAAACAGCGGGTGACTTCCCCAAACTCCTAGTCTTCAGCCCGCCACTTAATCTGTCCCCTGGCCTGAACAGCCCTGATGATACTGCATTATCCCTTCCCGCCTTTCCAAAGAAAACTTTGTACAACGCGTACGTTAAAATTTTATACGCAAAAACATTTTCTGAGCACCCGAGGCTTCGATGGCGGGATGTTTTACCCCCAATACCACCCAATTGCCCCAATTGGCGAAGTTTTTATCTCTTGCCTACTCCAAAGTATGTTGGAGATATTCAATGGAAACTTGTACACTGGATTTTACCTTATAATGTTTTACTGAACCGGTTTTCTACTGCTAACTCTAATCTATGCCCTTTCTGTGCATCCATTGAAACCCTACCGCATATATACCTTGAGTGTGAACGATTGCAACCTCTTTTTACATTCCTTCAGGAACGCTTTGTGAAGCTTGGTTCCCTCTTCAATCACAATGTTTTTATTTATGGTGTTTTAGGACCGTCTTCCCTTAGAAATGTGGTTTTAATGAATTTTTTAATTGGCCAGGCCAAGTTTGCAATTTATAAATCCAGGAAGAAAAAAATGGGAAACGCTTCTGACTCGTCATATGATGTACTGCTCACCCTTAAGGCTCTTGTAAATGCAAGACTAAAGCTAGAATACCGGTTTTTTTAAATGAACAAGAATTTAACATGTTTTAAAGAAAAGTGGGTTTTTAATGATGTCATATGCACACTTGATGATGATGATTTGATAATAACTTTTCCTTGAGACCATTTTTATTGTGTTTTGTTTCTTTATGACTGAACATAACTGATTTTCTGTACTCTTGTAATAAAAGGAAGAAACAGTCAGTCTCTCTCTCTCTCTCTCTCTCTCTCTCTCTCTCTCTCTCTCTCTCTCTCTCTCTCTCTCTCTCTCTCTCTCTCTCTCTCTCTCCACCTCTCTCTCTCTTTCTGCCCCTCCATCTCTCTCTCTCTCTCTCTCTCTCCACCTCTCTCTCTCTCACTCTCTCTCTCTCTCCCTCTCCCTCTCCCTCTCCCTCTCCCTCTCCCCCTCTCTCTCTCTCATGTTTAATTTAATTTTCATTTCAAGTCAAAATTTAAGTAATTAGCAGATTACAAATGCCTTTTTTGAATTTAATATTCCAATCTATCCACTACAACAGAATTGTGCAATAATTTGCTGAAATATCCCACAATATATATATTTATTGTGTAACACATGTCAAATATGGGTTTTTCTTAAAAATCCATGCCCACCATTATATTCAGAGCTAGAGGAAGACTCACAGGGTATGCAACACAGAACACAGACATGTGATGATAGAGAAATACATGTAACTTTGTCAAGCGGAATGTCGGTCTGCGTCAGTGGACAGTTCAAGCATTCGGGTTTATCAACTGTAGGTTAGCAAGGTTTCTACGAAGTAACTACTGTGCAGGGGGAAATGTATACACACACACAAAATATACATTGCCTTTAGAAAGTATTCACAACCCTTGATTTTTTCCACATTTTGTTGTGTTTCAACCTGAATTTGAAATGGATGAAATTGAGATTCTTTGGTCACTGATCTACACATAATTCCCCTCAATGTCAAAGTGGAATTAATATTTTTTCGAAATTTTTACATAATAATTAATAATGAAATACAGAAATATCGAATGTACATATTAGAAATATCTTATTATTATCTATATAATAATAGCGTAAGGACTCGACTTTGTTATCCCTTTTACGCCACACCCAGTGACCCGATGCCCACGGCACTAATGGATTTACGATCTACGAACCGCACTCTTTGTTTTTCACGTACAGCCATACTCGAAAAATCTGAATTAGCCGACGTTGGGGCCCAAAAGCATCCGATTAACTGCCGATACGACGCCATCTTACGACGCCATCGTATTGGCGTCTGCTGGGCGAAGGCGAAGCAAGCCGTCCGCTGATTGGACAGGCGAAGGCGAAAGCAAGCCGTCCACTGAGTGGACAATCCAGAGCATGCATTTGTGCCGGTGTCGGCGATCGTTGTTCATATACGCACTCTTCATTCTCATCTTTCTTCCTAACTCTTACTCGGACAAGCAAATCCCTTATGCCATCCATAATGGTAAACTCTATCCATACACCACATCCTCCCTTTCGTGGATGTTCCATGGGTTTCGGCTAGTTAGAAATATTCTTCTTATTATTAGAAATATCGAATTTACATATTTTACCCCTTGAGTAAATACTTCATAAGAAGCGCTTTTGGCAGCGATTAAAACATTCAGTCTTCTTGTGTATGTCTGTATCAGCTTTGTTGGTACATCTGGATTTGGGGAGTTTCTCCAATTTTTCCTTGCCGATTTGCTCAATCTCTGTCAAGTTGGATGGGGAGTGTCGGTGAACAGCAATCTTCAAGTCTTTCCACAGATTCTCAATGGAATTCAAGTCTGGGCTTTGACTAGGCCACTCAAGGACTTTCACGTTCTTGTTCTGAAGACATTCCAGTGTTGCTTTGGCGAAATGCTTGGGCCATTGTCCTGTTGGAATGTAAATCTTTACTGCAGTCTAAGGTCTTTTGCACTCTGAAGCAGGTTCTCCTCAAGGATTTGCCTCTATTTGGCTTCATTAATTGTTCCCCATATCATTATGCTGCCACCACTATCCTTCACGGTAGGGATGAGCTGTGCACAGTTTCCACCAGACGTAGTGCTTTGCATTTAGGCCAAAAAGTTCAATTTTTGTAGGCCACATAATATTTTTCCTCATGCTCTCAGAGTCTTTCACATGCCTTTTTGCAAAATCCAGGCATGCTGTCATGTGCCTTTTTTCTCAGGAGTGGCTTACGTCTGGCCACTCTCCCATAAAGCCTAGATTTGTGAAGTGCTGCAGAGACTGTTGTCCTTCCTGCAGGTTCTCCCATCTCAGGCAAGGAACTCTGTAGTTTCGTCCACGTCGTCATTTGGGTTCTTGGTCACCTCCATGACCATGGTCCTTCTTGCCTGGCTGCTCAGTTTGGTCGGACGGCCATCTCTGGGAAGAGTCTGCGTAGCTCCGCATTCTTTCAATTTCCTAATGATGGAGCTTGCAATGCTCTTGGGAACTTTCGACGCTCGAGAAATTGTTGTATACCCTTTCCCAGGTCTATGCCTTCTCACAATTCTATCTCCGAGTTCTATGGACAGTCATTTGGACTTCATGGTAGAGTTTCTGCTCTGACATGCACTGTCAACTGTGGGACCTGAAATAGAAAGTTGTGTTTCTTTGTTAATCATGTCCAGTCAATTGAATTGGGCACATATAGACTCCAATCAAGTTGTAGAAAGTCAATTTGGAGTGTCATAGCAAAGGGGTTGAATACTTATTGACTCAAGACATTTCAGCTCTTCATTTTTAATTATTTTGAAAAATTTCTTCAAACAAAATTCCACGTTGACATTATGGGGTTTTATGTGTAGATCAGTGACAAAAAATAGCAATTAAATCCATTTTAAATTCAGGCTTTAACACAACAAAGTGTGAAAAAGTCAAGGGTTGTGAATACTTTCTGAAGGCACTATATATATATATATATATATATATATATATATATATATATATATATATATATATATATATATATATATATATATATATATATATATATATATATATATATATATATATATATATATATATATATATATATATATATATACATATATATATATATATATACATACATATATATATATATACATACATATATATATATATATATATATATATATATATATATATATATATATATATATATATATATATATATACAGGGTGTCTCAAACTACATGGAACCCATGTCACTGCTAATAATTCTGCCAATATTAATGTTCTTGTTCTTTTTTTTCAGATTTGAAGAGAGGAGACCATAACAACTAATAATTTATCAATCAAAATGCCTTGGACAAAGGAGGAAAAAATATTTTGCGTCACTACTTATTTGGAGACGAAATCAAAAAATTGACGCAAGCAAGCAAAATTTCGCAGGAAGTTCAACTTCAACAACTATCCCCAGAAAAACCAAATTTATCGTTGGGCACACAAATTTCAAGCCACTGGATCAGTAAACAACCTCAACAAGAAGGCAGAAACACCCAGTTCTGGCAGGAAGCTGACTGCAAGATCTCCTGACAATGTGAATGCGGTGAGACATTCTGTCAGAAGGAGCCCGAAAAAGTCCATCCGAAGACATAGCCAAGAGCTGGGTCTTTCACGTGCGTCAGTGCAAAGAATCTTGATCAAGGTTCTTCAGCTGTACCCAATACCCATACAAGATCCAGATCAAGCATAAACTCACACCAGCTGACATGGCAAAACGTGTTGTGATGTGCCGGGGGTTCGAGAACAAGATCGAAGAGGATCCTGACTTTCTTGATGATGTTTGGTTCAGCGACGAAGCACACTTCTTGCTCTGTGGGCATGTCAATAGCAAGAACAATGTGTTCTGGGGCACACAAGCCCCAGACGAGGTGCTTCAGAGGCCCTTTCACTCTGTGAATTGCAAGGCCTGGGTGGCCATCTCAAAACATGGCATAATGGGACCGTTTTGGTTTGAAGACGCAGACGAGGAGGCAGTCACTGTCACAAAGGAGCGTTACATTGTGGTGCTCAACAAGTTCTGGAGGGGACTTGGGAGACGTCGTGGCGTGAATCGAGATGTGCAATGGTTCCAACAAGATGGGGCAACTCCACATACAGCCAACATCACGATGGAGTGGCTGGACCACCGATTCCCTGATCGGCTGATCAGCAGGCGCCGCGAACCCGAGTGGTCTACGCATTCACCCGATCTGAACACCCCAGATTTTTATCTCTGGGGGTTCTTGAAGGACCACGTGTATGAGAATCGTCCTCAATCCATTTCTGAACTGAAAGTGGCCATCACCTAGTAGATTCGTGCCATCAGGAAGGAAGAGTGTGTCAGGGTGATTGACAACTCCCCTCGTCGGCTTCAAGTGTGTCTAAGGCGCAAAGGTGGTAATTTGGAACATGTGCTCTAATAAATGTATTCTTTGAGCTAGAGACCTCAAATCTTCAGTTTTTTAATTGTTATCATATCAGTTTCCAGGAAATGTAATCTTTTTTGGAGTTTCTTGTCTGAGTAATAAATTATTATCATGTCAATGGGTAACATCTATTTTGAGACACCCGTTATATATATATATATATATATATATATATATATATATATATATATATATATATATATATATATATATATACACAGTCACGTGAAAAAGTAAGTACACCCCATGTAAAATTTTTGACTTTTTCAACATATTTCAACATACAGCTATTTGATCTTCATTTCAACAATATTGATAGATAAAGGTGATATGATATAACAAATATTATGAAACATTTACATTTTGTAGTCCATTGTATAATTTAAATAAACATAAGTGCAAATTTCGCATGTGGAAAAAGTAAGTACACCCTTGGCTCTAATAGGTGGTATTGCCCCCTTTGGCAGAAACAACCTCAAGTAGGCGTTTCTTATAACTGTCTTCCAGTCTCTGACATCGACTGGGAGAAATTTTTGCCCACTCCTCCATGCAGAATTCTTTCAGATGTGTGATGTTTGATAGGTTTCTTGCATGCACAGCTCATTTCAAATCCCCCCACAACATCTCGATGTGATTTAGATCTGGGCTTTGACTTGGCCATTCCAGAACCCTACATTTCTTTATTTTCAACCATTCCTTGGTGGATTTACTGGTATGTTTAGGGTCATTGTCATGTTGCAAGGTCAACCTTTGGTTGAGCTTCAACTTGCCGACAGATGGCCTCACATTATCCTCAAGCACCCTCTGGTACAATGAAGAATTCATAGTGGCTTCTGTGATGGTGAGCTGCCCAGGCCCTGATGCAGCAAAACTGCCCCAAACCATAATATTTCCACTACCATGCTTTACAGTTGGTATCAGGTTCTTGTGGTCAAATGCTGTCTTTGGATTTCGCGAAACACGTCTTGTGGTACTGTGGCCAAATAGCTCTACCATTGACTCATCTGTCCAGAGCACATTGTTCCAGAAGTGCTGGTCTTTGCCGAGGTGTTCATTGTCAAACTTTAGTCTTTCCCTGATGTGCTTTCTGGACAGCAAAGGTTTCCTCCTGGCACACCTCCCATGTCGATCAAATTTGTGCAGCCTCTTTCTAAGGGTAGACTCGTGCACTTTGACATCAACAGTGGCAAGAGCTACGTGCAGGTCCCGTGATGACATTCTGGGGTTCTTAGAGACTTCTTTCAGCATCTTGCGGTCTGCTCTTGGGCTGAACTTGCTGGGGCAGCCTGGCCTGAACATGTTGGCAATTGTTTGGAATCTTCTCCACTTGTAGATGATCTTCTGCACAGTTGAATGATTGATTTCAAATTGTTTGGAGATCTTTTTAAATACCTTCCCAGACTCATAGGCATCTACAACCTTCTTTCTGAAGGCCTCAGAGAGCTCTTTTGATCTAGGCATGGTGACTCCGCACAATTCAACAACAAAGCGCAAACCAAACTAAATGTCTGAGGTTTAAAAATGACAGGTTCCTACAAGATCCTCTCTGACGATGTTCTAATCATTTGCATCTGAGCTGGTGCACCTGATTCTAATTTTAGGTATTTGAAGTAGTGATAAATGTAGGGGTGTACTTACTTTTTTCCACATGCGAAATTTGCATTTATGTTTATTTAAATTATACAATGGACTACAAAATGTAAATGTTTCATGATATTTGTTATATTATATCACCTTTATCTATCAATATTGTTGAAATGAAGATCAAATAGCTGTATGTTGAAATATGTTGAAAAAGTCAAAACTTTACAAGGGGTGTACTTACTTTTTCACGTGACTGTATATATATATATATATATTGTCACGTTCCTGGTCGTTAAAATCTTCCAAGGAAACGGATTTCCAAACGGGCTTTAACTCCAGGGCATTCAGTCACAATTATAGCGGAGGATACGTGTGGGGGCAAATGGGGGGGGGGGGGAGGGGAACTGGAGCACTTACCTGAACAGCTTCCACCCGAGGTCTTCACACCTAGTTAAAGTAACTCAAACAACACGGATTAAAAATGTACAAAAATAAACAGGTTTATTCAAATAAATGCCGGTAACAAAGAAAATGCACGATTAACTTGCTTCCTAAATTGAGGGACCCTCCACACAGACTCCGGTGTGTACCCAGATTTAGAATAGGTACACCGTATCCCTGCGCATCATAAGCGGTGACTAAGGGTTGGCGTCAGGAAGGGCATCCGGCCATAAAAACTGCCGCAAACAGGGAACCATGATTGTCATGGGGCCCGCAAGGCTAACACCCGCTCTAGCGGGGAAAATGGCCTTAAAACGATCATTCATTCATTCATTTTCCACACAGACTCGTATACAGACAAAGGATAAAATAACGTTATATAAAATAAATGTGTGTGGTTGGCACTTAGCTTTCTTTGCTCGGCTTGAACCCCCTTCACGAGTCGTCAAGGCCCCGTGTCCCTACGTGGGAAACGTACGTGGCTGAAAAAGTTGGCCTCCGCCAGACCCTGCTTTCCTAGTTGCGTGGCATTCTTCCGACCATCCAACCTCCCGATGTTCCCGCACCGGAGCGCTCGAAACTCCGGCCGTTCCATGTTGCAGAGGGAATTAAATATCCCGCTACTGCCGACGCATGAAACCAAGAACGAATCCATGAACAATTCGTTCCCACAGGGGCCAGTGGATGAATCACTAACAAGAGAGAATCAGTCCAGCGATTTCGGCATGGCCGAAAGACAATGAACCAAGCCCACCGAGCGCTGCCAAGACGAGGAGATGGCCGGTCAATCCACCATCCAGCCAGGAGAGAGAAATAATCACGATCTACGCCAGCAAGGAGAAAGAGGTCCACAATCCAGCAACCGAGAGAGCGATGTTAGGATCACCAGTCTTTTATAATCCATCCCCTGATGTCATCCTCATCCTAATCCAACAAGTCCGTGCCAACTCGCCCGCTCCAGAACGTTCTCGATGACATCATCCTTCCACCAATCCCCGAGCGCCTCGCGCTCCCTCTAACCAATAACTGCTCTTCAGGGCGTGGCCCCACGGACCTTTCTACTTCGATGTTGCTATCCAAGTTGGTGTTATCAGCCATAGCGCTCAATATCCTGCTTCCGGATAGTTTATTTAATGAGTGCTATTAAATGCGCGATTCTAGCTCTACGTGTGGTGTATTGTCAAAAGGAACAAAGGAATAAATTACAGAGGCATCAACACACAGGGAATTAATTTACCCATAATCCCTGAGCTAATTAACATGACCCCGCCCCTCATGATGGGAATAAGGATACACCTTACACGACATCTGGGCTAAACAAATAATTATTACATGGTGGTTCTTCTTCTTCATCGTGACATACAGAGCATGCTAATTTATGCAAATCCACCTGGTTCTAAGTTATCACTACCCCCTACAAACATAAGAATATATATACAGTATATATATATATATATATTTATATACAGACTTGGCATTTAATATGGAATATTTTTTTTTCCTTGACTTGGGTTTAATTTCTTACCTCAGTATATCAATCTGGTGAGTTTCTTTTACACTTTGGTGATTTATTTGTTAAAAGAACCATGTCACTGATTGTCTGTCGCAGTAAGAAGTCAACAACAGGATTATATCACAGGTGGCATGGCAAAATGTACGGACAGGTGCATTTGATGATTGGCTTCACATTCGGGTATACAAGGGTTGTTGCGTTCTGCATTAGTGGAAAACAACTGCTGCACGTCTCCAAAAGTTATTGCCGCTTCCTCTGGAGATGGTCCATCAACTCGACAATGCTGTTTGTCATGGAGTGGTGGCTTTACGGAATTACGGCATGAAACAGCGTGCTATTGCTCAGCAGTATGGCATCACTCAAGGTCAGGTGTCAAAGATCCTGAAATGAAATGCTCAGAGGGGTGTCCCTACTCCAATACCGAGGCCAGGATGTCCCCGCAGAACCACAAGGAGGGATGATCACCAGCTGCACCGGTTAGTCCACAATGGCCATACCAACTCAGCTAATCGGCTTAGGGCTGAGTGGCAGCAACTGACAAATGTGCCTGTATCCAGAAGGCTAGTCAACCAATGACTGGTTCAAGCAGGCTATCGTGCCAGGCGTCCCCTGAGAAAGCCACGCCTGACCAGACAACACCGCCAGCACCGATTGCAGTGGGCCAGAGAGCACCGTCAATGGCAGCCAGGACACTGGAATCAAGTGATCTTCAGTGACGAGTCTAGATTTCTGGTCTGTCGTCAAGATGGCCGCGTCCGAGTGCGCAGACAAGTGCATGAAGCCTACAACAAAGATTGTATAGTGCCAAGAGTCCAAGCTGGAGGTGGTGGGGTGACCGTTTGGGCTGCTTTTCATGCAGGGGGCAAAACTGACCTGGTTGTTCTGAATTGAAACCTGAACCAGTTCAAGTACAGGGCCATTCTGGAAGAAACATTGCTTCCATTTGCTCGTGCAGCCTTTCGAGGAAACTTTGTCTTCCAAGATGACAATGCACGGCCTCATCGTGCTCGCATGATCCAACACTTTTTTGCTGACCATGGTGTAGAGCATATGGAGTGGCCTGCCATGTCCCCGGATATGAATCCGATAGAGAACTTGTGGGCAGAATTAACGTGTCAAATCGACCACTTGGACCAGCAGCCGACCTCTGTGCGTGAATTGCAGCAGGCTATTGTCACTGCATGGCAAGCGATTCCTGTCCAAACCTTGGCAAATCTCGTGAACAGCATGCCTCAACATGTACGTGCTCTCCTGAATGCTCGTGGGGGTTACACGAAGTACTGAACTGTAATTTTACTGTCCGTAATCCCAGTCGTTATTTAACTTTTGTTTTTGTTTAAAGAATTTTTGGCTAATGTGCAAAATAAAGAGATACTTCTGGAAAACGTACAGAAGTTTAACACAGTACTGTCCATGAATTGAGTTCGATATCAGTTTACATCACTTTCAAGGATCAATTTATTTGTTTTGAAATGTTAAATGTGGTTTTTGTTTCTTTTAAAGGTCACATTAACAAAATCTCGAATAATTTCAACATAATTCCAATAAACTTTTGGTTCTAAGACATCTTGAAAGGTAGGTTCACCCCCACAAAAAAAATATTCCGTATTAAATGCCAACTCTGTATATATATATATATATATATATATATATATATATATATATATATATACGTGTTGGAACCCATCTGTGGATCGGTCCCATCGGCCGATGGGTCTGACCCATCTGTGCATGCACGAGAAATGACAATGCAGACCCATCGGCCGATGGGTCTGCGCCATCTGCGGATGTGTTGTTCACCTTGAAGGAATGTGTTGACAGAATGGTGCTCTTCAATCAGGTACACAGTCATACATGTGGTAGGAATTTAACAGAGATGATTTTTAAATGTTTAACAGATTAAACCACATGTCACGGACTGCTTTATAAACATTTATGACATCAATTGCTTATTTTTAGGTTCAAATAAACATACTCATCCACCATTGATGCATCGGAAACAGATGGGTTCACCTTCAAGGTGAACAACACATCCGCAGATGGCGCAGACCCATCGGCCGATGGGTCTGCATTGTCATTTCTCGTGCATCCACAGATGGGTCAGACCCATCGGCCGATGGGACCGATCCACAGATGGGTTCCAACATATATATACAGTCACGTGAAAAAGTAAGTACACCCCATGTAAAGTTTTGACTTTTTCAACATATTTCAACATACAGCTATTTGATCTTCATTTCAACAATATTGATAGATAAAGGTGATATAATACAACAAATATCATGAAACATTTACATTTTGTAGTCCATTGTATAATTTAAATAAACATAAATGCAAATTTCGCATGTGGAAAAAGTAAGTCTACCCCTACATTTATCACTACTTCAAACACCTAAAATTAGAATCAGGTGCACCAGCTCAGGTGCAAATGATGAGAACATCGTTAGAGAGGATCTTGGAGGCACCTGTCTTACTTAAACCTCAGACATTTAGTTTGGTTTGCTCTTTGTTGTTGAAGTGTGCGGCGTCACTAAGCCTAGATCAAAAGAGCTCTCTGAGGCCTTCAGAAAGAAGGTTATAGATGCCTACGAGTCTGGGAAGGGATTTAAAAAGATCTCCAAACATTTTGAAATCAATCATTCAACTGTCCGGAAGATCAATTACAAGTGGAGAAGATTCCAAACAACTGCCAATTTGTTCAGGCCAGGCCGCCCCAGCAAGTTCAGCCCGAGAGCAGACCACAAGATGCTGAAAGAAGTCTCCAAGAACCCCAGAATGTCATCACGGGACCTACAGGTAGCTCTTGCCACTGTTGATGTCAAAGTGCACGAGTCCACCATTAGAAAGAGACTGCACAAATTTGATCTACATGGGAGGTGTGCCAGGAGGAAACCTTTGCTGTCCAGAAAGAACATCAGGGCAAGACTAAAGTTTGCAAATGAAAACCTAGGCAAAGACCAGCACTTCTGGAACAATGTGCTCTGGACAGATGAGTCAAAGGTAGAGCTGTTTTGCCACAGTACCAGAAGACATGTTTGGCGAAAACCAAAGACAGCATTTGACCACAAGAACCTGATACCAACTGTAAAGCATGGTGGTGGAAATATTATGGTTTGGGGCAGCTTTGCTGCATCAGGGCCTGGGCAGCTCACCATCACAGAATCCACTATTAATTCTTCATTGTACCAGAGGGTGCTTGAGGATAATGTGAGGCCATCTGTCGGAAAGTTGAAGCTCAACCGAAGGTGGACCTTGCAACATGACAATGACCCTAAACATACGAGTAAATCCACCAAGGAATGGCTGAAAAGAAAGAAATGGAGGGTTCTGGAATGGCCAAGTGAAAGCCCGGATCTAAATCCCATCGAGATGTTGTGGGGGATTTGAAACGAGCTGTGCATGCAAGAAACCCCTCAAACATCGCACAGCTGAAAGAATTCTGCATGGAGGAGTGGGCAAAAATTTCTCCCATTCGATGTCAGAGACTGGTAGACAGTTATAAGAAACGCCTACTTGAGGTTGTTTCTGCCAACGGGGGCAATACCACCTATTAGAGCCAAGGGTGTACTTACTTTTTCCGCACGTGAAATTTGCATTTATGTTTATTTAAATTATACAATGGACTACAAAATGTAACTGTTTCATGAAATTTGTTATATTATATCACCTTTACCTATCAATATTGTTGAAATGAAGATCAAATAGCTGTGTGTTGAAATATGTTGAAAAAGTCAAAACTTTACATGGGGTGTACTTACTTTTTCACATGACTGTATATGTATATTTATAGGCTCTTCTGGCTAAAAATGTTATAGGCTCCGCCTATTGGGCATGATCTTAGCAGAGCTACAGCTCCCTACTTCCCATCGGGATGGTGCTGCAGCTAGTACCTAGAGGATAATTTAATTCTCAATTTCATATTCAGTCCACCCTGGAGAGGGAACATCCACAGACATTTAGTTGAGGCTTGTTGGCCCTTGTCAGTATGGAGTAGAATGTCCTCCACAGAGTGAACTAGTGAAGCCCTAGAAGACATTAAATTGAACTGGTCAAACCACACAAGACATATGAAACATTTAACTAGTCTATAAAATTGAGATTTAAATCCTCTTCCCGCTATTGGCTGCAGCACAATCCTACTGGTAGGTAGGGACTGTAGCTTTGCTAACCTCATGCTTAATAATCTGAGTCTATGCAAATGTTTTGCCAGAAGATCCTTTAAAATTTTTTAATTGTTCCTGGCTACCCCAAGAACTGTTTTGTGTACCACAGATAGGTTAATGTGTGGCAGGCATTTCTTCGTGGTCAGGATGCATACAGCAAATGTTGCTGTGGCACTTACTTCCTGGTACCCACTACAGTGATGGGGTCAGATCTCGACTTAATGTGTTGTACGCTTTGACCAGTTCGCTCCCAGGAGGCGCTTTTATTCCACCCCGACCAGTACCATTGGGACTTACTCCTATGGAGTTGTGGTCTAATTCTGTGACCATGCATGTTGACCCTTTGGGGTTAGGCTGTATGTGTTTGATTGACCTTGACCTTGTGCTTCAGCCTTCGGGCTGAGGTGCATGTGAATGCTCATGTGACAGTGTTGTTGGACTGTATGCTTTTTGTGTACATAGTCAAGGCTCATGGAGGAGCTAGAAACTTTGGCCATAGAGCTAACGTTTGCATTCCAAGCTATTTAAATGTTTTGATTATTTTTACCTCTTTGGATAAAAAGGCCTCCCTCATAAGACGAGGGCCAACAAGCCGAAAACACTTGTCCATGGATGTTCCCTCTCCAGAGTGGACTTGTCTATAAAATTGAGAATCAAATTATCTTCCCGGTTTTGGCTGAAATACAATCCCACTGGTAAGTGGGGAGCAGTAGCTCTGCTAAGCTCATGCCTAATAGGCAGAGCCGAGGCAACCTGTTTAGTCAGAAGAGCCTTTTTAAAATTTAAATTGTTCTTGGCTAACCCTAACACTGTTTGTGTACCACAGATAGGTTAATGTGTGGCAGGCATTTCCTGTTGGTCAGGATTCATGCAGCTATAGCTGGTGTGGCACTTGCTTGCTGGTACCCAATACAGTAATGGGGTCTCAACATATAAGGTACATATCTTGTAAATATTTTCAAGTGTTTGGGTATCTGTTTGTATGTTAATCTTTCATGGCTGAGCTACAGCAGCTGGAGGCTACATATTGTCGCGTAACCGTGATTAACACCACCGTTACGGATGACCGATTGCGAGACTTTACACTCCCGAGGCGAAAACTCAATGGCGGACTCGAGTTCAACACCAACGCGCGGAATGGCGAAACGCAGCGAAGGCTCCGCAACCTTATCTATTAAAATGAAACACCCAGGAAACTGCGTTCAAATATGTACAGAAAATAATATAAGGATTTATTATTAAAAGTAAAGCCAGTGAAAAAGCACGCGCCGGTAATACTAATAACTAAATCGGGACGTCCCCACACGACTGATATCAAACACAAACGAGGGAGATTAATACGAAAATAACAAGTCACGTCGTGTACAGTGTACGCGGATTCGGGCTTATCTGTCTTTGTCGTCCTTGTGGCTGCCGTCCAACACCGCTCCTTTCGGCCCGATCGCACACCTCGCTCCAAGTTCCACGGCCCTCTGCCTCCGCCTCCAAGCGCCACCAGGCCTCGTCGGTCCAACGCAGGGCTGCACGAAGCAACCAAAAACCAAGTGCCAACTGCCAACTGCTGAGTGCCGAGTGCCAACTGCCAACTGCAACGAGCTGTGGTCACGAACTGTAGAAAATGGCACGAACCGTCAACTGCCACGAGCTCTCACTTCTCTCAACTGCCACTCCGGTACCGAACTGGGACGCTCTACTCAACTGTTCAACGAACTGGGACGACTCGAGATCAGATCGCAACTCAACTCAACTCGCGAACTCAGAGAGACTCAACTGGCGAACTCAACTCAACTGGCGAACTCAGAGAGACTCAACTCCCCAAAATGGCGTCCGACCGTCGCATATATCTCTCTCCGATGACGTCACATTCGCCCACTCCTCAGCCAATCATATGGTCCCAGTTCGCCGGTCACGCCCTCTACGGCATGCGACTCCTAACATCTCCCCCGTTACGCGACCCTGCGGTCCTGGCATAACACGTGCCGGCCCGGTTTGTAGGCCTTGGGAGGTGTACACGGTGGCGGCCAATTGTGGTGGTGTTTTTGGCCTGGTGGTGCCCATTTATTACGAAGTCAATGTCAGGGAAAGGGAATTATTTAATGTTGCACTAAGGACCTAACTAATGTTTATGTGGTTTGCAGTGCCATAAAGGACAAAGGTTTGATTACTAGGTGAGACTCACAGGGCGTTACCATTAATCCCTCACTATTTAACACTCGAATCTCCAGGTAGATCCACACTCATACATCTTACCCCGACAACCGCCTAAACATCAATAACTTATTACATGTAGAGTCCCTGTCACGACAGCCGAATACCTACCTATTCAGATCTACCTAGCTCTAGATGTTGCATTACCAAATTCATAACACAGCCCCCCCCCTGGAACCGTAGCTCCTGCAAGGTTCACTGCAGGCGCTACCATTCCAGCCTTAACACTTACTGTCACACACTTAATTAACCTACGAAATAAATCAGGAAGGGCTGTGGGAAGTGAGTCGGACTACCTACCTACACTTCCTTAACATGCTGAACCCCTTAACCATCATGCAAGTATGTACATTTTCTTCGTTGTTCCTGTGGAGGGAGGAAACAACAACACACAACACTAACTTAACCACAAAACTTAACCATCTTTCCAAAACTCAAAACTCTAACCTTTGTACATACCCCGGTCTACAGACCGCGTCCCCCGGTGGATGCCACAAGACACAACCTTACCTGCGGGGCCATCCCCAATGCATCCCCCCTAAATTTCCACGGGCCCTGCCCAGATGTTACAGGTGAGTGACACGGCTCGGTGGATTTCGCCCACATTCATGCAACACAGACCCCTTAACCACTCATTCTCATTCCATAGGTCATCAAGGCATTTCAAAAATCAACAAGCACTTCCTCCCAATACACCCCCTGCAGGACCATGGCATTGATGTCATTCACGTGTGTGTGCATTCCTCAACTAGGCAGCGGGGAGGTACCGCACAAAAAGATGGTGGGGGCGCATCAGGCTGTGGTGCCCGCAGTCCCAAAAACAAGTCAACCGACTTACAAGTTCATTGCCCCCCCCCCTTTACCTCTTGGCCCCATGACAGCCCAACAGCCCCTTTCCGCCGTTACCTCGCCGGTGAGGGTCTCCACACACACCAGGCTCCTTTGCCTCCTGCTTTCGCGCAGCAACACGGGTCACCGGGGGACTTCCTCACCCCGCGGCGCCCAACCAGACCCTCCACCGACGAGCTCCAATTTCCAGTTACCACCGGCTGCCAGGGGTAATTGCCGCAGAGGGGGGCCCGCAGGCATCGCTCCTCAGAGCTTGCTCTGTACCTGCGGACACACACACCTTCCCCACCCACAAGACCCCAAAACACACTTCCTCCCCCACTGCCATTCAATTCTCCACACAACTCAGCACAATTCAATAGATGGTGTCAAAGGTGTTACAAGGCTTGCCATGGCCTGCTACATGTGAAATTCCCCCAGTTCACATTTAAACCATCACATCTTCCCAAAAGCACATTTCCACAAGCACAATTATCACCCCTCATTATCTCCAATAATCATCACTCACTCTCCAGGTTCCACTCTCACGACCACATCAAAACACCTAACCACAATACAAAACCATACGCCACCCACAAGACACTGTGGCTCCCATTCCATCCCCTCACCGGCCATGTCCTCACTCTCACCCGCCTCCCAACTCCAAATTACATGTCCCCAATTTCCCAAAGCAAATCCTGAAGCCTGGGACAGTACTCCTCAAAACACTCACCTCAAGTGCAGGTAGTTGCAGGTTGGTCAGGTTCAAAGTGCAATCCACCCATACAATTCCCAAAATTTCACATTGGGCCTACCAAATCCTTCCAAATTTCTCTTTTGTCCCCACTACACTGGCAGGTATGTGGATCCGCATCCAACGGTGATCATCACTACACAACTACCTGTGGCCACGACAGCTCTGCACCTCTACCGTGCAAGGGTCACCGGGACAAGGTGAGCAGTCAAAACGCCAACATGGCCCATGAGTGTCCATAAGGGCGCGACCCACCATCCATCCTTCGGCCCCCCTGCGAGGAACACAGCTGCAGCAGCCCCAGCTGGCCAATGTGGTGAGCACTTGCTGCCACAACACACACTACCGCACACACAACCTCGGCCCTGGGGGGCACGGTCGCAGTGCGTGGCATCCCTACAGCCACGTCCCCTGCACCTCCCCATCATCCCCCAGTCCGACTACAGAACTGCAGCCCCCCCAGTGCTCACCCACACTTGACCACACCAAGGTCCAGTCAACAGCCATGCTCCACCAGGAGACCCACCCAGAAGACATGGTCCACACACCTCGGACACGCACAGCACCACGTTGACCCTCAGGCTACACAACTACATCCCCATCATCCCGCGTCCAAATATCAGCACAGTTGCCCCCGCAACCAGTTGAAAGCTGTGTCTTGCTACCCTATTAATTTCATCACAGCCTCCAACACTTTGGTCTACACACCTGGATCAATAATGGCGTCACTGTACAGTGTCCACCATGGCATTTCAAAATCCACCCTTAAATTTCCATCTAACCCACAGATTACCCATGCCAACCATTTGTCACATTTCACTCACCTCACCAAAGAAGGATGCTTTGCCATACACATGCCAGCCGAGCATGGCCCATATGCTCGGCGCGTTACACATCTCCCGATTCACATCCCCATGGCTCTCTTCCCAACCCGAGAGTCCATAAATCATAACGGAGCATCGGTGGAAGGTCACTCACACCATCACGTTCCACAGATGCCCCAATGGTTGTCCGGCAGGCTATCTCCATCCCTGTCCATTCGGTTTGACCCGCGTCCATAGACCAACCACCATGCCAGGTCACCACATGCTGGTTGTCCCAGAGTCCCTGGAGGAGAGTGCCAGGCCGCATGCCCGGGTGGTCACCACATCAGTCCCAAGTTGGCCATCCACAGTGCCACCACCAAAGCGCGACCCACAACACCTCCCCCTAGTGGTCCTCAATAAATGCCAACCCAGACTTGAGAAACCACCTCGGACCCTCTCTGGAGGTCTTAACCCCCACCAGGGTCCGGTGACCCTGCCGGCCCGAGCCACCAGCTCGGACGGCGCCCCGACGGACAAGGGACGCCACACTCCACCAGACCCCCCGTGGGACCCAGGTCGTACCTCGACACCCAAGGCTGGACCCCACGTCCAAATCTCGCCATCACAGCCCCCCAGCTGGCCGGCATACCCAAATTTTGAAAGGGGCAACTTTTGCCCGAGGCCATCACCCATGACCTCTCCATATCCAGATCCCGCAGCCCGGGGACCAATCCCAACCATGGCTGCTCCAAATCAAGTTCCCATTGTAATTTTATTTTAAATTTTATTTTACAAATTTTCATTCCCACCGCCAAACCGCAGCTGCAGGGAACAACCTCTACCACCGGCTGTTCTGCCCCTCCCTGCAGTTGATCCAAATTCCCTACAGGGACCAAATCTCCAGAAGCTCTATCTCCCGATCCTCCAAGATCCAAATCCAGCCCGGAGCCAACACACTCCCCCAACTGGTTGTCCAATTTTGGAGCCTCGGTTTCCAAATAGCAGTGTACAGTGAGCGTCCCCTCGGTCATTCCAACCACCTCCTCGGACCAACTCACCTCTTCCCCCAGACTCCTTTGGGCCTGAACAAGCTCTACCTCCATGGGACTGTCACAGGTCTCCAGCCGCTGGATCAACTCATCCTCATCATTAGAAATCATTCCTGGCCCCGCCAGGCTTTGATCAATATCCCCAATAAATACCTGGTCCGGCTCCATTGCACGGACCCCCAAAAACTCTACCCCCTCTTGCTCCGCACCACCGCCCTGGTGCTGCACAATTCCAAATTCATCCCCCGGTTGGGGTGTTGTGACATCCACACGGTCCCGATAGCCTTCCAGGTCCCCATTTGCTTTATCAATTCGAGCATTTGTGGCACCAATCTGACCCTCCAACTTTTCCCCCATTTGGACAGCCTGCGTCACGCCCTCCTCTATTTTTGACATTAATTCTTCCCGTTTCAATTCAATTTCCACCCCTATGGCTTTTTCCATCTCCCCCATTTGAGTTTCTACTTTACCCTCAAATTCCCCCAGTCTGTCCGTAATTTGGTTTTGCACTCTCCCTTCTATGCCATCAATTCGTTCCCCCAGCTGCTGTGCCATTTCCCCAATTTTTCCTTCCAATTGTTCATTCCTTTCCTTTATTTCATTCCTCCATTCCTTCCCCTGGGACTCCATTTTATTTTCCAACCCACTTTTCATTTGTCCCATTTGTTCCTCCAATCGATCACTCATTCCCTTCATTCCTTCCCGACATTCCTTCCCCTGGGACTCCATTTTATTTTCCATCCCACTTTTCATTTGTCCCATTTGTTCCTCCAATCGCTCACTCTGAGCCCTCATGTCTCCCATCTGCTTTCCCAATCGCTCACTATCGGCCCTCTGAGCATTTATTAAATTTACTATGGTCTGGAGATCTATCGGGGCCGTCCCAGCGGCGGGGAAAGTTCCAACGCTATCCTCCTTATCCCCCATTTCCGGCTCACTCCCAACGCTGACGGAGGCCTCGCTGCGTACTTCCATCTCATCAATTTCCGACATCCGCTTTCCGGAAGATTGTTTCCCGCGCGCGTATTTATTTTAATTCCAAAAACACAATTTAAATTTGACGAAGACGCGATATCGCGCTCCGTATGCCCAATTGATTATTAAATTTCTCCGCCTCGCCTATCCAAATTTTGCGTTCGAACGTCGGACGCAATGTACGCCCGACCGTGTCGATGTCTCGCCGCGGACAAAAAAATTTGTCCGACGGATTCGAATCCTACACTCCTGACACCACTTGTCGCGTAACCGTGATTAACACCACCGTTACGGATGACCGATTGCGAGACTTTACACTCCCGAGGCGAAAACTCAATGGCGGACTCGAGTTCAACACCAACGCGCGGAATGGCGAAACGCAGCGAAGGCTCCGCAACCTTATCTATTAAAATGAAACACCCAGGAAACTGCGTTCAAATATGTACAGAAAATAATATAAGGATTTATTATTAAAAGTAAAGCCAGTGAAAAAGCACGCGCCGGTAATACTAATAACTAAATCGGGACGTCCCCACACGACTGATATCAAACACAAACGAGGGAGATTAATACGAAAATAACAAGTCACGTCGTGTACAGTGTACGCGGATTCGGGCTTATCTGTCTTTGTCGTCCTTGTGGCTGCCGTCCAACACCGCTCCTTTCGGCCCGATCGCACACCTCGCTCCAAGTTCCACGGCCCTCTGCCTCCGCCTCCAAGCGCCACCAGGCCTCGTCGGTCCAACGCAGGGCTGCACGAAGCAACCAAAAACCAAGTGCCAACTGCCAACTGCTGAGTGCCGAGTGCCAACTGCCAACTGCAACGAGCTGTGGTCACGAACTGTAGAAAATGGCACGAACCGTCAACTGCCACGAGCTCTCACTTCTCTCAACTGCCACTCCGGTACCGAACTGGGACGCTCTACTCAACTGTTCAACGAACTGGGACGACTCGAGATCAGATCGCAACTCAACTCAACTCGCGAACTCAGAGAGACTCAACTGGCGAACTCAACTCAACTGGCGAACTCAGAGAGACTCAACTCCCCAAAATGGCGTCCGACCGTCGCATATATCTCTCTCCGATGACGTCACATTCGCCCACTCCTCAGCCAATCATATGGTCCCAGTTCGCCGGTCACGCCCTCTACGGCATGCGACTCCTAACATCTCCCCCGTTACGCGACCCTGCGGTCCTGGCATAACACGTGCCGGCCCGGTTTGTAGGCCTTGGGAGGTGTACACGGTGGCGGCCAATTGTGGTGGTGTTTTTGGCCTGGTGGTGCCCATTTATTACGAAGTCAATGTCAGGGAAAGGGAATTATTTAATGTTGCACTAAGGACCTAACTAATGTTTATGTGGTTTGCAGTGCCATAAAGGACAAAGGTTTGATTACTAGGTGAGACTCACAGGGCGTTACCATTAATCCCTCACTATTTAACACTCGAATCTCCAGGTAGATCCACACTCATACATCTTACCCCGACAACCGCCTAAACATCAATAACTTATTACATGTAGAGTCCCTGTCACGACAGCCGAATACCTACCTATTCAGATCTACCTAGCTCTAGATGTTGCATTACCAAATTCATAACAATATTTTGGGTATACAGTGCCTTCAGAAAGTATCCACACCCCTTGACTTTTTCACATTTTGTTGTGTTACAGCCTGAATTTAAAATGGTTAAAATTGAGATTTTTGCCACTAATCTACACATAATATCCCATAATGTCAAAGTGGATTTTTTTAATTTTTTATTTTAGAAATTCTTACATAATAATTAATAATGAAATACAGAAGTATCGAATTTACATAAGCATTCTATCCCCTGAATCGATACTTCGCAGAAGTGTTTTTGGTAGCGATTACAGCTTTGAGTCTTCTTGGGTATGTCTGTACCAGATTTGTACATCTGGATTTGGGGAGTTTCTTCCATTCTCCCTTGCAGATTTGCTCAATCTCTGTCAGGTTGGATGGGAAGTGTCGGTGAACAGCAATTTTCAAGCCTTTCCACAGATCTTTCCACAGAACGAGTGTGAATACTTTCTGAAGGCACTGTAGGTACTTTAGAATCTGGGCAAGGTTTAAACTGCCACACGTTGGCCTTGGCATCCGTTTTGAGGCCACCAAGGCCCACAATAAAGTGTATCTTGGGATATGGGGCCAGGCGGTGCTGCCGCAGGCCGCCCCCTGGCAAAGTGTAACCAACATGAGGCCAATAACTCCTTAGCTTTTCAATGTCCAACACATCCCGGAACCACCCCGCGGAAAAGCTCACCCAGCTGGGCATCGCTGGGTATCCCCTCTATTATATATGTGTATATATACACACGTGTATATATATATATATATATATATATATATATATATATATATATATATATATATGTATGTATGTATGTATGTATATATATATATGTATGTATGTATGTATGTATATATATATGTATGTATGTATGTATGTGTATATATATATATATATATATATATATATGTATATATACGGTGTAAATAGAGTTATTGTGTAAGAATGGTACATAGTTATTGTTGATACCTTTGAGGTGTCTCATCTGCATTGATTCATATCGTGATTATAAACTGTCAGATTGGTGCTTCACAGGCAGGGCATGGTCCACCATCTGGTGATGTACATCAAACCGCGTGTCTAGTCTACTAACATTAGCTGGCAGATGGAAAAGTTCACACGGTGCCATTTGTGTAGAGTAGGAGAGCTGTACAGTTGACCTTGGTCATGTGAAAATAATTTTGCACAGCCCATTTGGTCCAAGCACCCATGCACGGTCTAAGCTCTCTCGCAAGATGGCACGGCATATGACCTGTGTATCATTTTACTATTAAAGATGCTTAGCAGGAGTCTGCGAGGAAAGAGTTCTGCTATATTTTATGATCTTACAACTTCCACGTGTTTGTCTTCCACCGTTACACTCTGCATCACCAGTTTTCTCATGAGTGTTCTGATGACTTAATGTCGGAGAGCTTCTTACATTTAAAAAAAATCCCCAGCTAGGGTGGTCCACAAGGAGCAGTATTGACAAAAATATCAAGAAAAATTTTATATCAAACCGATTTGGTGGCATAATGGCTGCAGCATCCGCTCTGATACTAGGAGGTCAGTGGTTCAATCCTGACCTTGTGCGAGTCATACTGCAGACTTTACAAAAAATGGCATATGCTGCTAACTCATTATATGCTCAGCATTTAAAAGAATGAGCATGGACAAATCCCGTAGGTTAGCATCCATCGGGAAGAAGAAATTTATACTCTATTACTTACTAAGTGCTGAGAGAAAAGCATCGTCATAAAGGTGTTGTCGCAAAGTGCGGTGGGAAGTCACGTCACTTCCCCCAAAGTCTGTGACTGTGTTTGTCTGAAGTTAAGTCCAATGTTATCTCATGCATTTGTGTACATGTATATGTATGGTATATGTACTTAGCTCATCTACGACCCGTAGACCCTGTGAACAAAACATAAATAATCTTCAGAAAATGTTGCCACAAACATTCTTAGATCAGGCCACCAACTCCACCCTCCTCCATCCGCACCTGGATGGTTATCACGATACCAAGTCCCACAGTAGCAACAAGGATTCCTCAGCTGTTAGGGTTTCACATTTAACTTTTCGCTCAGCCTCGCTCCCATTAATTTTTGACGCTTTGGCAAATGTGATATCTAACCATGGGGAGCATTCTGTTCCATGTCACTGCTGCACAAATAATATCATCAAGGCCACTCTCTTGTTAGTAGCTCATCTGTCTATTTGTCAAAATTGGTTGGGAGGTGGTGTTATTTTCTTGTGTTTGGTGCAACCCTTGCATAGTCGGTTTTGCGCTCTTTCTGCAAAGCTTCCCAATTCCATGCTAATTCTTCCCTGCAGTTTCTAAGGTTACATATGGGGATATGCTCTTGTAATGTGGTTGCTTTCCAACACTCTTGTGCAATCCTTGCATTCGCTAATCGCATACCAGTTGCTTTCAGACAATCCCCCTCCCGACCCCATCCGCCTTCAGCTCCCAGGCCCCAATCTTAACCAGTTGGAGTGTGTAATCCAATGTTTGTCACATGGGTTTCGATGCAGATTGAATTGCAGCGCTCAAGCAATTTGATATGTTTCTTACTAAAGCAGACTGACAAGTTTATAAAGGAGGGAATAGTAAGGAAGGGGGTCTACAGGTTGTAATAAATAAATAGTTAAGATTCATAATAATCAGCATCACAGGTGTGTATTGTTAATTGTATGGCTCTCGGCAGAATCCCAAGAGAAAAGCGCTATTTTTTAACGAAGGTATAATTGTTGAAGTAAGGTGTTTTATTCAATTAAAACAAGAGGCACCTGACCCCATAGACCACCTGCACTCCCCCTGGATCTGCCTGTGGATTGTCGTATCTTTATCTTGCATCCAGCAGGTTTTTTATACAACTTGATTTTGAATCTTTTTTTATTTCCCAGATCCTCAATATGTCGGCTGTGATACAGATTTTACCACCCTACAGAAGTGTCGCATTGTAAACTTGTATTTCTGTTTATCCCAATTATTTTTGAAGAAAAAAACAGGGGGGATATTGTAATCGGATCCACCCGTCTGTCCGTCCGTCACGCTATCTCCTCCTAAATGGTTGTGTAAAAATTCACCAAACTTCGTAGTTATGATCACCACATGGCATGAAGGAGTGAGAGCAGTATCATTTTTGGCCTGCCTGCTGCGGCAGGGTCAAGCGGTGAAATACCAAAAAACGCAATGATGGGCACATTTTAAACATTTTGAAATGAAACTTTGTATATGCCATCACCATCACCACATTGAAATATGTAACGATTTTTGGATTTGACCCTTGGTTCCTGTCCCCAGGAGGTGGGGATTTGTGGTAAAAACAGAAAAGACGAGAACGGCACTCGGTAGAGCGCATACCTCTCTCTGCCAGACGGAACAGTTTACGTTTTGTATCCCACTGACAGGCCGGATCTTCATCCGGACCTGAAACAAAATCGAATCAGCTTGTTATTGTCACCTACCCAACTCATCCGCCTAGTTTTGTCATAACTCGTCCACAACTTTTGGAAATATCGTGATATGTAGTATCGTTTTTGGCCCTATCACTCAATGGTGAAGAATCACTTGTAAAATAAATAAATTGTTTCCAGATCTTCACCAAAATCGAATCAATTCGTCCTTGTCGCACAACCAACCTGTCCACCAACTTTCGTCCGAATCCGTCCATAACGTTTTGAGATATCGTGCTCTGCATCGGTTTTAGCACAATCAATGGTGAAGAATCACTGAAAAATTCTAGTATCCGGATATGGCTCTTCACCAAAATCTAATCATTTCGTCCTTGTCACCCACCCAACCTGTCCACCAAAACCTCATTTTGAGTAAGCGATTCCATCATTATACCATTGGCGTGCAGTGGCTGTTAAACATTCATTTTGGTGGCTTTCTTCGTGCCTTTTTTCTTCTTTTCTCTCTTCTATGTACTTGTCTTTTAACTTTGTTTATGCTCTTTTTATACCTTTGCTTCTTTCAATCTATGCGAGTGAAGGTGTTAGCTTTTCAGCACCATTGCATTTTGAGCACCAAGTTAATATTTTCCCATAAATGTAATTTTGCCATGATATCCTGCTGGAGAAGACATTAAAGTCAAAGCAGCACTGTCCAGAAATGCTATTAATGTAAACTAATAAAAGGTCCAAGCCACTTTTGGATTACGGTCCATGCACCTGATATTGCCTTGTGGCTAGTTACAAGTCTTGTTTTGGAATTCCCAGTTAAAAGCACTTGCTTTTGATTAATCTTTTATAAGCTGCATTATTCAGCTGCTTGCATTATCCAGACTAGGTCACTTAACGGTTAGAGCATCTGCTCCGACTATGGGAGTCCGGCAGACCAAACCCGACCCTAGACAAGTTGTAGCAAAGACTTTTAAAAATGGTACGTGTTAATTCCTTGCTTGATGCTCAGCATTTAACAAGGATAGGGTACGGACAGGCAACCATATGTTGGCAACATTAGCGCAGTTTTTGGTTGGCCAAATGACCTCCTTCTGCATGGCCATCCATTGTAGAGGTAATAGGCAACTGGCTGGTATTAGCCTGTTCGGTGGAAATTAGGCAATTGGAACTGCAGTGTGTTCGGTACCTGGAGCTCGTGATTAAATGGAATCATCTGAAGACCGGTCGTCCAATGTGATGTGATTCTGATTCTGCAACGTTGTGAAGTTGTGATTATTTAAAGGCTCTTATTATTGATAAGGATTATTAGAAAAAGAAGAACCACCTTTAGAGACCATTTTTCCCTGCAGAGCAGGGTTTGGCCTTTTTTTGGGCCCCTTTTTGAAGCAATGTTTGATGGCTGGATGCCCTTCATGTCTTGCGACACACAGGGAATTACCAGTGAGCTGGTACTCAATTTGCCGACCTCGGAAGGATGACATGCTGAGTCAACCCCCCTGGAGTTAATTCAGCGATTGACCAAGATTCAAACCCAGGATCCTAGGATCCCAAGCTGGCACCCTAACCGCTAAGCCAACACCAGGCTGATTGATAAGGATTATTAAGATAAGATAATATTAAATTAATTATTAAGATTATTAAGGATATTAAGATTATTATTAGTTAAGGATTATTGTGTTAAAGTTGTGATTTAAAGTTGATTTGATTATTTTTGTGATTGTGAAGGTTGTGATTGTGATTGTGACAATGTGATTGTGAATGGAATGTGATTCTGCGATCACTCTTCATTCACTTGTAGTCACCATGTTTTAATATACTACTTTATTTTCGTTGTGTAAAACAAACATTCTGTTGTTAGTTCTTCCAGTATTTTCATAGTGTTGGCGTAAAAAAAAAAGGAGAAAAAAAGAGAAAAAAGGGGGGGAAATTGAGCATTTGTACTCGATGCTTGTTGCAATCATGAATCAATTGTTTTGAATGCTGCATTGTGCATTTGTTATCAAACCAAACCCTGCTATGTCCATTTATAATGTGCTCTTGTAATGAACTTTGACCATCCTTATGCACTGCTCATGAGCTCATAAATGTCCTTGATGTAATATTTGATGAAAGACTCTTTAGCATTAATGGCAATGATCGGGTGAATATTGACGACCATTGTTGTTTTGCAGGTGAAGCGCGAGCCCGGTGAGAACACCCCGGGTGGAGTTCCCAGTGGGCTCAGTGACAATGAGCTCGTGTCGATGTCGGTGCGAGAGCTGAACCAGCATCTTCGCGGCCTAACCAAGGAGGAGATCGTGAAGCTTAAGCAGCGGCGGCGCACGCTCAAGAACCGGGGTTACGCCGCGAGCTGCCGTGTGAAGCGCGTCACGCAAAAGGAAGAACTCGAAAGGCAGAAGGTGGAGCTGCAGCACGAGGTCGAGAAGCTTGCTCGTGAGAACCAAAGCATGCGACTAGAGCTCAGCACCTTGCGCTCCAAGTATGAGGCGCTGCAGGCGTTTGCTCGTACTGTGGCCAAAGAACCTGTTGCCCCGGCTAAGGTGGCTGCCACAAGTGTAATCACCATAGTAAAGTCTGAGTCGGCAGCGGCAGGAGGAATGGGTGGAGCGCAACCACCGTCGGGCCCTGCACCAAGATTCTAGTAAGGACCCAACTGTCTGGCCTTATTTGTTGCCTCCAATCCCCGTTACTTCCTACCCAACACACGCTCAAAATGGCATGTTGCTGAGATTCGGGAAAACGTCGCTTCTTCTGTGTTTGCACAGTTTCCTTTCATCGTGGTCATGTCCTCCTCGGCCGACGAGCTGCCCAGATTGTGCATCAGTGTCTTTCTCTTCCGCTTCTCCAGACGATTTTCCGGACCCGCCGGCATCATTCTGTAAACGTTGCTCAATCTCTGGTGGTTGTATATGAGAGTAGATCGTAATCAAAGCAGCAGAGAATAGTTCTTGCAATTGGGGTAATTTATCTACCTACCTTTGTCTATATCGAAACACTCAAATGAAAGATACATTGTCATTGATGTATGAAAAATGGTAGAAAAGCTCCAACCAATCTGAGAGTACTGTGCCCTCTGCAATGCAATGTACCTTTCACATCGACAAGTTGTCGTTTCATTTTCTCTGATGTTGTGTGTGTGTGTGTGTGTGTGTGTGTGTGTGTGTGTGTGTGTGTGTGTGTGTGTGTGTGTGTGTGTGTGTGTGTGTGTGTGTTCACAAGTTTGTTTTATTTTAATATATCGTGAGTTGAATGGCATTGGTAGCCATGCATTGCACGCTGGAGCATATTTTCTTTTATAGCAATGCCCCTGTCATTGTTTGGTTGTGTAACTCTTGAATCTTTCATTTTCTCTTCCCTTTGAAAGGGTAGCTTCACTGTACACAGTTTGTTTCTTTTATGTCGGCACCTGGAGTGTTAATTGACTATTCCGTGGCACGAAAGCGAATTGTTTGTGTTGCCTGAGCTCAAGCTATAAGGTTCCTGTATAGCAAGCATTTGCCGAAATGTGATTTTGGCCACTGTGCTATTTGGACGATTGGGGGGGGGGGGGGGGGAGTTGACGTGATAGTAAGAACGCTGCCTAAAAATCAATATAATTATGTTGTTGTTTTTTTTCTTTCAAAGAAAAAAATATTAAAGAATGGCGTTTGTGGGCTGCTATCAGGGTGCCATCCTTTTGGGGTGGATTGCGGTAAAAAAAAAAAAAAGAAAGAAAAGAATCCCACAGTGCTGCTAAGTATTGGCCTCTGCACGAGACTCACCGCAGCAGGTGATGACTGATTTATTTTATTTTTTTTGTTTTTAAAATTTTTTTATTGGGGTTTGAATCGAGAAAATGTGGAAAGTCTCAATGTCTCATGTGTTTGTTTTTTCCCCAATTCCTCTGTAGTGTTTACCATCTCCTTTTCCCCTTCCCTCCGTCTCTCCTCCATATTCAAAGCGACGAGTTCAGTTTTCTTTTCTCATCTTTGAGTCCCATTTCAAATGGCGCTTTGTTGGTGTGAGCGGTTCTAGTTTTGCGAGCATGTCCTGTGGTGGGAAAACCTTTGTCTGGGAGGAAGGCAAAAATTGGAGCATTTGCTCTCTAAAGCGCATTATACCTTTGCTTCAAAAAGCACAGCAAATGCCCGTAAAGTACACGGTCCATTGTGTCATGTTATTGAAAGATAAAAGTGTAATATTTTATATAACAAATATTTAGTCGTTTAGAGTTTTACAATATTTTTGTATAAATTATGATCCCCATTTATAGAAAACAAATAATGTATTTTTTTGTGAGTTACAAAATGCTTTATCTCCAAGAGGTTTTGAGGGCGATGGCAAGGCGTGAGCGGTGACGAGCTGTTACAAAGCAGTGCACTGGTAGGATAGTTTCATGAATGAATGCTACAGGGGTTGATGGTGGTTGAGCGGTGCGATTACGAAGTAAGGACAAAAAAAGGGAGTCGCAATTGAGTAGACACATTGAAAGGTTTATTTTGGGATTATTTGACTGTAATCACACTTTGGTCTGGCGCCATACCCCTGTCCAGGAGGGTATTAAAGGCTTCGAGACGGTTGGAGCTCTGACACTTGGAGTTTGTAACTGTAACGTTTACTGGATTTAGGGGGTGCCGGGGGGGGGGGGGGGTGAAGGATCACATTGTGCTTAGCACGGCCACATCTATAACGATGATATCAAAACGACAGTTTCCTTTGTTCTTCAAAAAAAATTATTTGTGTCATTTTGAGTCACAGTCCACCTTGGAATTCTCCCGATATGTTTGACATATGATTTCAACACCCTTAAGCGGTCTATAAACCAGCACTTACTCATTAGGTATGTTGTATGTCACAAAGATAAACTGCATACGTCATCGAAGCAAGCTATGTGGAACAGCCGAGTTATTGGAGGCCTGGGTGCATTTTTTGATGTGATGTATGCATTGTGTGCCATGCAAATTGAATAGTGCGTATGGTCAGTGTATGGCGGCCAGTGGTCTGTCTGTTGCTATCGCATGTCGTCTGGTCCGTTGTTCTCGGTTCGGCTTCATTTGCCGAGACCACAACAACCAACCAACCACCAACCCTCCACCCCCACCATCCCTCCTCCCCCACCATCCCTCCTCCCCCACCATCCCTCCACCCCCACCATCCCTCCCACCCCCTACCAGGCCAACCCCTTCCTCTTGAAACACCTTGTTTGCTGCTGTGTCTCCGGATGAGCCACCTTGTACAGTTTTAAAAACAGTGGGACACTTGTAATGTCCTGTGTACAAAGCGCAAACCTGCAGTCTGACACTGTACATTTGTATATGCGCTTGGTCGGTGTACAATTGGGAAGATTGTCCATTGTTTATTTTTTTGTTTGTTTTTTTGTTGTTTTTTTTTAACAAGAAATGAGTTATTGGTTCAAGGTAACTGCAGTGATTTCAGTATTTATTGCATAAATTATTGATTTATTTTGTTCTTTTAGGGACTTCTAAAATGAACATGTCATTGTATATGCGTGTTTTATCAGTGTTGTTATATTCTCCAAACAAACAAAACATTGCGTAATTTATTGCTGTACATATGGTTACTTGTTGCTTTACTTTTCTACACATTCATTAAATGCTTTTTTTCTTGCAACACTGGAGTTTTATCTGCTTATTCATTCCTTTTTTCCCCAATCTCTTATTTTAATTATTTGTTGAATTATTTCGATGGTGAATGATCGTGAATATCGGAAAGACGAAGGTGATGGCAAGTGGTAAAGCATGTGGTGAGGTGGAAAGAACTGGGAAGTGGCCCTGTGCTGTGTGTAGGAAGGGTGTCGGAGTGAACTCCATTCAATGTACAATGTGCGCTGAGT